>NW_028262291.1:30211769-30514799 GCF_047370975.1 Nipponia nippon | reverse complement strand
AGCAAACCATGAAGTGATTTACTACCCTAATCTTTTGGCTAGCTTGTCAGCAGAGTTTTTGCCAAAACAGCGTGATGAGTTCCCGAATTTTGGGAACAACAAAGTGCAGGATGGTTGTCTGGCCATGAATATCGTATTTGTCTCGCTGTATTTCTAACTCCATTGCTTATGGAAGGCACTGCTCTCTTTGTAGAGCAGCTATAGAGAGAACAGAAATCTACTATTCTGAGGACAGGTGGAAGAGCAGACTGAGACTTTCTGAAGCTGGATTTTTAATGATAAATGATAGGAAGGCTCGTCCAATCTGTGGCTTGAAGGACTAGAAAGCAAATACCAGCAAATGCTGGGTTAAAAACTGGCTGGACGGCTGAGCCCAGAGAGTGGTGGTGAATGGAGCCGAATCCAGTTGGCGGCCGGTCACGAGTGGTGTTCCCCAGGGCTCAGTACTGGGGCCAGTCCTGTTCAATATCTTCATTGATGATCTGGATGAGGGGATTGAGTGCACGCTCAGTAAGTTTGCAGATGACACCAAGTTGGGTGGAAGTGTCAATCTGCTGGAGGGCAGGAAGGCCCTGCAGAGGGACCTGGACAGGCTGGATCGTTGGGCCGGGGCCAACTGTATGAGGTTCAACAAGGCTAAGTGCTGGGTCCTGCACTTGGGTCACAACAACCCCATGCAATGCTACAGGCTGGGGGAGGAGTGGCTGGAGAGCTGCCTGGCGGAAAAGGACCTGGGGGTGTTGGTTGACAGCCACCTGAACATGAGGAAGCAGTGTGCCCAGGTGGCCAAGAGGGCCAATGGCATCCTGGCCTGTATCAAGAATAGTGTGGCCAGCAGGACCAGGGAGGTGATAGTGCCCCTGTACTCGGCACTGGTGAGGCCGCACCTCGAGTACTGTGTTCAGTTTTGGGCCCCTCACTACAAGAAGGACATCGAGGTGCTGGAGTGTGTCCAGAGGAGGGCAATGAAGTTGGTGAAGGGTCTGGAGCACAAGTCTTATGAGGAGCGGCTGAGGGAGCTGGGGTTGTTTAGTCTGGAGAAGAGGAGGCTGAGGGGAGACGTTATCGCTCTCTACAACTGCCTGAAAGGAGGTTGTAGCGAGGTGGGGGTCGGTCTCTTCTCCCAAGTAACAAGTGATAGGATGAGAGGCAACGGCCTCAAGCTGCGCCAGGGGAGGTTTAAGTTGGATATTAGGAAAAACTTCTTCACCGAGAGGGTGGTCAAGCATTGGAACAGGCTGCCCAGGGAAGTGGTTGAGTCTCCATCCCTAGAGGTATTTAAAGAACGGATAGATGTGGTGCTAGAAGACATGGTATAGATGGACTTGGCAGTGATAGGTTGACGGTTGGACTCGATGATCTTAAGGGTCTTTTCCAACCTTGACGATTCTATGATTCTGTGAAATATCTGCTTCAGGGGGCAAACTGCTGGAGGTTTTTGACTCTTAAGCTGATGATTCATGGCCCTTCCCTGTGGAAGACTTCATGGGGATTCCTCAAACCCAAGCATGTAACAGGGTATTTTTCATATATATATAGATAGATAGTCTGTAGGCTAGACTTCTATGTACATTAGCAGTTGTGACTAGAATAAAGCTTTTAGGGTTATAACTGGTTATTGAAGTACAGGCAAGTCTCCAAGATGGGAGTGAGCTGATTAAAACCAGGATTGAGTGATCTGATTAAAACCAGGATCAAAGTGCCATGTGATGCCAGATTTTTACATGTTTTTCTCCAGCTCTGTTGGTTCAAAAAATGCAGCTTGTAGGTGAAAGTTGTCATTCACTTCAGGCTTTTTTCCCTGAATTGTTTTCAGTTAATGAAAAGCTTTAAATATTTCTTTTTGTTGCCAGACCAGAGAGTGCATGGAACAGTTTAAACTGGAAGATCGAGTGCTCTGTTTACACAGTAGATGGCGGATCCTTTATGCAGGCCTTGCAAATGGCAGTGTGGTTACTTTCAGCATAAAGGTTAGCTTGTTTAAATATTGGCGCCTAAAAGCCTGTTGCAGTGCTGTTTCTCTCCACTTTGTGTTTGTTTCCATTCTTTCTCTTGAGTAGTAAGCATATTTGTAATTAAAGTATTTTGGTATAAATGGTCACTGTGAGCCCCTTTTGATCCTTTATTTTGTCAGTGCATGAAGCTGTCCCATCTCCCCTTCCCTCCAGTTACCTCTCTCTTAACCACTGTGTTGTCACGTTTTTCCTTAAGGTTCCACCTGGCCTACCAGTCATGTGCCATGAGACTTTTCTGACACAGTTGATTATTTGTGAATTCTCCTTTCTTGCCCATCAAAGTAGTGTGAGACACTTTAATGTGTTGCTGGTTTTGCCTGCTCCCTTTGCAGTTATAGAAGAGATTCATTCACTTTCTGGCAAAGAGGTTTAATCAACAGTTCCCATGATAAAAGTGAATACAAATCATTATTTAAATAAATTATTTTTCTGATTATTCTTTTCATGGATCCTAGACTAACTTCTTAAACTTATCCTTACAAATTTATTCTGTTTTGCGTTTTTCTCATAACACTATTTCCTGTTGTTGTTCTAACTCAGAAGGAGGATTGGCTGGACCTTTGCTAAATAATGAAATATTTTTTTAAAAGACAGAAAATCGAAGCCCAACATAAGGAGTTATTTCCTTGATTTGGAAACTTACTTGTTAAGATGCATCTCTACTACTGCTGAAATGGTGTGTTACTAAACTGAAATCGGATGCTATAACAAGTACAACGCAAAAAGGACTCAGTCGTCTAGTCAGTGTCATAGCAAAGTTTTAATTCTTAAACAGCATTTTTCTCCTTCTGCAACAGAACAACAAACAGGTTGATACCTTTGAATGCCATGGCCCTAGAGCAGTGAGCTGTCTCGCCACAGCTCAGGAAGGAGCACGCAAGTTGTTGGTAGTGGGCTCCTACGACTGCACCATCAGCGTGCGAGATGCACGGAACGGGCTGCTTCTCAGGACCCTGGAAGGTCACAGCAAGACTATACTCTGCATGAAGGCAGGTGTCTCTGAAAATACGTTTTTGACAAAGAATGCTTAAAATTATGTGTTTCTTCTTTTTCTTCCTCATCTAGTAGTGAGCAGATTGTGGTAGGAAATACAAGATTTCTCTATTTTAAATTATAAAGACTGAGTAATTTGATAGGAAAATTGTCTCTGGCTGGCTGCCATGTCTCATGTTCCCAGCAAAACTGTTGGGGGTGTGTATGTAGGAAGCACGTTTATTTCATCTTGTTAGAAGATTCAGGGAACCTTGAAATGTGAGTTTGCCAACAGAGGAAAAGTTGGGGAAAAGATGAAGCTAGTTTTCACATACCCTGATTGTACAAACCTCAGAGGAAACTGGAAAAAAATGTAACTCTGGAGAAGGATTCTTTTTTAATAGAAGAATCACTATCACTTATTTACAGGTTTCTGGCTCCTGAGATTACAAGCTGGAACATTGCTTGTCTGACTGCTTTGCTGTGACCACTGCCATGTAACAGATAGGGGATGACTTCCATAAATTGTATTTGTCATGTTAGATATTATGGTGCAGTGGCACAGCCTTTTTTGCCCTGTGGACTATCCTAGTCCTGTTTGCGTGGCAGAATACTGTGGTCCCTTCTTGATCGATGATGGATCTATTAAGCTTCCTTTCTAGATTGTCAGGAGCACAGTCTTACGTGACCAGAATATAAGTGCACAGCACATCCAATATTTTCAGGAAACAATGGACTTTACTGTACACGTGCAGAGCAGCATTCTGCATTCAGTTTGCTTGGTCCCTGATCTGCTGTTGAGCTGTCCCTGGGAATAGTCTATAGGTAGGACAAGTTAGCCTGGTGGGCTGCAAGTTAACAGCTTCTAATGTCAATTGTGAAGCGTCAAAAGTCATTATGATAGCATAGTGCATTTTCTAGCTCTTATGTAAAGAACTTGGTGCATGGGGTTTTTTTTCCTCATACTTTCTGTTGATTTTAAGACTGTCAAATTTAGGAAATATTACAGTGTAACTTTAAACTGAACAGCATCTTAAATGTTTTGCTTGCCCATTTCCATATTTGTTACAAAAATAACACTATTCTCTTCCTCCCCCCCCCCGCCCAGGTTGTGAATGATCTGGTATTCAGTGGCTCCAGTGATCAGTCTGTCCATGCCCACAACATTCATGTAAGTCTCATATATAAAGCTGGAATGACTTTTGCTATTAAGGCAATGAATTCCTGTGCTATAAAGTCAGCATTTCCAGAATTTTTGACTGGCTGGTGGGGCAGAATAGCTTCCAGAAAAGGAAGTCATATGATTTGTCAATGTGACTACTCACTATAGCTAACTAAGGAGGGATGCAGAGGATAAAACACCTTGGGAAACATAATCATGCTGACTCTTGTAATATGATATGCAATGCCTTTTTATCTGGGCATCTTGCTTTTGCAAATATTACTACAAACGTGCTGATAATGTGGAAAGGGTTCAGAGCAAAGCCATGTGAGAGATTCTGGTGGGGGAAGAGTTTCTTTATTACAGGAAAAACTTGAGGAACACAAACAGCGTTCCAAACTAGCTGGTTCAAAAGCTGTTATTCTGTTGTGAATGCTTTCTCTCTAGCCTTGCTGCTCTCTTCCTCTTTTACACCATCTTTCCCCTGTGCTAGCAGAAGCATTCATGTAGCTATGCAGTAAGTTAGATTAAGAAACTTATCAGAGTTAAATTTTAATTGACAAAAAAATTGTTTATTTCTGTGTATTTAACTAAATTTGCTCGCTGATCCTTGTGGCTACATAAATACTGCTAGTACTAATAGCACAGTACTAGTTGCAGGATAGGTGGGAACATGTAACTAATGATGGAAAGAGAAGTAGACACTTTTCATAGTGGCAGGCATTTCTGTTGTACTGGAATGGCTCTTTGTTAACTTGGGCAAAGAAAAGGATAAGTTGTATTTGATCATAATCTAGAAGTGCCTTCACAGGAAGTGGAAGTCTAATAAAGGGTGTTTCCATTTTTTGAGTAGTGAGCATTGAAGCTAGCTACCCTATCTAGGTTAGGTAAAACTCTCTTGTTTTGTTGTTTTTTAAAAAAAACAAAAAACCAAAAAAACCCAAAAAAACCCAAACCAAACACACAACAAAAATAATCACACCTATTTGCCTTTGTTTTTTCTTGATGCAGACTGGAGAGCTGGTGCGGATCTATAAAGGCCATAACCATGCAGTAACGGTTGTGAACATTCTTGGGAAAGTGATGGTGACAGCATGTCTGGATAAATTTGTTCGTGTTTATGAATTACAGGTAAGAAAATAGATGGTTGCTAATGACATTTACCTAATATGTGTTAATTAACGATTTTGAAGTCAAATAGAAGTGATCTTTGTACTTACTGGTCTCTGGCCCATCCCTCTCTTTCCTGTCACTCAAAATGTGTAGTTGTCTCACTAGCCAAAATACATGGGTTTTAAAGAATATAACTTAAACCATTTTCTTTAAAACCTGAGTTATGCTAACATAATGACAGCTCAGAAAAGTGGGGACATGTCAGTTTTGTCTGCTTGAAAGACCAAGTGCTTAGTTGGACAAAAAGACTCACAGGAGTAATGTCAGCAAAAGTGAGTTTTCATGGTGGCTATGAAGTTTGGAATCCACCAGGGGAGTTTAGTTGCTACCCAGGAAACTGCTTTTGGAAGCACTGTCATTTACATGTCTGTGAAAAATGGCTATTAACTGTCACGCTATTAAAATGTCTGTCTCTCTCTCTTTCAAGTCACACGACCGCTTGCAAGTCTATGGAGGCCACACAGATATGATCATGTGTATGACCATCCATAAGAGCATGGTAACTTCCTTCTTTTCACTGGTCTCAAAGAGAAAGTTGTAATTTCCACAAGTATATACAAGATAGTTTAAATTTTTTAGATAATGAAATCAACCTGCTGTCTGACTAAGACAGAGGAACTTATATCAGCCAAAAAATCAAGTTGCTACAAAACTTTGTTGTATTTGTGTAATATTATTGTCTGGGGAAAAAATACATTCTAGCTTACTGTAGTCTTAAAACAAGAGTTCTGTTTACAGGGATGATTGCAATGAAGAGGCTAGAAATAGTAAAATATTCCCTCTTTTCAAGCATCAATCCTTTTTGACTTTTACTCGAGAGTTACACAGATGCTGGAGAAAAACTTCACCCACAGTCAAACCTCTAGTAACCTTTGATAAAACCTAAGCAACAGTATGTAATCAATTTAGCTGCACAGATTTCTTCATGCATTTGCACTGTCAGATATGTTTCAAAAGCACTTGTGGATAAATAACTTACTTAAAATAGTCATTAAAAGCACTTATTTGCCTGCATGTGTAGGAATTAGTTTCTTTCAGATTGTAAAATAAGAGGTATAGTAATGCTCTGTAATAACAGAAGAATCAAGTCTTAACAGAACGGATCTCCTACTAATTGGAATACATACTGCCCAAGCTTCACGTCTCATGTGAGTGAGAGAGCGAGCTAAGTGCACTCAGGCTTTGTGCTTACAGTCCGAGACTTGAACTGTCCCCCAGCAATAGTCTGGTCTGGGCATTCTCAAATCCAAGAAGTGTTCAGATGAGAAGCTTAGTGATGAGTGAAAGATTATAATTTTCTGTAGTAGTCTTTAATAGTAACGTGTAGTCTCTTACGAACAGCAGATTGGCTGTTATATCCTAGTGATGAATTTCTAAGAGACAAAAGGACTTGAACAAAAATAACAAATGAAATCTTCAGCTTGCAGAGTTTTCTGTACTATGTGAGGACTTTTTTTAATGATGAATGTTCTTTATGGGATTACGAGCATCTGACATCCTTTACTTTCCAAAGGACAATTTTGTGTAGAGCATTGGCCTAACAAAAGTGGTTTTTAAGACGTCATTTTGCCTGCCTTTTCAGGACCTGTATCAGGCTTCTCTTTCTGAAATTCTGATGTTCTTCCTCACCCTTTCTCTCCATCCCTTTTTGATATACATGTAACTGGTTAAGTCCTGGAAATATATTGAACTTGACGTTTACACCTAAAATTTTTTTCACTTCAGTGGATAATAACATTACATTTTAAAGTTTTCTGACCTTCTATCACTGATAGTGTCATGTGTGTAAAAGTTATGGAAACATTTCTTATTCGTTAGTAGGTTTTTGTAAACTATGAATGCAAATCCCAAAAGAATTAGGTTAGACCCATTTTTTAAATTTAGAAGCCTTGCATGTTGATATTTTATTGTTGTTCACCTAATATACTCTACACTGAAGCCTCCTTCAAAATTTTACTTCTTTTTTTTTTTTTTTCTGTTATTCCCAGCTTGCTTATCCATAAACGTTTCTTTTACAGATCTACACTGGATGCTATGATGGCAGTGTCAGAGCTGTGAGGCTTAATCTGATGCAGAATTATCGTTGCTGGGTAATGAACAAAATGTTTTTAGCCTTCCTTTGTTATAGTTCTTAGACTAATTTTCTGGGGGTGGTCACTACTCAGTCTTGGATAGCTTGACCTTTAATTTATTATAATTCAATAATATTTTTAGAATGTGTATATACATTTTAAATGTAAGTATATATCACTAGTTCCATTTTACGTGGTCTTTAGTATGTCTGTATGCTTTGGGGAAAGTTGGTAGCAGCATCTTAAATTATTTTTCTTTTGTGGCAATTTTTAGATAGTGACATGTAACTGTTTAAAACCAAAAACTTCAGCTGAGTGACACAGAAAAGCTGATTTACTCTGCTAAATAAGTTTAATTAAATTCCCAATGACTCTGTCTCAGGTAAGCTTAAATCCTGTAAAGACTTAGTTCCTTTCTTCCTCCTGCCATTCTTGCTTATGGTCTAGGCTGGGCTAGAGGCAGGAAGAATCTCTGTAAAGCTGTAATTAAAGGAATAGAGACCATTGAGAAGGGAAATGGAATAACAAGATTAAACAGTTACAGGAGGTGGCATGTGTGTGAACAGTCTCGGTAGAATATTGT
This sequence comes from Nipponia nippon, assembly GCF_047370975.1. Taxonomy (NCBI): domain Eukaryota; kingdom Metazoa; phylum Chordata; class Aves; order Pelecaniformes; family Threskiornithidae; genus Nipponia; species Nipponia nippon. The sequence goes on along the minus strand of NW_028262291.1, from coordinate 30,506,822 downwards.
CAAGTGGCAAGAAGAAGAGCATTTGCTAAAATTCTTTTCCCCTGGCTTATTCTGGCATGGTTTTTTCTACCAGTGGCACGGATGTTCATTGATCTTTGGAGTTGTGGACCATCTGAAACAACACTTGCTAACTGACCACACCAACCCAAATTTTCAGACCCTAAAATGTCGTTGGAAGAACTGTGATGCTTTCTTTACTTCCAGGAAAGGTTCCAAGCAGGTATGTGGTTGAACTGACATGGTTGTATTTCGTAGTATAAAGTACTTTGTATCACCACAACTGTGGGACTTGATCCTATTTCTCTTAAAAAGGGTTAAATTCTTCTAGTCTTAACAGGGTTAACTGCACACAGTACGGTCATACAAGGCTAATAGGGTTCAATTCAACCTGTGACAGACGACGAGTGCAGCTAAGTATGATAACTTGAGATACAGTCAATTTAAAACAGTTTGATCCTAAAATATTACATGAAAATGGTAAAATTCTTGAAATATTAGAAGAAATTTTAGTAACTATACTCAAGATGTTAAATTTTTTTGTAGGAAAAATTTATTTTTAAGATGAACAACCATCAGTCTCGAAACAGATTTTTATCCTCTTAATTTTTATCCATCACTGCCCCCCTTCATTGTTGTGGATGCTGATGCTGTTTATTTTTCACACAGGATTGGTTTTGCTAACAATCTTTAAAAAAAGTACAATGCATAAATTTCTGAGTAAATGTTAGTACAGATGGAGAAAAAAGAAATGAAGAAGGAATAAGAGTTGGATGCCAGTTGGATTAAGTGATGTGGAAAGGGTTGGGGGTGGATGGAAGGAGGGTTGTTACCTGTAGACTGATTGGTAGAATCCACATTTTACTCCTTGGCAATATAAACTAGCTTCCTGTTGAATGCTTTTCAAAATACACAATGGAAGGAGGTTTCTTTGAGAACAAAGAAACAGAAGCCTTAATTTCTCTTTAAGCACTGGCTTTGGATATGATGTGTTTATTCGATATGCCCTTCTAATCGGAAAGGAAGCTGTTTTTTATTTGCCTTGAATCATGTGGTATGTGAGATACTTTATATATGTGATTTAATAGCTTGGCATTGGTTTTTTTTTAAATGTTTTTTTTTAGATGCTTTAAGCCAAAAAATATATATTATCCAGAATGTCACTTTCACTGAGGCTTCAAGAATCTTTTGTGAAGTTTTTTGTGGGTTTTTTTGTTATTTTATTATTATTATCATCATTATTATTATTGTTATTAACGGACTTCTCTGGTTCTTTCCTAGGATGCTGTAGGACACATTGAAAGACATGCTGAGGATGACAGCAGGATTGACTCATGAAGCTTTTCACCTCCCACATTGGGAAGTAATTTTATATGTCAGAATTATTCCAAATAACACCAGTTTCTTACTCCAGTCTTTCCTTTCTTTTCCCACGTGGAATGCAGAAATGGAGTGGGGCTGAAATGCCTTGCTACAGAGACTGCAGGTTGTGTTGCACTCTGTAGAAATAAGGCTGGTCAGTTAAGACTTAGCCCAAATGGAAGATTCTTGCAAGTTTTTAATTCACTGACAGATAAGAATATTCCCTCCTCTTGTCTGCCTTGTTTTTTTGTTGTTTGTTTTTTCTGTTGTTCTTTTTTTTTTTTTTAAGAAGCGTAGTCTGAGAGTCTTTGGGAAGTCCAGAGGGGTGTTGAGAACTTAGATTACAATAGGTGCTGGTGTTTGCAAACTCAACTTGAAGCCTGTTAAGTGTCTAAGACATGTCTGTTTTTATGTTGTATCCAATTTTTTTAGCCAATTTTAATAAAATTCTGCAAACCAGAATATCACAAATTCTAACAGTGTAGCCTGAATATCCAGTGTACATTTTGACTTTCTTCATAAAAAGAAAAGGTATTTTATGGAGAACTGGAATAAATTAATTTTTTTAATGTTAATTGTAACTTATTTTTTATTCCTTGTGTAAAAATTGCTATAACTGGCACAATATATACAGTGACAGACTGCCCTAAATACTATACCTCCTGAGGTATTTTGTTTATTTGGAGGAAAGCAGTTATTTCTTGAGAGGTATGCCAGTAGCAACAAAACAGCCAGAACAGTGGCTCCACTCACATGCTTTGCAATCTTAGTCTTTTTAAATATAGGTCCTTATGTACAGGAAAAAAGTAAGTGCTGTCGGCTTTTGTTATAGCTAAATACCAGCATAACCACGGCTATTTTGATACAACACCATAATTGGATTCCTGATTTTATTTGGAATCTTAGTGACTGAGCTTTGCAGTCCTGTTTCTTCATGGCATAGCAAACCAAGAGAAATGGAAAGACACTGCCTGTCTAAGTGCATCCACTTAGGTAGTGTTTTGTTTCTGTTGTGAACTGGCTTAATTGGCTTGGGCTAGATCAAGTTCATAAAAACTCAACTGGAAAGAATGGAGCAGGATTTTAAAGTCTAAAGTTCTCAAGCAGAAGCTGAGGATACAAAATGCATATCGTGTGTAAAAGTCTTATTTCTACTAATGCACAGAAGGCACCACAGAGAAGCCAGCGCAGAGGGGAAGACTGTTTCTACTTGTCAGGATTCCTCTGCAGGTGTCCCTCGGGGTGGCAAACATTACCCGTTAAATTCAGTGAAATGTACTTCTTGCATTTGCGATCCTCTCTCCCATAGCGACACTTACTTAGCAAAGAGCTCTGTTAAACAGTGAGACTAATCTAGCAAGGAGCTTTATGTTCACTTTTGCTGAACTTGCTGCTCAGCATAAATAAAGCAGAGGTTTCCTTAAACTGTAACAGAAGGTAAAGACAGCCCAGTGTTGAAACTGAGCTGCTTATAAATGAATCCAGCGCTGTTCAAAAAAACTGCGTGTACTATTTTTACTGGGCATCTCTTTCACCACTACTTTGAGGCTTGGTATGCCAACCATAGACCACGTAAGTTTTATAGCCTCATTCTTTGACTATAAAGAAGCCTTTTTAGGCCAAGAAACTGATTGAGGGAAGCCCATGGATGTTCCATTCTGCCATCAAATCAAGGAACTTCAGGGCCTTCTCTGAAGCACACCATTTTTGTATTGTTTTAGCGGACAAGCATAATTTCACTGTAATTCCTTGACATGGATGATTTTTTTGTGAGGCAGGTGTAAAATAGGAATGAGATGCAGTAGCATCCTACTTCAGAGACATGGAAGTCTCTGAGGTTCCAGTGTTTTTGTGGTGATTTGTTTGGGTTTTTTATTAAGCTGTTTGTGGACAGGAAAAAACCCCAGTATGTGGCTCAGACCCCAGGCTGTTTTGAGGGTGTTTTTGTTTTAGTTTTTGGGGTGTGTGTTTGTGGGTTTGGTTTTCTTTTTTCCCCCCCTTTCTTTCTGTGGTCTGTGGATGAAGCAATTCAAGAGAGAATCAAGTTCAGGGAAATCTCTGAGGAGTGTAAATGTTTTCTGATGCAGGCTGTCTTGCTCTAGAGTCTCCGAGAGTATTTGGTTTTTTCATGACCTAAAAGCAGAAGACTGTGTAATAATACTTAAACCATTTCCAAAATTATTGATGTTCAAGAGTTTTTCTGGTTTTTTTTGAACCACAATGAGGGAGCATGTAAAAGTGTGGCATAAACAATGTGAATGTCTCAAGCTGTCCTTTGTGGGCTATGCTTGAAGTGAAGCTCTGGAGGTGTGTGTCCTGAGGACAAGCATGTGGAGTGATTGTAGCTTTCTGAAAAATGGCGTGTGAGAGTAGGTTTTGTTACTTCTTCCTTGTGATTCTTCACGTTCCTTCAGCTGTTTTCAGGAACGTATAGAGATCTTTCTCACTAGGTGTTGCAACAAACACAGTTATTACACTTTATTTGCATTCCTGATTGCTTGTTGGGTTTATATTTTCTAGTTGGTGGAAGCAGACTTCCTTTTCTTGTAGTCCATGACATTTCCTTATCTGTCCTTGAAAACAGTCCTTCTGAAAAGTCTGGACTTCTGAAATCCAGCTTTAGCTTTAGCAATGGTGTCTTTTGCTACTTTGTAGGTCATTTCAGATATACTGTAAGAATCTTAAAATGGATAAGAGGCAGGAAAATAGCAGAGCTGCATGAGTGTGTATAATATTTTGTTTCATAAATTAAAAACAATTCTAAAAGTTGCTCAGGGGTTCAGAAGAAAATGCTGTGCTGCTTTGTCCTGAGAATATCTTAAAAGGATTTGCTATGAATTTGTGCAGCTGTGGAAATCCCTAGGCTTCCCTGGAGTTCTGTGGGGAAGTTTCCTGCCTGTTCAGCTGGAATTCAGTGCAGCTTTCACTAATGGCTGTTCACTTCTTCCGGAGGCAGTAGCAGAAGAGAGGTGGTAAACTAATATATTGGCTTGGTAGCCATTAATGAGATCCTCTCTGGTCTTGCAGCTTAGGGTTTTGACTCCTGATATACCTCCAGTCGAAGAGTGTAATAACTTTGGGAAGGCAGAATATTTGTGACATTTAACAGAATAATATTTGCCTGAAAAAGCAGTACGGCACCTCTGAAGCCAGTTGCAGGACTATTTTTGTTTTCAGTTTGTTTTTTTATGCAAGTAAAAAGTTGTGGGTGGAAGAGTTAATAGAGCGAGGGCTTATTTTGTGGTTAGCTGTGTTTATTTTATTAGTCACATGTTAAATAATGAGCTCTGGACTTGGTATACAGCTGACTAAATATGGCGGGCCCTTTGAGGGGCAAGCCGCCATTTTCCTCTTAGCAGGAGTGTCAGTGGGCTTATTAAGGTATGAGACTCCTCAATGGACAGAAAGTGCTTAGAGGTATTATGGTCTTTTATGATACAACGAATGGGCCAGGCGCTACTAAACCCACTTATATCATTCTTTTCAAAATCCTGAGAACTTGTTGCGCCATAGGCGTGCCAAGTCCTGCCCAAGCTCCAAAAGGAGGGCGTGAGTAGCATAAAATGATCACTTAAAGTTCACATGTGCTGCAAAGCTTAACCTTTCCCAACAGCCTCGCGTGTGTTGAATGATAAGACAATGCTAGGATTGGTCTAGATTCATTGCTCCTTTTTTCCTTCAAATCACAGGGAAAAATAAGTTAACTGACAGTGCAAAATACTTCATGGCCTAACGCTGCTGCTTCTGTGTGTGGAAGGGGCCAGAGGGAAAACTGCTGCATCCGTTGGTACAAAGATGTATTAAATATCCCAGCTTCTGCTTGCCTTGTGTCACTTCTGTGTGGATTGCAGACTTTAGACGTATTATCAGCGCATGAGCTGACTTCTGCAAAATAGCAGGAGTTTGGCTGTGCAGTGTGTTTGAAATAGTGCCGTTCTTGATGCACACATTAGGTAAACGATAACTGAAAACTTGCAATAAACTGCAGGTTCCCAGAAACAAAAATGTGGTGTTGAGAAAATATTTTTCCCTTCTTTTGAATTAAAACACAGGTACAGATGAATCTTGGTTTTCAAGCTTGTACGGTACTATTATTCAAACAGTCTAAGTTGTCCAGAGTTGCAGAACATGTGAGGAAGGGTAAGGAAATGGTTTCAGCTACTGTTTGTAAAATATTTAATAGTGAAAGTAAAGAGCAGACTGTGTAGGTATATATTCTGTTATATGCGCCTGCCAGCTTCTCAAATTTCATTTTGCTGTAAGTGTTAAACAGCCTTTTTGAAGAATGGAAGTGGAATAAAACGATATAATTGAATATTTAATAATTCAGGCTGTGTAGAACATGTGCACAGATTGACCTTGGTTTTCTTCTTTCACTTTGGTACAAAGTTGTGAGCGTACTAGCGAAACTTTACACAGCAAAGGAAGAAGGAAAAAAAAAAAAGAAAAATAAAAGTTCTTTATATTGTTATGGTTTGTCAGTCTGATTCTTCTTTGTTTTGAGTAGAACGATTCTTCACAGGATTTGATGGAACTTGACTTTGTTCTGGATTTTTTTCCTTTTTGAAGAGGACTGGATAAAATCAGGCCACTTTGAAGCTCCAGCAGTGGCAGGAATGTGGGAAGTTTTTGCTCCTGATGTGCAGGAATCTCAGACCTAGTCGTTTGGCAGGGAAGATGGAAACTGTCCACCCAGCTGGTGCTGCCAAGATGACGTACTGACTGCCTTGCTTCATGGCCCATTGCAAAGGGAAGTTCTCTAGAGCTGTTGATGGTTCACTCAGCAGGACTTTAAGGACCAGTTTTGAGTTGCCAATCAAAAATCCTGATTTTGATCTTTTGGCTTTTTTTGTTTTTCTCTGAACACCCTAACCAAGAGCATCTCTGCCATATTTTTGTATGGAAAACAATAGCTTAGTGGAGAGAACACATGGCTGGAACCCAGGGCTCCTACTGTTCCAGTCATCTTAAAAACTTGATTTGTGTTGAAACAACAGTTGAATTTAAAGGAGGAAAAACTCTTCTTTAGATAAACTGTAGGATTTTCTTACTCTTTCAGAGTAAGTTACAGTGCAGGACAACATTAAGAACTTCATAGTCAAAAGGTTTTCTGTTTCTTAATGACATTTCAGTTAAATGTGCTCCTTACCAGAATAACTTTGAGTGGATGCTAGGATTTGTTTTTACAATTTTGCTTTACAGTAGTGGATTGCTTTGTTACTGTTCACCAGTAGAGAACTAAGTAGAAGGTTCTCCTGACAAAGTCTGGTCTCTTCACACCTCTTCTTGCACATTTTGTTCTTCCTTCCATTTTTGTATCGATCAACGATTCACCAGTTCTGAAAGCCTGTAATCCTTAAAGCTGGTAAGGATGGAGCTCTCAAGCTCAGGTGCTTTTTTATTTGTAATGCATTCAAGGAGCAAACTGGCAAGTCTTTGAGATATGAAACTGATTTCAGGCTTGCCATAAAACTCCAAAAGCTGCTGTATATTCAGGAGAATGACAGAAGAGTGCTCAATGTTTCGTCCTCCTCTGTTCTTTCAAAATAAAAACAAAAGACAACCCTAAAGATTAGGCCAAAATCCAGTTGATTTTATTATTTTTTTTTTCAATTAAACTAATTGTACTTACACATTCTCATAATCTTCCCAAAGTGGTCATGCTAACATAGTGTCTGATTCTGCTACAAGTCACCTCTTACAATAAAGAAATACAGCATACTGTCAGGAAATAGGACCGTGGGTAGGGAGCGTGTGTGTGTAGAGAGAGATATTTGTATGTATAAGAGGTTTTCTGTCTCGAATGGCAAACAACTTTCTCAATGTTACAGAGAAAGCTGTTACAATAAAAAAACATTTTAAATGTCCAATGTGTAATTAAGATACTGTAGGAGGTACTAAAAGTGAGAGTGAATTGCTCAGTTCTGATACTTTTGCTGAGGCGCTAGACCAAGAAGTACCTAGGTATTGCAGCCTGTTGTGCCTTACTGCCACGTTTCTAGCATAGCAGAGAAACAACCTCCACAGCCACATCTGTAACAATGTAAGTGATTGGGATGCATAATATTAATGCAATCTAGCACAATCTCATGAAATATTCAGTCCACGTTATGAAGAGGCTGAAATGATAGTATCAAAAGCAGGACAAAGAGTTAATGCCTAATTACAAGGTGGTAGTAAACACCTCTGACTTTCACAGTTCAAGTACAGTCCCAGTTTTGCCTGACTTGAAGGAAGGCTTTTCCAGCTGTCAGCAGAAGCAGAATAACGATGCAGGCTCCATCTCTTTACCATGCAGAAAAAGCTTAATTCAGTCATAAATAAATTACTCCTTGTTGCCCGAAGGAAAATGTCAGGAAGTTAAAAAGTAGTTACAGAATGTGCGCGCTGGTCTGCCTACTGGAGTGCGGTTGTCTGTTTTTCTAAGGAATTCTTCCCACGCACTGTTTATCTCGGCGAGTGAAGCAGGTAATTAGGAAATGCTCTTGTTTGCGCTTGGGGATGAATGGAGCTGGTTACTCAAAACAGAAGTCTCGAGCATTTTCTTGATGAAGTTGGGCACTGGCTCCGGTGTTACGCATACATCGTGAGCTGCAGCCACTGAAAGAAGAGTTAGAATTAAAGGATGAAAGACCTGCTGGCATCCTCCAACAAATTGTATTGAGGCACCACTGTCTCTGTAGCTGGAAGGCAGCTGCCTGCTGATACTTAGTATGATGCATACTGGCAGTGGGGAACTTTGTCTTAGGCTTCTTGCTCCTGTTCCTTCTTCCCTTCCAAAAAGTGAAGGGGGTTTTTTGTGGTCTTCCTAGCAGAAGGCATGCTTTTAAGTTGCAACTTTCTATGTCGTCTTAATAAGATTTAAAAAAAGGTAAAGAACTGTTAAACCCCATTATCAGTTAATACGTTTAAACTAAAGTATGTTTGATTTAAATTGCCTTGTTTAAAAAAAAAAAAAACATCTGCTGTGCCTGTCACCGAGGTTTGAGTAGCTGCAATGCCTGTTGTCGGGGTTGGAGTAGCCGCAGTGCCTGTAGCAATGCTATTCTTAAATAGTTGTTCAACCCTAAACAAGACTTGAACCACGTTCAGGAGACATAGCAACAAGAACATGCTGGTTTGAACATGCCAAGGATATTCAAAATTCTCAAGAGCTGTTGTAACTAGCGTGAAGGAGAAAAATGGCCACTACTTTATACTGACTCATGGGTGGTGGCAAACACCTTGTGGGGGTGGTTGCAGCAATGGAGGCAGAACAACTGGCAGTGCAGAGGTAAACCTATCTGGGCTGCTGCATTATGGCAAGATGTTGCTGCCTGCTTAGAGAACCTGGTTGTTAAAGTACGTCACGTAGATGCTCACGTACCCAAGAGCTGGGCCACTGAAGAACATCAGAACAACCAGCAGGTGGGTCAGGCTGCGAAGACTGAAATGCTCAGGTGGATCTGGACTGGCAACATAAGGGTGAATTATTTCTAACTCAGTGGGCCTGTGACACCTCAGGCCATGAAGGAAGAGATGCAATATATAGATAGGCTCGTGATCAAGGGGTGGACTTGACCATGGACACTATTGCACAGGTTATCCATGAATGTGAAACATGCGCTGCAATCAAGCGAGCCAAGCGGTTCAAGCCTCTCTGGTATGGAGGAGGATGGTTGAAATATAAATATGGGGAGGCCTGGCAGATTGATTATATCAGACTCCCACAAAGCTGCCAAGGCAAGTGCCGTGTGCTCACCATGGTGGAAACAACCACAGGATGGCTGGAAACATAGCCCGTGCCACTGCCCAGAAGACTATCCTGGGCCTTGAAAAGCAAGTCCTGTGGCGACATGGCACCCCAGGAAGAACTGAGTCAGACAATGGGACTTATTTCCGAAACAACCTCATAGACACCTGAGCCAAGGAGCATGGCACTGAGTGGGTACATCACATCCCCTATCCTGCACCAGCCTCCGAGAAAATTGAAGGACACAATGGACTGTTAAAGACTACACTGAGAGCCATGGGTGCTGGGGCATTCAAACGTTGGGATACACATTTAGCAAAAGCCACCTGGTTGGTCAACACTAGGGGATCTGCCAGTCGAGCTGGCCCTGCCCAATCAAAACTCTTATGTACTGTAGAAGGGGATAAAGTTCCTGTAGTGCATGTGAAAAACAAGCTGGGGAAGACAGCCTGCGTTATTCTTGCCTCGGGCAAAGGCAAACCCATCCATGGGATTGCTTTTGCTCAAGGACCTGGGTGCGCTTGGTAGGTGATGTTGAAGGATGGGGAAGTCTGATGTGTACATCAAAGGGATTTGATTTTGGGTGAGAACAGCCAATGAATTAAATTGTATTATGTTAATTGCTATATAATACTGTATGTCATCACTTCTATGGTGCCTATATGCCATATCAACGGTATTACAGTAAGAATCACCTAGGTTAATGAAGAATGAACTTTGATGAAACTGAGCGAAGTGCAGCAATAATGGAACCAGAACTGGCTTCAGCGTGCAACAATCCAACACCACACACCATCTCTCCTGCCCTGAAGGACTGTTATGACAGATGGAGCCCAAAGTCATGGACTAAATGAACTCAATGGACATTTTATTGGGATGGCCAATAGACTAAGGGAATATCTGCGTGTATATATCAAAAGACAGGAAAAGTGGTGGTGATTAATTGGAATGTATTGGGAAGTGTGGGACCTGGGCATGACGTAGATGGTATAGAGTAAGGGGTGGATAGTGTCCTGTTTCCGGCTGGGATAGAGTTAATTTTCTTTCTAATAGCTAGTATAGTGCTGTGGTTTGGATGTAGTATGAGAATCATGTTGCTAACATACTGATGTTTCAGTTGTTGCTAAGTAGTTCTTAATACTAAGTCAAGGGCTTTTCAGCTTCTCATGCCCTGCCAGCGAGAAGCTGGGAGGGGGCACAGCCAGGCCAGCTGACCCACGCTGGCCAAAGGGCTGTTCCATACCATGTGATGTCATGCTCGGTATATAAACTGGGGGGTAGGAACCTCTGCTTGGGAACGGGCTGGTTGCATAACCAGCATAACCACCGGTTGGTGGGTGGTGAGCAATTGCATTGTGCACCACTTATTTTGTATATTCTTTTATCATTATTATTTTATTATCTTCCCTTCCTTCTCTGTCCTATTAAACTGTCTTTATCTCAACCTGTGAATTTTACTTTTTTCTCCCGATTCTCTCCCCCATCCCACTGGGGCAGGGGGGAGCGAGCAAACGGTTGTGTGGTGTTTAGCTGCCTGCTGGGTTAAACCACAACAACCTGAAAGGTTTTTTGAAGCACTTTAAAGATGGTTTGAAGAGTCCGCAGCTGTGCCCTTCAGCACCAACTGGAGTCTTACAGAGCAGCTGGTGCTGGCAGATCACAGATACAAGTGTTTTCTGTGTAAAAGAGGTAGCAAAATTTTTAGGAGGTTTTGTGGACTCTTACCACGTGGATGATAATTTCAGACCAACTCTCATAGGCTACCTTGAGAATGCGTGCAATGAATAATACAAATAAAATTTAGTATTTTGACTTTGTGTTAGAAATATTGGCGTAAACCAGCTTACCTCCAGGACGTTGAGCTTAATGATGCCATCTCCATCTTTATCAAAGGCGTGGAATGCCCCTAAAGCAAGGAAACAAAAGTAGAGTAGATTAAATTACTGTGTGTGTAAAGATGATCCCAGATAGCAACCCAAATTGTGCTCCTGCTGTGTTGTGCAAACTTGTGCAGATATTTACTCACATGGTCAGCAAGTATTTCTGCTATGTTTTTCCTTAGCTAATACAAAGAGAAATGCAATGGCTTATTTTCTTTTGTGTTTGTATGGGGCGGCTGTAATATTTTAGATTCCCTAAGCACATAAATTATTAAAACTATATGGAGGCAGTAGTGCTTTGAGTACAACAGTGTGTTTTGGGGGCCAGGAGGGGAGGAAGCACAGCAAAACTGGGGCAGCCACTCACTGAACATGGCATCCAGGCGCACGAAGCAGCAGATGAAGCTGTCAAAGTCAATGTTCATGTTCTTGTCAGCGTAGCGCATGGTGATGATGTCGTAGAGCTGGTTGTTCAGCCGAAACCCTGCAGAGGACCAGAAACGGGGCACAGCTGTGCCGCGGCTGGGGAGAAGCACTGGTGCTGGCCAGGCCTCCAGGAGAGATTTGGCCATAGGCGCTTCCCCGGCCCAGCCGAGGCTCAGGCTGGAGGGTACTGCTGCAGCCACTGAATAAAATGAAGTAAAGCTATGAGAAGCTTCCCTGTGTCCAGCTGCTTTCTTAAAACAGAAGTAGCACTTTGAAATTACGATTTGGGAGGGCCAATAGCACGCGAGTTACCTCATGCTGTAAATATGAAGAGGAGGGGTCTCCACCAAAGAGTTTGCAGCTTAGCTGAGCCTGGTAAGAGCAAAGCAACAAAAACTGGGCGACAGAAACATAGGAGAAAGTTGCTATGAAAACACAATTACATGATGGTCAAAAAATAGATAAGGAGGTAACTCCTTGGCGTAGCGTTACCAAGCTGTGGCACTGGCTGCTGCAGCGTGCAACCACACTTTGTAAAGGGTCTGTCGTGATTTGGGTACTGCTGGTTGTTGGCTAAGTGCGAGGTCATGCACAGACATGCATGTCTGAGAAAGTCTCAAAACTGAGAAATTTTTATTGCAAAATGTGTTTTTTTTTTTTTAAAGAAGTTTTGAAGTCAGGGTAGGAGGTATTTAAGTAATTTTTTTTACATTGACAACCTTCCTGGTGAGAATGGAAGATAAAAATGACCCGTATTTCTACTGCAGCAGAAGTCCAAATCCAGGTGTAGTTTTGTCCTTAGCAAAGGATCGAATCACTGATGTTTTGTAAAGTACAAGATAGCCATCTGTTTATATTCCTTGATGAACTGGTAACCGATGTGCCAAAATACTACTGAAGATAAAGTGTCACTGAAATCATCACGTTTAGGTTTATAGCGATGCTACCAGTTTTCTGATTAAAGAAGCCATCTTGCTCCCTTGGAGAAACAGCAGCTGGGGGAGGCCTACTGTCCAGGGAAAGCAGCACACCGATGTGCTCGAGACAAGATGCAAGAAAAGTCAAAAGCCTCTCTTTGCAGGATGAATTTAATTAACTACAACTTTTGCAAAATACTTTCTTTTTACTACACAGGTAGAAGAGGAGACTGAGCCCGCAGTGGCTTAGCGCCACTAAGAAACATGAGCAGGACTCAAGAAACATCCATCCAGTTGCCTCTGATGCAAACTTGGACATTGGCCTGCTCTGCCTCAGTTTCAGTGCCTGTACACTTGGGTTGAAGGTTTTCTGCTGTTCTTTGATTGTTACTTACACAAACATAAAGAATCTACAGCTTAAATGAAATCAAGTATCTTCAGGGCTTGCTGGTCCCCCTGAACAGCAGGACCCCAAGCGGGAGATCCTTAAGACAGCAGAGCATCATTCATTGGAAAGTTGAAAGGGCTGAAGAGATCTCTTTGGTTGGCAAGACATACAAGACTTGCCATTTGGATATTTGAGAAGCTCTGTTGGGGAAAAAAGGATTTTTGAATTTCTGTAGGGTCTCTTTTTAAAAGCCTGCACTGTGTTCCTGATTTCACCCTGTGACAGATCAACCATAATAAGGTTTCTTTGGCTGTTGGGCATTGAACACAGGGGAAGTACCTGCATCATTGACTGCATTGCGCATCTCGTAGCTGTTAATCGTTCCTGAATGATCCGTGTCATAACGCTTGAAAATTTTCTGCAAAAAGAACAAAATAAATACACAACAGAAATGAAAAGCTTGTACTTCTGTTGAATGTACCCACTGAGTGGGTATGGGATGTGTGCCACAGGCACTTGGAGGCTTTGCCATTTGCTGCTTCTGGGCAGTCTGGGTTGTCAGCACAGAGCTCCTCTCAGTCACAAGGTAAAATAATTTAGATCCATGCTGTGAGAAGCAAAAAGCTCTCCCCTAGAGACTCTCCTTGTTTGACTTGAGTTTATGCTGTTAATCCTCTCTCTTGATTGCCCTAATTAAGCAATTTGCAAGGCCTGATTCTAGTTCTCATCACCCCTCTCCTCCAATTTGTATGCCTCCGTGCTGTTCTCATGGGGGAAGTTTTTACATGAGTGCTGGAGCTTCAGAGATTCAGGCTATTTGCTTAGGCTGTGAGTAGGACGAGGAGAGACGTTACTTTTATTTTTAGAAGCTAATTTGCAATTTTTTTAGCTTTTCTTTTTGTTGTAGTCTATGTAGAGAGGTCTGGTTTTCCTACACGAGCTTTTGCGCTGCAGAAGGTGTGAAGAACAGTACTGTGGATACCAGCAATACCTGCCAGCTTTTAATCTTGTCCCAGAGATGTCGAAACTCATCAAAGTTTATCTTCCCTGAGCCGTCTGTCTGTGATGCAAGCATTCAGGTAAAAACCCCACATTTTAAAGGGAAAATTAATTAAGTGTGCAGCTACTGGTGAAGTGAATGCGAAACTGAGTTCAGAATCTCCTCAGCACTAAGAGCTGGCTGAACTGCGCAATAAAATATTTGTGAACATTTTGGTTATTGTGCATAGTATTTTGTTTCAGGAGCATGAAGCACTATTTGTACTTTGTGTAAAAGCAAACGTCTGGTACAGGAGAGAGGCTTGCTCCTGGAACTATTATAAAGTACGCGAGCAGGATGTTTTAGAGGGCTCTTTCCAAATACCTCCAAATGTGAAGCTTACCCAATGTTTTTCTGACAACTGAACTTTATCCTAGAGTGAAGCTCTTTCTGCCTTGCTTAAAATGAAGTGAGGACTAAGCAAAACATTGACTAAAGCCATTTACAGAAACGTGTTTAGGCTCCAACCATTATGGCTCTGGGTTGTAGTTACAATTTTGTTCTGGTTATGTTTGAATGTGCTTGTGTTCTCTCAAAATCACGCATTAAGTCAAATAGGAAAACTGAGTGATGTTGTATCAGAGGTAACCCCATATGGCATCTTGTAGTGTGTTTTATTATACTTGATCTGAGACAATTTCTGTATGCGTTGCATGCTAAGCACACAGTGGACTGTATAATACCTTATAAACTTAAAGATAAGAGAGAAATATAGTAAGTTTGTTGGCAAGAGCGGTAGTTATGTTGAGTTGGTTTAAAAAAAATTTTTTTTTAAGTCATGCTTTAGTACACAAGCTGGCCAGTTGCTGATACCTAAGGGAGGGTATCATACTGACTAACTTATTCTGTAGTTTTCTGTTTTGGGATATTTTCATCTGCCAACTACGCTAATGTTGAGATGACTGGAATTAACATGTGCCAAACCAGGAATGCTGTGTTATCTGACTGCAGGCTATAATGTAATGTTCTGCTTCCCTGGCTTACTAAGTTGTGTGTGTAGTGGTGGAAAATACAATCCAAGTGGATGAGTGTGGTATCAAGCACTCCTCTTTCACCAGAAAAGGATACATCCATCAAAGCAATCATGCTGCGGCAGGATTCCAGTTCAAATCCTTCTGTCTTTAGGTCCTTATCTGAAATAAATGATCCAAGGTGAAAACAGATCATGCAAGTCAGCAAGCACTTCTTCCTGTTAGGTGTAACTCTACTCGAGGTAGAAACCAAATTTTCTTCCTTCATCCAATAAGAAATGAGTGGTAGAGAAATCTGAAAAGAGCCTAAGTAATGTTATTGCTTGTGAATTAGAGATTACTTTTCTTGACCTGTTATATACAATAAAAATCTCTGGAAAACTCTAAACTAACTTCCAGGTAACTAAGTAAACCCAGGGTCTGTAGGCTTAAGTTTGCTAAACAGGGAGAAAGGTCTGCCTCTCCATTAGAATTTTTTTTTTTTTCCAAAGGGCATTTGCAGACTGCTAGAAACGCTATATTATCCTGTGTGGTGCTTCCAATGAACATTTGCTCATTTCTGCGTTATCAGTACTTGATCTCTTGTAGAGAGCATCTCTGTGAAAAGTTCAGCTTGCTGAAGTCTCAGATGCAAAGTCCATGGAAGTATAACTAGGAAATTTGTGAATTTGAAACCGTAAATAATTTTTAGAGTGCAACTCAGGGGTGGAGGGTTATGTTATATCACAGATTTCTTTGTCCAGCGTTACTGAAAAACATGCTCAAACTCACGTTTTTTTACGACGTTATTGAGAACATTCCTGAGTTCTTCAGCATTGATCTCCATGTCCTGGTGGAAAATGTGGTGAGAATATCATTAATTACAATGTTCCTTATTAAGCAGATCATTTTATGGATGGATATGCTAAAAGTATGAAATTTTTGGTCACTTTTCAGTATGGCATATACATGTTTCAAACTAGAGAGCATTCTAATTTATATAAATACTAGTCCAAATCTTTCTTGAGGCTGCAGTACAAGGTAGGTCCTAAGTTACCATATAGTGCTTATTAAACTACAACTAGAAGAACAATCAGTAATTTCAAGCCACTGTATAAGCCAAAAATCCCTGTAACCCATTTGCAGCCTCTTGATTTATGCAGTTCTTTGATCTGTTTTTACTTTTAACTTCCCTCATTAAGCATGTACTGGATGGCATTGTATTTTTAACTTGTTTATCCATGCTACGCAAAATAGCATCTTGTAGTAAAGTAAAAGCCTAAATTTAAATAAGGCTCCCTTGTACACAATGGGAATAGCTTATATGTACATATGAGGATAGCTGTATACTTAATTGGATTTTTATTTGATTTTGCTTAGCTTCAGATCTCAAATGAAATTTGGTACAAGGAAGTTCAAAGGAAATTTTAAAATTCAGTGTTTTGAACCTGCGACGCAGGTGCTGTTGTGGCTAGGCTGCTTTGATGGCAGTGACAGGGATCAGTTGCATACTCACATCCCCTGCAATCTGTCGGAAAATATTCCTAAACTGTTCTTCCTCTTCAGTCCTCTCACGAGCTTTTGCTGAAGGACGCTGAAAAGAGACAAGGAAAAAAGAGGTACAACCTTAGCCCAGCAGGGAAGGGAAAGGGCCTGGGGGGCTCACTTGCCCTTGTGTGAAGGAGCCTCTTAGTGAATCTGGAGCTCTTTGGAGGAACGGGTCATCCTCCTGCTCCTTTCCCCTGGTTTTTGGGTTAAATGTGTTCCTTGGCAAAACTGCTAGGTGTTTAACTTCATCCCACTGCTTTCCTTCCTCTTGGAAGGAGCCTAAAGGATTACTTTCACTGACGGATGTTTATCTTCTAATTTTTTGTTTCAAAACATTGCAAAGGAGAAGTTTGGAGCAGAAGAGGCATATCTGCTCCATAGCTGCCTTGTAGGCTATGAGTTGACCAGAGGGACTCGGGCTTGAGAGCTCTTCTAATGTGGGAGCCCCCTTGCTGGAGACAAGTGGCACGTGAGACAGAGGAAAACCATGAAAGTGAAGCTTTCTCAGACATGTGCAAAGAGCAAGCCTGAATTCTGAGGCTGATACTGAAAAAAGGAAACTCTATTTTATTTTTCCCTCCACAATATTAAATTACAGGAATTATGTGTAACAAAGTAAAGTGAATTTTCAGGGTCTAGAGAACAATTCTTACGGGGAGCAGCTGAGGGAAGAGGGGTTGTTTAGTCTGGAGAAGAGGAGGCTGAGGGGAGATCTTATCGCTCTCTACAACTGCCTGAAAGGAGGTTGTAGCGAGGTGGGGGTCAGTCTCTTCTGCCTAGTAACAAGCGATAGGATGAGAGGAAACAGCCTCAAGCTGCGCCAGGGGAGGTTTAGGTTGGATATTAGAAAGAACTTATTCACCGAAAGGGTAGTCAGGCACTGGAACAGGCTGCCCAGGGAAGTGGTGGAGTCTCCATCCCTGGAGGTATTTAAAAGAAGGGTAGACGTGGTGCTCAAGGACATGTTTTAGTGGTGGACTTGGCAGTGATAGGTTAACAGTTGGACTTGATGATCTTAAGGGTCTTTTCCAACCTTAATGATTCTATGAATTTCTTGGCTTAGTTCTTATTTTTGTTTTTGTAAATGCAGAGGAAACTTAAGATCAGTTCCCACTTTGCCACCTGCATGCTCTGGCAGTTGTGCAGCAGAACAGCACGCTCCCTGTAAGCAGACATTCAAGCCGTGCCTCCGGACGCCACCAGCCTGGGTGCAGGATCTGGCTGGTGCATTTCGTGTCCCTCAGCCACCTGCAGGCAGAAACTCTGAATTTGCTACCCTGTTTTCCTCCTCTCCGGTAGTGAGAGAAGAGGACGAGTGCAGGAGCTCCTGAGTTTACTCAGGCATTTTTTCTGTGGCCAATGGGGACTGGTGTAGGGCTGTGTAATTTGTAGTGGGGAGAGGCTGCGATCATTGGCAGGAGCTCCTGAAGCCCCTTGGGTGCGATTTGCCTGTGTGCCCTGTATAAAGTGGGTACCACTTTAGGGGGCTGAGCAAGAGTGGATTGAACCGCGCTGCTCATGGAAAGGATCTCTCACAGCTGGGATCCTTGTGTGAGAGAGCAATCAGATATTTTTCAAGCAACTACATCCTCCAGCACAGGTGTTAAGTAACCGAAGGGATAGTCTCTGTTCGCTCATGCTCACCAGATCCACAAAAACCAGATGCAAGTTATGGTAAGATTTGATGAAAAGCTGTGAAGTATCTAAGGATGTTTCCCCATTCCTGTGCTCTCCCCAGCCACTCTTTCATGCTAGCCAGACCAAACCCTATTTCCCCCCTTGCCACTTGCTGCAGAAACCTTTTTTTCATCTGCGTGGGTTTTTTCACCATCTTTGCCAGCATCTTCATCTGCTGTCAGCTCCTTATTACTGTTCGCTCTGTCGGAAACAAAGATGATAGGCTAGAAGAAGAAGGAAGAGAGCAGAAGAGGAGTGGAAATTACACAAAAAATAGTGGAAGGGAAAGTATTTGGCAACACCCGTTCTGTGGTAAAGCGCATGCAGCAACAGCTCCTGCCCCAAGAGAGTGCCTGGAGAAGCCAGAGCTGGGAATGAAAGAAAACAAAGAAAAGAAAAGGTGGAGGAATTTCTGAAGTTACTGCTCTCCTCATGCTAGAAAAGCTGCAAAAGTCTTTTTGCAAAATAGTGCAGTCTCTGGCTTCTAGCTTTCCTTTTCAGAAAGCCAGAAACCATTTAAATGTAACTTTTTTTTTTTTTTTTTTAAAGCAAAATAAGCCTCCCAGATTCTTGATTCTCAGTTAAACTGATGAACTTGCCCCTGTCTGTGAAGGACAGTAGCACTGAAAGCAAACAGAATCTGAATCCCACACAGAAAGTGAGTATTTGTGTAGGAGCTTGTTAATTATGCAAAGCTTATGTTCCTTCTCTGTATTAATTCTTGAAGCATTCAGCTGTAAGCAGCCACGTGCAATTGTTCTGTTTTAGTGCATTTAAAACAAGGAAAGCTGCTACAAGATGCAAATGTGTTTCCCTAGAGTATTAATTGCAATCAGCCTGTCTTGAGATTAAAATGCCTGGTTACATTTTCAGGGTCCTAAGTGTGTTCTGTAGAATCGAAAGGAGAATCCTGGACTCTAGTGAGCAGAAACGTCAGGAAAGAGGAGTAGCTGGATTAGGCAATGGAAAGCAAATGTGAGGCATGTGTCTGGAGGAGGGGTGACTTCCATTAGAAAGGGGTGTTTGGATGCCTGTGGAGGGGCAGGAAAGAAGGGTAGTTGAGCAACCCAGAGGACCAAGCTTGTAAAGCTGAAAAGTTTCTGTCACCCTTTTTCGTGAGAAGGGTATATGATGCTATAGCTATTTCATTAGATTTTAGTGTAGTAAGACAAAATCTTTGCTGCTTGAAAATGGCCTCTTATCCAGTGCCCTTCATTAATGGGACCCGTTTCCAGATGCAGAGAAATCACTAATGATGCCAGGGAACTGTGCTCCTGCTGCATGCATTGCACATGCTCTTTGTCTTGCTAGCATTCAGCACGTTGCACGAGTACCCACCTTGCCCTTTTTCTTCTTCTGTACAAAAAGAGACAATTTAAAAAAAAAAAAAGTGTTTTTAAACAGATTTGTAGATTTTATGCATATTATGCAGAGCTGATGGTAAAATTTAATTTTTTTCTTTCCCTTTCTCACATTTTTATTTCCTATTCTTATATTCATACACTTTTCAAATCTCAAAAAATAAGGGAAAATGCACCCACCAAGAAATTGCATACTGAAGGACAGAAATTGCAGAAACCATAGCAAAACAGTGTCCCGTCTCATCTGAGGCTTTGTCTGCTTGAATAAAATCTCTCTTGTACCTTTAGCTCTGACTATTCCTTTTCTTTCTCGTAGCCTGTCAGCGCAGTGGAGATTGGACGTCTGTGCCCACAGATCAATGTTATCTGAAGTGGCAATTAAATGCCACCAGATTTGGACAGCTATTTTGTTATCATGACAGCAAACAAAAGGGGAACGCTTCTGAGCAAGGTTTGATGGCGCTCTGTTCTGGGCAGGAGCATTTCCTCTGATCTTTTTTCAAGACTAATTGTATTGTTAGCTCTAGTGTTTTCCCATAGAGATGTGTAAAACCCCAGGCTGAAGAGTTAGAGCTTGTCATGGGTGCTAGTTTGAATCAGAATATCAGTAAGATCCTTTTCCAGAAAGCATGTACTTCAAAATAAGGTACTTTTTTCTTTATTAGATGAGATACCAATTTCACAGACAAATCTCGGCACAGAACTAGGCCTCCCCCAGTAAATGAATATTCTCAATCGATGGAGGCAAAGACAATGCTTAGCATCCAGCTTCTTTATGCCAGGAATAGACTTCAAATCTGGCAAAAGATTTTGGTCTGTCCAAATTAGAAAGTAGTGTATATAAAGCAAGTGTTAATAAAAGTATCTTGCTGAGAAATGTGGCCACAAATGGTTTCCTGCTGTAGGTTTCCCTAGATGCGATGCTCCTCCCCTCCCTACTTCTATTCACATACAAAAGAGGCCCAGGACAGTACTTACTGATGGACGCTCTGCCTCAATCATGTTTTCAACCTCCCTAGAAGAAAGCAGAAAGTAAATAAATCAGGGAAGTGGCTGTTCCCAACGTTGCTTGTTTCTGTAGCTGGTTTATAAGCAGCCACTTGAACTTTCCAAACAGGCAGTGATGTGAGCTGGCTTTCAAGCATTACAGCTGCAGGCTCTAGACGTAGCTTTTCCCAGTTTGAGCTGAGCATCCCAAGTAGCACTTCCAGGAGCACTGCTGCTTGGTTTACTCATCTAAAGAGCCTTGATTACACTGAACTTTGACAGCTGGGAGTAAAACAGAAGCTGTTTGGCCTAAGCAAAGTGACACTGGCTGCAATTTGCTGAGCTCTGGGAAACTAGTTGAAGAGCAGGATGGAAAATAAATAACTACCTCTTTCTGTGTTTCATTCGTGACTGAAATTAGATCTGGTTCAATGTTCTATCTGGCCAAAACTTCAGCCAGTGGCATACAGCAATAAAATCAGACAGGTTCATTTTCATTATTAAAAATGGCTAATGGTGTATTTACAAAGGATATCCTGCAAGTAGTAAGCTTCTCCAAAGACAATTCAAAGTAGACTCTTGCTAGACTATAAGGGAAGCTTGGGGAAATGAGTTTGCAGCTTGGAGTTTGTAATGAAGTTAAGAAAATTAAAAGCAGGGTGTAGCAAACTGGGAACATGACTATAACAGACTAGCAAGCTCACCTCCACCTTTATGGTCAGATAAATGGATCTGCAACTTACTCTGAAAGACTTCTTTTCTCTGAGAAGACCCTCAGGATGAATTCTCCCTCCTGGTGGGGGTCGTATGTCGATGGGATGATGACGTACTCGCTGGGTGGTAGCCGGAAGCGCTCAGAGATTTCTCGCATGTTTATATAGGTCTTACTTCTAGCTTTGGAGGCATTGTAGAGGAAAAAATCCTTTTGCAAGTGGTGCTTAGTACCATGCATCTGCAGAACAAATGAGTCCATTTGTCTTCAAGGAAGTCTTACCCATTCCCCAGGTGGCTTGTCATGCAGGCAGGACGTGGTTGGGACAGAAAACACAAATGAAGCAGCAGCTTAGCAAGCAGGGAGCTGATGAGGGTTGCTAGCTGGGAACAGATATGGAGTCTGTCACCTTTAGGTTGCTAGTGGCTGGGTCTAGTTGGCTTCTGAGGGCTGCTCCAGGGCCCACCTGCAGAGCGCTGGCTGACTTCTACTGTGTAGGCACTTTTAACTGACTGTTTTCATAGAATCATAGAATGCTTTGGGATGGAAGGGACCTTTAAAGGCCATCTAGTCCATCCCCCCTGCAATTGGCAGGGACATCTACCACTAGATCAGGTTGCTCAGAGCCCCATCCAGCCTGGCCTTGAATGTTTCCAAGGATGGGGCATCTACCACCTCTCTGGGCAACTTGTTCCAGTGTTTCACCACGCTCATAGTGAAGAATTTTTTCCTTATATCCAGTCTGAATCTACCCTCTTTTAGTTCAAAACCATTACCCCTTGTCCTATCACTACTGGCCCTGCTAAAAAGTCTGTCCCCATCTTTCTTACAAGCCCCCTTTAAGTACTGAAAGGCTGCAATAAGGTCTCCCCGCAGCCTTCTCTTCTCCAGGCTGAACAACCCCAGCTCTTTCAGCCTTTCCTCATAAGAGAGGTGCTCCATCACTCTCATCATTTATGTGGCCCTTCTCTGGACCCTCTCCAACAGGTCCATGTCCTTCTTGTGCCGAGGGCCCCAGAGCTGGACGCAGTACTCCAGGTTGGGTCTCACCAGAGCAGAGTAGAGGGGCAGAATCACCTCCCTCAACCTGCTGGCCACACTTCTTTTGATGCAGCCCAGGATACGGTTGGCCTTCTGGGCTGCGAGAGCACATTGCTGGCTCATGTCATGTTTTGTTGGATACTAAGTAATGTGTAACCAAAGTTCAGCTACTTTCCTTGGAGGGTGGCATGGCAAGGAATGGTATATGCAAACTCCTACAAGCAGTGTGGTAAGGTGAAGGTGCTTTCAGTGGAAACATGTCCTTGCCTGGACAAAACATGAATCTGCTAAAGAAACATGATACTCAAAGTTGCATTGGTTCAAATATGAAAATTAAGTCAAGAATTGTGGGCTAAAAACTCTTGTAAGCTGTTTGCTGCAGAAATGACCACCTGTAAAATAGTCAGCAAAGACAACATTTAGACTGTTGTCTTCATGTTTTCCAGGTAACGTAGCCTTCAGGTGAGCTTGTTCGCAAAACTTGTGGTGCCAACAATTCAGCTACTGGCAGGCTCAGAAAAACTTAGCCTGTGTACTTTCAATATGTTTTCTTCAATGGCTGAAAATACGTTTTGTTTTCCAAACAAATCCTGAGACTATGGAGAAAATGCTGTGGCTGCAGGATACAGGCCATTGGAATTATTCGCAGGAGGAAATGGAAGTAGTTTAGGGTGCTTCTGCATGGGATGCAATGGCAAAGTGCTCGCTGACCGACCATGCAAGACACGGCCAGGTTGCATATGAATAGAAAAGAAAGACTAAGGAAAAGGTGCAGGTGGAAACAGGGTGTGAGTGAGAAGGAATTAAAAATTACTTGCAAAATGTTACTAATAAACATTCAAAGCAGAAAGGTTAGCAGTTTCGCTTTTGTTACATCCCTGAAAACAAACTTGACTGGACAGTATCCTGCTGACTTACAGACAGGCAAAACAGTAACACTAGCTGTGAGCATACACCAAGATGTCAATCTGCCTCCATTCTGCTCATACCTCTTTGGGCACCTTAGGGAGAAACAAAGAGAAGAAACAGTCAGAGCTGCTAGGTGAGTCCACTTGTTTATAGATCATACAGAAGGGTGTTCACATAGATTTCTGGGGACACAGCCAGTAGATAGAATGCCCCAAGTTATATAATTATTCTAAGCAATTTCTTTCTTCCTTAGATTTCTTGGGATCTGCACGAGATCCAGTAAGATCTGAACTAAATATGTTTGTGCAAGGGACTGAGTAAATTGACTTCTTCATGAAGCTGATAGCAGGGACAGAGGTTAATTGCTACGTATGTGTCTTGGATGTCTGTTTCCAGTTTTACACTATTCTGTTAATGAAATGTTTAGTTTCAGCAAGGATGAAAGGGAGATTGAAGGATATATGAGAAATAATATGTTGAAATCTAGCATTAAGTCACTATAAAAGCCTAAAAAGTGTGTTACTTATAGATGGGGTAAACCCTGATGTTACTACAGGCTGAATGGTTAAAAAGCCTTGAATTTCCTTCCTCTCTTCCAGGTTTCCCCTGAGTTCCTTGCAAAGTAAAAATTGCAATTCCTGTAGTCAGGCTGAATGATTCAGTGTCTCTCTTGGTAAATGCATACTGTCAGGATTTGCGACCACAGTGCTAAGAACAAAGTCTAGAGCTGGTACCTCGTAGATGGCAAAGCCAATGGTGTAGAGGTTGGCTCCCAGCTTGCGTTCTTTCCTCCTATTTTTCTGCATCAGTGCGACGAGGAAGCTGCAGACAACCTCTTCATCCTCAGGATCATCATCTTCCTCCAGGAGCTTCAAGCGATACTGGGGATTGGTCCAAAATGTATCTGTGAAATCCCCCCAACAACCCAAAGCAAACATGTAAAGCTTCAGTTTTCTAATGATACTCATGATCAAAGAGAACTTTTCCCTGCCTGTGGCTCCTGAGGGAAACATTAAAATTGGGATAATACATATATATTTTTTTTATGCGTTATGGGTTTTACATATTTCTAACAAAACTGCACAGCAAAGGAGGATATAAAATGAAGAACTGGCATCTGACAAACTTCCAAAGCACCTAAAGCTATCAGAAAGTGGATTTACCAAGTGAAATCCAACTGTTTAAAATGAAATTGATCTCTCTTATTTTACTTGGGGCACTGTGAAGTATTTGAACAATGATTTATCTTTGCCAGGCCTGCCTTTTGGGCTTACGAGGTGCTGTCACAAACCTAGTGACGGATTTCCAGCTACAAAATCGCATGCCTTGTCCACTGAGGAAGCAAAGCTTTTCCTACAGCCAAGCACTGATCAGACTGTGGTATGACTTAGCCTGTGGGATCTAATACAGTCCCCATCAGAGAGGCCTTATCTCTTTTAAACTATTGCTCACCTGGATAATTGCGGCAACCTCCAGCTGAGCAGCCTCTCACCCAGCGCCCTTCATTGACTGACACAGTCCAGGTCTGGAGTTTATCGGCTTCCAGAGTATCAGGTGTGAGGTTACAGATCTCAAGTTTCGTAAAGTGTCTCATGAAATCTTCAAATGATATCCTGGAGGAATTGAGGGGAAACTGAACCCAAATGGATTTACACAGTGGGTGGTTGTCTGAAAGATCCTGGTGAGGTGGAGGAGGGTGACCCATGTTACTGCCACTATTAGGGCAAGTTTGCAGTGGGAGTGCCATGATTTCCTAATGCATTTGGTCTGCTTGTTGGTCAGTTTACTCAGGTACAGCTCCAAACTGGGGGATGCTGGGCTGAGAGGATGGTACATGGGAAGGGTGATGGAGAGCTTGTGGCAGTGTGGCATAATTAGAAGGACTGTGCTGGTGGCACTTGATAAACCCTGGTGGGAGAATGAGGTGATCACAGAGCAGGGCTTATTGGGAACATGAAGGCAAACAGGGATTACTGCAATGGTTTTAGCAGATTTAAGTAGTTCAGTGTGATTCATTTTTGCTATAGTTGCATATCTCCTAGAGAAACACAGGTTTTTGACTGATATTCTCACCAGAACTCCCCATCCTCTATGATCTTGTGCTGCAAGCGGATTTTCTCTGCTTCATTAATGAAGTTCCACTCCTCTGACCTTCAAAAGTGTACACAAGTTAGATTATGATTCGCAATACAGTTTTCATTAAAATTTCTACTCTTTACTGTAAACCTCGTAGAACGGAAAGTCAAGAGTCATCTTGCTACATCCATATAATTTTTCCTTTGTGAGCTTTGCAACCATTTGTTCTCAATGCTACCTTCCTCTCCACATGCCCAAATAAATAAGCAATTGCCTACTCCTCTCTGCCTTCCCTTCAGCCTGCCTCTTAGCAGCTCTCAAAAATCTGCTGAACTGTGTTCATTTTGTTTAACCTGAAGACAAAAGTGTTTGCAGACTCTCATTGCTGGAGTAGCTATTGAAATTCCTTTTAGTAAAACCTAATGAGAAGTCTTATCCAAACTTGCTCAGGTACTGACATCTTCCTTCATCCAGTTCTTCCGTAACTCAAAAGATTTTTCTACTGTCACATCTTGTTTTGAAAGTGGACATTGCTGAACTTGCTAGACAGTAAGACCAGATTGACTGGGCTCTCTCTTCATTTCCAGTGATTAAAGCCCCTCTTAACATCATTTTAGGTACTCTCTTCTTTTTATAGCTTCAGCTAAGCACTCAATTATGATCAACTTCAAAGTGCACGTGTCAAAATGACAGCAAAGACAATTCAGATGATACCTCATCATTACATGCTAGGGTCATGCACAAACTACATAAGGGCAAATAAGCTGCAGGGTTGGTTTTTTTTTTTTTTTCAAATCACGTGAAGCTCCATTTTACTCACTTGTCACTCCAAGGTCCGTTCCATTCCACCTGCCCCCAGGGGTTTCTCAGCCTTACCAGACGTATTTTTTCCCCTTTAAATGTTGTCTAATTGAAAAAGAATGCAACAAGAATAGACTGAGGGTAGGTTGAAAAGGAAATGTTCTGCCTGTCAAACAGCTGATACCAGCTCCTCCAGTGATGGTGCTTTCTTGGGCCATTGTTCAGTCTGACCTGCTTCAGGTGAGTGCAGGAAGACTGTAAGACTAGGAGGTGGCTGGCTGTGGACACCTTTGCCCAAGCAGACCATGGTGGAATATCCATTTCCCCGGAAAGCCAAAACTTGGACAGGTTTATTTCTCCACAAGGCTTTCATTTATTTAAATATAAATTTTGTTTCCTTAGCTCATAATTTGTTTTGCTTTTTCCCCCCCCTCATGGCTTTGCTGCCGTGCATGGTTCTAGGTCAGTGTAGAACACAGCTCGCCATAGCTGGAGGAAAGGGACTGTACGTACCTCTTCCACGGCCGTGACAGAGTAGGCATGACCTTTGACAAGTCCACAAGACATCCGGGTTTCATACTGCATTGGCACTATGGTCTGTTAGACACAAGATAAGAACTTATAAGAGTCAAGCAAAGCTCAGCCGGCTGCTCTAAGGCAGCTATTGCCAGCCAGGGCTTTTGGAGGGAGGATGACACCGTTCAGGTGACAGGGGTTTTTGTCTTGTTCTCTTCTTTGCATTTGCCAAGTTGGCCAAGCTTAGTGCCCACAGAATTAACATTCTTGATTAGAAAGGAGTGAAGCATGAACTATAAAAGCAAAAAGTTAATAATATAAATTGGAATGGACATTTTGTGATTTACTTTTTCCCTTTGTGTAGGTTACTGCTTTTTGCACTCGGAACATGCTAGTATATAGCACGCTTAATCAAAATAATTAGATTTTCTATTAGTAGAACTATTCAGCCCTTTCTGGGATAGAATGTTCCTGTATGGCTCAGTAAGGTTATTACATATTAACTGGAAACATCAGAGCAGATCAACACCTAGAAGAATACTTTCATCTTCACACATGGCTGCAACCTTATCACAATGACATCAAAACACCCTATTTAATACACTGTTCCTACTAACTTTTACATTATTTTTTAAAAAATTAATTTCCTATGGCGATGTACATTTTATTCCGTAATTGTTAAAATCCTCATGATTGAAATTTTTTCCAGCTGACATTCAGGAGGAGCATAGCTTTCTTCAGCAATGTGTTGCTCAGGTATAAATACATTTGCTGTCTTGGTAATCAACTGTTAGTGTGTCTGATATATCTTTATTTGCAAATCTCAGAATGCTGTTTATCTGGGAGATAAAGAATTGAAAGGAAGATGGCAGGTGCGCACAATCTGCTGTGTTTCTAGGAGAGATCACTGAGACAGTGGGAAGGGAAGGCTCCACTACGCACATGTGGACCATGTGCGAAATTTCCCCGCCTCCGTTATGTCTGTCACTCAGAGATGACTGCAAGGCCCTGCCAGTAACTCTGCCATCCCTTCTTGACATGTTGGAGGGCATGAGAAAGGCAGAGCTGGAAATGGAGAATTAGTAAGGTCACACAAATACATTCGCAGCTTGCACAGGGAGCATCTCATACAAATATTTCCTGGCTGTTGCAATTATTTTCCATTATTTTCCTTCTGCTCCTGTTTGGTTTTTTTTTCCTTTCTCCTGTGTCCATACTTTTTTATGCCTATAACCCATATCTATTTCCTTTCCATTTCTACTCATGTTATCGCCATCATTACTTATCAGAACTCCTTTCTTTTCTGTTTAAGAATATTAACTTCTGCTGGTGCCCTGGGCCACTTCTGTAAAGTGCTTCTGAAGTCTGCACTATCTGCCTCTTTCCATCAGGAGTCATGATTCCCCCCCTCTGGTGATGGCTCAGGGGTGTATAATAGCCACCAGTAAAACAGCTGCCAGGGCAGCAACTATAGAGAGTTTTCCAACCTTTGAGTAGGCAGTCACTGGGGAGGAAGTTCCCCCCAAAACATGGGTGATTTGGGCAGCCATGCTTGCATAACAAGACAGTCATACTGGGCTTTCCTGAAGAATTACACCATTTCAGTATTTTAGGGCGACTAAATATAGTTGTCAAAAGAGGAAAAATGAGCTATTTCTGCTGGAAATGCAGAAGACAGTTTGCACAGCCAAAAGTTTTAGATGATGTAATTGGGGTGGGTGGTTGTTTTTTTTTTGTTTTTTTTTTAATCTCTCTGTAAAGGGAGAGATGTAATTTCATTGTCATGGAAATGCAGCTCCCTAAAGGGCAAGGTATGACAGCTGCCTGACAGAGAGAAGGAGAAAGTAACGTGTTCCTCTACAGATTTGGAAGCTTTTAAGTTTCCCAGTATAGGATTTTCCTTTAACAGTTTTAACACTCCTCTCTCTATTTTGCTAGACACTTAGGTATGCTGGAGTTACTTTGTATTTTATCACACATGTAAAACTTGACACATCTTTCATTTTTCTTGTTATGCATTTTAAATGAGGATCTTAAAGGCAGTAATCTAAAAGGAGCATCCCAAGAGCAGACTCCCCTCCTGTTGGTGGGCAGAGCTCCATAGCACTCTCTTTCTCAAAATAAGCTCACCAAGAGCTTTTGTGCCTGGAGTGAGAGCCATGCAGAGCTTGCTTTTTCTTTCTTTCACCACCACCCCCCGCCCCCCTCCACACTCAGGGATCTTGTTCCATTCTAGTATTTTAATTTTCTGGCTCTCTCCATCCGTTGCAAGCAAGGGACTTTATAAAATCCACTAATCATGTCCAGTTCCCGAATACAATAACCAATGTGCCACTTTGAGATATTTGATGTGATTTTGCTCTCCATTTCTACCATACAGGTAAGCTCTGGAAATTATAAGACTTTGGCACAAGCCAACAGCCCTTTGCCTCAGTATTAGCAAAGCCCTCTAGTATCAGTCACTGTGTTTGAAGGGACTGAAATCCTCTAATACGTATGTCAAATAACGTCCATAAGAACAGATCTTCAGTATTGGGACAACTCAGTGAAGACAAATAAGGATTTAAAAGCATGGATGATATGTTTCTCTAACTGTTCTATCTGTAAATAAAAGCCCTGTGAAGTCAACCGCTTCTGGAAACATACGAACCCAGGCTGGCCTTTCGTCTGTCCCCTGGTAGTCTACAGTGGAGTGAGTCATCTGCGCGTTTTCTAGATTCTTCACCATTCGAGTAATCAGTTTCCCAATGTCACTCCGAGGAGCTGATCCGTAGGAAAAGCCGAGGTTATCCTGGTACAAATAATAGGAGAAAAGTATCATGCAGAAAGATGAGGCAGGGAGAGAGAAGAGAAATGATACAAGAAAGATGAGTGGTAAAAGATAGCCTAGATAAACCTCTCTCTCGTTACGTGCTAGGTGGTCCATACTTAACTACAGTGGTTGATAGCACTGGTTGTTCTTCTGCCTTCACTGCAACTTCGTACTCTATAATGGTTATTGAAGCTAGGTTTTTTTACTTTCACTTTTAAATTAACCACAGTAAATGAAGACAATTTAAGACTATATGTTGGCAACTGAAGGTTTGATTTCCCAAGCATTTGCACACTTAGCATCTTTGACATGAAGATTTGTGTCGTAATAGATTGCGGCAACCCCCTACTAACCTAGTTTTATTGGGCAAGGGCACTGAGGGTGGGTGGTGCTGGTTTTGCTGATCGCACCCCTTCTCCTCACCTCCATGTTCTGCTCCTGTTCATTTCCCTTTTGGCACTTGCTATTTGCTAATGGGTGGTGTCTAGTGGAGACTACTCCATCTCCTAGAAATGGATGTTTGCTATGTGGACTAAATCGAGCAGTTCCAAAAGGTGGCATATATTTGATTATGGATAGAGAGGGCCCTCTCCTCTACCATTTCTTATGGCTCATCTGCAAAGTTCATATGGACTCACATCAATGGAGCTGGCCATGAGGGATCCTCTGTCAATGGCGTGTTTCATGATTTTATAGATATCTTTAGGGGCATCCTTTATCTCGTAGAACTCCGTGACTCCTCCGGTGAAGTCCTCCATGGCTTCAGTGGTGTTGCCTCCTTTCAAAGCTTCATATGACCCATGGAGTCTTGGAAAGAGAAAAGAAAAATAAGATTCTCTTTTACACAGATGAGGATACCTACCTATATTTTTTTTTTATACGTAATATATATTTATCATGTGTGTGTGTATAAATAAAGATATGTAAACACACATACTAAAAAAACCCACAAACCATCTGTTTGGTAACCCTCAAGTTAGAAGTTTTAAAATGTGCCACCTCCACACATTAAAAAAAAAAAAAAAAAGAGATGTTGAGAATCAAATGTAGACATCTGAATGAGTAGCAAAACCCCCTAGAAAATATGTTTTACCCCATCGTCAACTCTGAGGCATGAGAATCTATGGGAAAAGGCACTGGTATTTTCAGAGCCTCTCTATGTGCTCATTGTAGGTTCTGTATGCAGTGGTTTAACCATCTCCCCAGACAAAGACTCGGTGGAGACCCCAGCACGGTCCAGCGGGTTGTTTTACTTTGCATAGGCCTTTTCCAGGAGGGCGCTCCAGAACTCGTTGCGCTGGGAGGACTTGGTAAAGACCAGCTGGTTGTTGTACGTGGGTAAGCAGTCATCAATGACGACGTCCACCCAGTCTCCATAGCGCCAGAACTGGATAAAAGCAAGCAGAAAAAAACCTCAGGGTTGACTTGGTGCAGGGAGGGGGAGGCTGGCTGAAAAGCCAGGCTGAGAGAGGAGAAATGTAGATATTAACTGCTTCATAATGTGCCAAGAAGTGATGGCCGTTGGGAGGTAGGCAGCTGGATTGAATTCCCCCAGGCAACGCGTGCAGGACAGTGAGAAGTCCCTTAGGAGAGTCAAAGGAAATATGGAAAGCAGTCAATCTTTTCTGGATAAGCGGTTCTTCAATAACTTGTTTTTGACAGACCAGCTGCTTGTGGGCCTAAAAATAGATGCTTTTGCCAGTGAACAGCGTGTCTGTGCTGGCTGTAGCGCCGCATCTGAGCAGCAAGGCAGGACTGGGCACCTGTTGCTAACCCTTAAGCGCAGGACACAGCGATCTGCAAATGCTTCCTTGGTGGGTTAATGCTCCCTAATTGCCTGTATGGGCTGGCCCTTCTGTGACTGCCCTGTTGAAAGAGTTTAGGGTGATGAATTCAATCCCTCTTCCTTCCCTGCTGTCAGTCATGCTTCCAAAGGGTGGAGAAGGGAGAGGGAAGAGCACGCCCGAGAGCTGAGCTCTCTCTTGGGTAAATACAGTTATATCTTCTTCCTGCTAGATGAAGGGACTCACCTGGAAGTGAAAGATGCCAGCATAGTTTTGTATAAAGGACTGGTCATGAGGTATGACTCTGCAGAGTAGTTTTTTATTCAGTGTCAGGCAAGCAATGGCAGCCAGGAACCAGCAGTCACCTGTAAACAAGCAGAAGCAGCAGACAAAATGAGGGGACGGAGCAACTAGAACCAAAGGGAAAACGTGAGATACTGCAAAAAGTGACACATTAATTCTCAGTAGAGCATGCCATCGCCTTCTCCATGTGTTCTGCAGTACTTTAGCACTTTATTTATTTGTGCTCTGGAAATGCTCATTGGCATCATTCATGGCTGTTAGATAGATGATGTTCCCTGTAATTTAGAAAAAGCCTAAAATCTGATGAGTACTGTTACCTGTGTTAAGATTTCCCTCTCCCATATGAATGCCTATCTGACTTCCTGTGTTAGTTCTCCTTCCAAGTTTAGGACAGAGACCAGCTGAGAGATAACTCTCTCCAGGTGGAGCTCTGTACAACTGAAGTTCAGTCTCTCATTTTCATTTTCTGCTCTCAAGATAGCCCACTGTCTCAGCCATTGTTCTGTGGGGCCTCTTTCCTGCTTCATTGCTCTGACACGCTTTCCTCTTTTTGAATCTGTGTCTGCACTGTTGTAAATACTGTCCCCTTTAGTGCCTTTCAGGTCTTCCTTCAGACTCTTGCGCAGGTTTGCTGCCTCTGTGGGAGCTCTGGAAAAGTCACTTTCTTCCGTAGTACTTCTGTGTTCAGCAAAGGATGCCTCAACCCTTAATTAAAACCTCCTAGCTGCTCCTGTAAGAGAGGTTATAGGGTAAGCTTGCCTGAGCAGTGTGAATTAGTGGGGTGAGAGAATTATATGAGGCAGTGAAAACTAAACCTAATTGCAGGGAGCTGTAAAAGAAATTTATGAAACTGGTGGAGGGATAAAACATACAGAAATACATATATGTATATATTTTGGAAAGCGAACTCTATACATATAGCAGTACATTCTAAGTTACCTATTTCCCCTTAGGAAGGATGTGGGGTCCACTGTGAACAGGAGTTTTCTAAACTGTCCAATGTTCAGCAGCAGTCAGAAAGGTAAACAATGCTATGTGTAGTTGGGGAAGGAATGGAAGACAAAACAGAGAACGTATTATGCATGTAAATTCATTTGCATCCCCACCTTGGCAACTGTGAAGTTCTGGTCACCTCAAAAAGAAAGGCAGTTTTAAATAAATTTAAAAAAAGAAAAAGTACTGGGAAGGTGATGAGGACAGTCACAAGCACAGAACAACACTTAAATGAAAAGATTAACACGCATTAGGATGTATTAGCTTAGGAAAAAGATCACAGAAGTTATAAAACCATGAAAGACATGGGAAAGCCGAGTGGGGAATGACTTTATAAAGCAGTGCAGGTGAGTGCCACGTGGACGACTGGTGCAGATGCATCACTTGTACCTAAGTAGCAGCTCTATATATCAAAGTATCTTTGAGCATCTGAGCTTAAGGTCTTCAATATAGGGGTTGTCCTTGAGTACAAGGCACACTTAGCTGGAGGCCTTCAGAAGATCCTGTGTAGAAATAACAGGACTAAATACCTGAAAAAATACAACAGTAGCTGATTAAATTTTTCTCTCAGTCAAATAAGTCCTTCTCTTTATCTGTTATTCTTGTCCTAACTAATTTTGTCCCTCCTCAAAGCCTGAAAGAAAGACCAAATGGTGCTTTGTAACACATTTATGATACCAAGTCATGAAAAGCAAAACACCCTGCAAAGCATCTTTCACTTAAAGTTCTTTCCTAGATTGCTACTAGGCAGATATCAACGATTTGCTACAGAGAGAAGGAATCAGTAGATGTGTAGTGATGATGATGATCAGTAGATGTATACTGAGGCAAAGGATTTCAAATATCACCTTGGAATCAAAAGAAAATTAAGTGATGCAGACTTTTAAAAGTGCAGAGTTGAAGTAAGAATTTCATACCTAATTCTCCTTGGCAGATATCTGTTCTGTTGGCTCCACCGATAATAAACCGTGGATTCTCACAGATTTCCTGCAAAATATAAACAGATGGGTGAGCAGGAAAAGCACGTATTATGATGCCTGTTTGCCACAGAAATAAAGGCTGTTTCAGGACAACGTTTTCCTGTAGGATAGTTTGTAGATATCAAAATGTCTTGGAGATTTTTCAGCTGCAGAGTTTCACTATGAAAATGTTTTGGAATCTGCGTGTTCCAGAATTTGGCCAGAGTTTTCTCCGTGTATCTACAGGGTCTAATAGCTAGCCTGGGGGGCTTCCTCTGTACAGGGTTCAAACACGTTAAAATGGGAAGAATAGGGAAAAATATTTTTCTACACAATAATGGAAAAAAAAAAAAACAACAAACAAAAAACACCGGAAGAGACAGGAGAGCAGGTAGGCGGAAAGTGCATCAGGGGACCAGATTAAATTCTTTAAAAATGACTGCAGGTTTAAGGTGTCCAATTTACAGTAACTAATATGCTGGGGCATTAATAAGGTGGAAGAATGCATTTCATCAGGAATGAAGCCCAGTAATACTCCTCCTTAAAATTTGCCCAGGATCAGATGTTTAATTGTCAGGAATAATCAATTGCTGGTTAAGAGATTTTATTCTTTTCCTCATGTTGCAGTATTTAATTGCCAATGCTGCCTTCAGAAATGTATACAGACATCATCTGTCTCTGAGGACAGGAAGCTCTTCTTTTGTCCTGCACTTAGGACAATGTATTGGGTTTCTTAGTATTTATGGGCACAAGATGCTGTACAGGCATAAATAATTAAGGAATTGCTGTAGGGAGGGAAGGACTATGTAGGAACTACCAGCAAATGAGGTGGGACTATTGCAGGGTTACACAGAACCTTTTCTATATGGGACAAAGAACCGCAGGGTATAGGAAAGCCAAGGGAAGAAATAGGTACAACCTGTCCTACAGAGAAAAAAAAGTCCCTGCTTTATCCCACCTCTCATAGTCAAATACTTGGTATGGGGAAGAAAAAGAAGACACTTAACTTTTGGACCCATCTCTTGTGAGGGTAAGGAAAGAAAGATATTGCAACCTGAGGACCACTTCCCTGAGCTGCTGCAAATGGGGAAGAAGACAAAGCATAGTCCAAGAACCCAAGCTGCTGGAATATGGCAGGGCTGGAGTGGGAAGGGGAAAGAAGAAACAACTGACAATTGCTTGTGTGGCAGTACAGACAGCTGATGCTACCTCTGCGGTCTAGAGCTTTTTTCCCATGTCATCAGGGTAGCCCTGGATTTTCCCAGACTCGTGCTTCAGGTCTAGTAGTTTCACTTGGCTTGAGCCCACTTTTTTGCTCCTTTGCAGTAATCAGCAGAGTTGCTTCGATGTAAATATTTGGATTAGTCATATAGCCAGATAGAGAGACCAGCTTCCGGCTCCCCGCAGCAGTCACCTTGTTGTCCTCGAGGGAGGGATTGTCCTGTTATTTTGGGCCTCGGTCAGCTGTCCCAGGGTCCAGTTCTGTCAAGGCAGCTGTTTGAGATGCCTTCATGCTTTTCTCCACCCACCTGCTTTGTTGAAAATATTCTTCCGCATGCTACTGTGGTGCTCTCTTGAAAACTAGCTGTGAGATGCCAGGTTTTTGGATTGCATATTTTCAACCTCTATTACTGCATTTTAGCTTGATCCTGCTCCTGTTGAAGTAACAAGCTCTGAAATCCAGCTTGCTGTGTTTTAGCTGAAGGTAGTTAGATGGTGCCCAAGTGTTTCCAAATATTAAATGTACAGCGATGATTGTTCATCAGTGCAATTTATTGCGTTTTGGGCTCGTTTGCTTTGGAGGATGGTTGGTAAAGGAATGCAAAGAAGGGAATCATACAATTGTCATATGGACTGATTTAGCTATGACAGAAATGCTTTTCTTGCATTTCTTTATGGTGGCCAGGTGTGTTTAGTACAGTGTGGATATGCTTTTAATATTGTATTACTCTAGTTCATCTCCAGTTGTGCTAGTTGTGCTGAGTATAGCCGAAGTCACAAGGAAGGGTTTCAAGGTCTTCCAAGGCTGATGAAAAGTACTCAGTCAGCAGAGCGAGACGACCTGGTGTTCAAGATGCAGGTGGCAGGTCTGTCCTTCCAGTCTTTCTGGCTGAGCGAGGGATTGCTCTTCATCTCTTAGGTCAAGTTATCACTGAGAATCCCAATAGGCTGCACGTCATTGATGCAATGATTCATCTAGAAAGAGTCTCCTCTGATCTGAGTGCCTCAGACTGCCTTGGTACTATCCAAAGGACCTTTGTGTTCACTGGGTTGATTCAGTTCAAACTGTAATTTCATTACAAAGAGTCAAAGTTACAGCAAGGGAGACAGAATCCTAGGAAAAAACCATTAGTAGTGCATGCTGCTTTCTGGGCAGAGGGTAGTTATGAGTCAGTTGGAAGGGAGCACTGGAAAATGCAAAGGCAGCATGCAACTAAAAATGGCATTTGACCTTTGTTGTATTTTCATTAGCTTCTCTTCTCTGTCAGGAAAAATCCTCCAGTCAGCTTATACTGTTGCAGCAAAAGGCATTCATTCCTTTAAAACCTTCTGTTAATAAACTATGGCATTCTAAGTAAATGCCCTAAACTGATCCTATCAAGTAGAGGAAGCATCTTCCTTGGCCTGCCTAAGACAATTTGTAGCCTCCTGCTTCTCCCTTGGCCTGTCATGATCTAGACCATGCTACTAAAGGGCTGTGCTGCAGACTTCAAGGCAGAGCTTGATGCTGTCAGACGCCAAGTTGGTTTTAGAGTTTCAGAGTTGGATTACCCTCATCTGAAAGTCCTGCCTTGGTGGCACTAAACGCTGTCTTTGCTTTGTGGTACTGCCTGCAGAGGCGCACATTTTGTGACTACTAAATTCAAACAGCTTCACACCTGTGCAGCAGATGATCTGACTGATTCATTTTCATTCTGAGCAAAATCCACTAGTCTGCTGACTTCATTTTATTTGTATTCGTTATGAAAAGAAAGCTTCTCCTGCTGATTTTCTTGGCTACGGAGAGGATCACCATAGGGAAGTCACTGAATCCGGCAGTTAATGCTGTGACCTCCTGGCTGTGAGCAAGGAGAATGACAATGGTGCATGTGAAAGCAAAGTGTCACGGCAGAGCCTTCCTATTAGTGTCCTAGTGTCATTAGATCCAAACAGGACTGCAGCAGGACCTCTCGATACTCTGCATTATGTTATAATATAGACTTTTTCTCAACTCTTAAAGATCAGTGACCTCGCCCCTGCTCTCATCCGAGAGAAGCTCCCGCAGGCAGCATAGGTGTGGAAGGCTGAGGCTGTTAAGAAAGCTGAGCACAGCCCATCACTGAGCTGGATGTAACCTGGTGCAGGTGAGAACAGCTCTTTGGGCTTCTCTTACATTCCATGGGTGAAGGAATGATTTAATAGTATGCATTAACTGAGGGGGATTTTATTTCCCCTCTCCGTACCTAAACCGTGCTCATGTATACTCTGAACAGAAACACTGGATGGATCCTGCAGTCTTTACTCAGGGAAACTTTCAGGGCTGTCACTTGGCTTTTGCCCACATACTGAGTATTAAGAGGTCTGCTCTGTGTGTTCATGCCGTAGCATGGCAGTCACTAGATGGGTAGAATTACAGGGGCCTTCTCGCCGCTCCCCATGCCAAGGCTCACAGCTGCCCTGCGTGGCAGCTGTCCTTCTGACGGTAAGGCACAAGACCAGGCCTCATGCTCCCGCTGCCCTCGCAGCAGCAGAGGGCAATAATTTTGGGAAGAGCCGGAGGAGGACTTGACCTCCGGGTAGCACCGACTGCAAAGAGAAGAGCCTGTAGAGCCAGACGCACGAGAGCAAGGGGTAGCTCTGGGGCTGGGATGCTGGACACCTCTCACCACCTCAGTAACGACTTGCAGGAGCCCCGAGGAGAAGGTGGAGTCACAGCACAGCCATGGCCAGGGGAAGCGGAGAGAGCCCAGCTCCTGGCAGCCCACACGCAGGAGGGGGAGTTGCCCATGCTGGGCTCAGCAAGTGCCTCAGCTCAAAGGCTGATTCAATTCAAGTTTGACCTAAATTTGAAAGCCATTAAAAATTACCACTTTATAAGACTATAGTTTATAAGCTAGTTGCTTTCTTTGCCAAAAAAATGCCATCGCAATTTAGTAAGATGTTGTCCATATCTTTACAGACTATTACAAAACATGGCTTGCACAGTCAAATCTTTACATTTGGTGCTTCAATGATTGCTTTAATCTCTTAGCAAAATACTCTTCAGCCCAGTATTACTACTTCATATTCATTTGACTTTATGATGTTCTGTTAACGCGTCTATTGTGGCTATTCACGTATATAATATTATCAGACAAGTCCTCCTACCAGTGCTATATAACATACAGTTTCAAAGTCCAGTGAAGCAAAGTCCTGGGTCAATCTGAGATCAGCACCAATAGATACAGGTTGTTTGCACCAGCACCCAAGAGAAGTCTCACTTTGCAGTTGTGGTATGGATGACAAGGTAGGGGACACATTATGAAAGGAGAAAGTGTTATATGTGAGTCTCTTCTCTTTGGAGACCTACTGGGTACAGCAATGACCTGAATTACAGGGTTTGTTTTAAAACAAACATATTTGCAACAGAAGGCACAGGCACCTCTACAAATCAGGCCTGGTGTGTCCCCAGCAGGACAGCCATCTCTACCCGTGATCCCACAGCACGCCAGTACTCGGCAGGCGCAGACTGCAGCTCTCTGGATCCCCTGCCTCTGCCCTACCTGCAGCTGGCACCACAGATACATCAGGTGCCTGAACACTTGTGTCAAAAGAACACGGATAGCTTTGGTTTTGATGTTTGGGTTGTATTTTGAGTCTTATACAGTCCCCAGCTTGTTGTTTCTACATGAAAGATAAGTATAGAGCTTCCAAACTTATTTGTTAATGAGTGGCTTAAAGAAATATCTTTGGGACAGAGACCCTGAAGTCTGAACCTTCCCAAAAACAAAGGCTTGATCTGTGCATACTCAAGGCAAGTCTGAGGCTACATTGTGGGGGTTTTTATGTTTTGATGCTTTCTTATATGCACACTTGCAGTCTGTCTGCCCCAGGGTGCTGGCACTCACCCACTGTACTGCTGTATCGCTTTCCTCTTTGTAGAAATAGGGGAAATCCCATCCCTTTAAGATGATTGACTTGTGGCTGTGTTTAACTCATTCACGCACATTTCCAGGAGCTGATGCAGCCATGGTGATGATGAAGGAGTGACAGAGCACGTACGCACAGGGCACGGCAGATGGGGGAGTCATGTTGCTCCCCCCACGTTGCTCACGTTGTTGTTGTGACAGCGGCACGTGGCCTTCCTCTGCGTCTGTAACAGCTACCTGCAAGAGCTCCTGGTCTTTTACTATTTAGTTACGTGCCTGTGCTTAGTTTTGTCTATCACCACTGACTCTGCCATTGAAGCACAGATCTGGGTGTTGGGGAAGTATGGCAAATCTAGAAGAGGTGGCCAAAAACTGCCAGAGAGAGGGAGCTGGGGAAGCTCCTCAGAACCACGTCCTTGCTGCTGGTCAGGGGGCAGCGGGGGCTGAGGCAGCATCTTGGGGGCTGCCTCGCTGGAGGGGAGCAGCTGCCCAGCAGGGATGACAGGGAAAGAGGATAACTCCTCCTGCAGTAGGATGGGGAATCAATTGGGAACTGAGGAATTAGTCCTCTGCCTGTGAGAGGGTGGGAAAGAAGAGGAAGGCTGGCTGGGGAATGCCCACGAGATAGGAAAAATAAATGGGATTAGTAGGCAGGAGTGGGTCCTCATAGTGATTACAACACCCATAAGTGGATAATAGGCTAAACAACCTTTGCAAGTTGGCTAAGCAATGTTGGGAACAAACAACTGAATAAAAAGCATGTTTCAGACCATAACCTGTCCTTTTATTTTCACAGACTAGGAAACCAGCAGAATACTAAAGTTGTAAGTGAAATAAGGTAGTGTTTAAAAATTGAGCCTCAGCAAACCCAATAACTTGTTGCAGAATAAGGAGAATTTTTCTTTGGTAGTTTCAGACAAGAAAATCCCTAGTAAATCATGCAAGAAGGAAATTAAATTCCATATTTCTTTTTCTACATGTTTCATTCCATCTCTTTTTTTTGTTTCATTTTGGTTTATTGTATTTTACTCACTATATGCACACTCTCTGAGCTTCCACAGCCCTAGCTAGTTATCTTCCAGGAAAGCTCTAAGGAAATATACTTCCAGCTTATTCCCCGCCTCCCCAGTACACACTTTCTGCAAAAATGTAAGCTCAGGGTAAACACTTCAATTTGTAGAAAGTAAGAGGCACTCAGCAAATACATTACTTACACGTGGTCTTTTCCATTCGAACTTGATGGGGATTTTCTGGCTGTAGAAGAGGGAGGACTCATTTGGTGGGAAATCAGGGTCTTCATAGAGAATGTTTTTCTCCAGGCACTTCTTGTGAAGCTCTTCATAGGTCTTCTCCTTCACGCTGATAATGGGCTGGTTGCGACTTATAATGGCAGAATAAATCCCCCCTGTGCCCCCACCTGCACCTTCAGTTGTAGTGCTAATAGTAGCGCTGGGAAGTGACCCAGCAGCTGTCTGCTGAGCCACTGCTGCATTTATGGCGGACGGCATGGGAATCAGGCTTAAACCAAATGTTGAAAGAAAACAAGATCTTGCAAACTGGAAGGAAATTCAAGAAAAGAGGAAGTTGCTGTGTAAACTGCTTTTTCTATCCGTTGAAAGTCTCCTAGTCAAATTTTCAAGCAAAAAAATTCCATGTGGTTGAGCACATTGTACATCCTCTCAAAGGGCGGTATTTTGTCATAAGAAATCAGAATTTATTCCTTAATGTGGAACAAGATAGACTATCTCCCATGCCCGAGTTGTAGTATCTACAGCATGTGTGTGTTCCTGCCCTGCGCATATAAGTGTCCAGAAGGGACAAGCTTTAACCTATGAAATCTAAAAATAACTACAGGCAAAGAGTGAGAGGGAGGGAGTTAGTGAGATGGTGTCAGTCTTCTGCGCAGCTTATGCTGAGGCCAGGCGTGTTCCTGGGACAGGCTCTGTGTGCAGGCTGACTCCTGGTGCAAGGAGCTCATCTTTTCCTTAAGTAGAGAGAACAGTAAAATGGGAAACTAAACTCCTGCTGGTCTGGGAACATACTTATGAAGTACTGCCAGCCAATAAATTAGTCCTGACATTCCCAAAGAAATTGTTGTACTCCACTTGTTTTTTCTGCCCTTTGCTGCAGAAAAGAGATGTTTACTAGTAGAGAGGATTATCTGAAGACATGCTCCTAATGGTGAAAAAGGTAATTATTCGATGCTACTGAGGTCAGGTCAATACCTTCCAGCTGGGTTTGGCTCCTCTAGAGAGCAGCTTGCCAGCACTAAGATTCACCTGGTGATAGCCACCTCCCACGTAAAAGGCACCTTTTCATATAGGAGCAGGAAAGTTTATAAGGGGCCGAGTGTGGAAACCGGGCCATTCTGTGTGTGTTAGGATACACCAATCCTAGAGGAGACTCCTGACTTTGCACATTTATTTTGTCACACAACAGTGGGATAAGGGACAAATTCACAGTCTCCGTGAAAGGAAAATCTAAACACATGTTGCTCTTCTCTATAACCCAGTTCTTTAAAAGGTGACATTGTTTATGTGTCAAGAAAAGCCCACTAACACCTTGATTTTTCTTTGATTGGGAAGTCTTAAATCACACCATGACATCAGTGTTATTTTCGCCTAATGACACTAGTCTTTGGACTCTGGCTCATATACACATTGCTGACCTTCTGCCCTAGTACTATAGTGTTTTCCAAAGTACTGACTTTTTTTTTTTCTTTCTCAGCCATTTGCTTGGTTTACACATTTAAAATCAACAGTACAATGGACAATCTCCACAGCCCAAGAAAAAAAACTTGACTAGGGGAACTTTTAAAGAAGGTAATATAGTTGGCAAGCTTGACTAACCTCTAGGAATATTAATCCTCAGGCTTCTAATGATGGCCTAAATCCTTTTCTTTTTATCATGAATGCAAGCCTTCTTGCACCAACAGGGCAATCGGAAAGGACAGATTCCAGTGTTCAGGGAAACAGCAATGTGATTGCTTCAGGGTGGGTTGTCCAGATGCAGAATAAATGACTTCCTCATTACATTCAGATGCAAGGATTGCAGGTCTCGTATTTGACATTACTTTGCAGGACAGCTTGGCAGAGCCACGTGTCACACTTTCCAGGATATTTCAAGAGCAATGCAAATAGTGAGATGCAAGGGCCTCTCACTGCACAGCTTCAGCAAAAATGCTCATTTTGGAGCCTGTGTATATGTTTTCTTTCATATTCTCCCTTCTTGCCCAGTACAAAAATTCATCTATCTATCTCGTACACAGAGCTCTGTTTTGGGAAGAATGCCAGTAGCACAGGTGCAATATTTGACAAACTCCTTGTGGGCTGCTGGGGAGGATCAAGTGAAGGATTAGCAGGTGGTTTTATTTTATTTTTTTTTTTTCCTTGGGATGGTCAGCAAGTGTCAGGGTATGACCTACTGCTACAGCTAACAGGTCAGCTAGTGCCTGCAGAGGGAATGGCAGGTGGACATGCACTTCTCACTTCTAACCCAATGTTGCTCTTTACGGATGTTCAGGAATATTTTGTGGCTATACCTGTTCAAAAAATAGTTTCTCCTTTTCTTATTTTTTTTTATGGGACAGATGGTTTTGTTATGTAGGTCTTTTTTTGTGAGAAACAGCAGTTGCTAGTAAAAGACAAATGGTATCTTTAAAGACACACAATTTACCATAGAGAAGAATGGAGTGCTGTCTGCTACAAACAGCAAAATAACCCCTTTGTCTATTAGGAATTAAACCACCTTTTGCGATGGAATTTCTTGCAAGCAGAAGTACCCCAATAGCTGACCTGTTCAGACAGAGCAAAAGTGAACTACATGGATGATAATCTTTCTACTTAATTTTTATGCAGTTTTATACGCAGTTGTTTTCACTAATTGAATTCAATTACTTTTTTTGTAAAGGTATACTATACATTTATTTCTTCATTTATGGCATAAGTATGTGGAAAAGTATGTGAGTTGCTACAAATATCAATGTAAATGATATTCTTTGAAATTTACTTCCTCAGATCTAAAGACGCAACTGCTAAGATTTTCAGCAACTAATTCCTATCAAAATCCATAGAAGTTAGGCACTTCATACCACTGAAAACTTGACTCATGAGTACTTACAGTAGTGTAGAGGGCCAGAGTATAAAAGCTAGTCATTCACTTCAACCAGGTACCCTTGGAAGAATACTTAGTAGTGATTCTCAACAGTAGAAAGAAGGTTGGAAGGAATAAGGCATGTAACTCACTTCATTGTTACTTTATTTCACTTTCCAACTTCAGAAATACCAGTTAAAACTTTCATTAAAATGCTCCAGACAATAATTATATCCTGTCAGAAGCACTGCTATGCTGAAACGTAAGAAGCAACTGTCAATTAAAGCTTAGAAGCCGATAGAAAAATAGGGTCTGCCTCAAAAATAGGGTCTGTCT
This sequence comes from Nipponia nippon, assembly GCF_047370975.1. Lineage (NCBI taxonomy): Eukaryota > Metazoa > Chordata > Aves > Pelecaniformes > Threskiornithidae > Nipponia > Nipponia nippon. The sequence continues at coordinate 30,464,116 of NW_028262291.1, read as the reverse complement.
CTCTTCTCACAGATGTAAAAGATCTATTTGCTACTGTTCTACCTGGATTAACTCGTCTGCACTAAGCACAGCAGTATTTAGGCTGCCAGTTCCTGCAGTGGAGGCTCATGCTGTCTGCTAGAAGGGGCTGACAAACAGCTCTGCAGAATAAAAAAGAAGGAACCTAAAGGTCTGGTGGGGAACAAACCGTGCTTGGTAGTCAAGAGCGGAATAGTCACAGTTTGCTCTCACACTTGCTATTCCCAGAAATCTGCCCTGCAGAGGACATACAGCAGCAGGTGGGAATGACTGACCAAGTACAGGGAGGACTTAGTAAGAGGAGTAGGGAACAACGTACAAATGGACTGCTATGTTACCCTTAGTTGGCAAAAATGGTGACCATCCTTCTCTGTTTCCTAAGAGTTAATTTACTGATGTTTTTAGAAAATACTTCCTTACCTTTCTAAAAGAAATTAAGTAAATTTTGCCCTTTTATGTCCACAAAACCCAACTGATGGCATGTTCAGGTTTGACTCGAAGCAGAACTGGTTTTAAAATAATATAGTTAACAAGTGTAGCAAATGGAAAGGGCAAACAACTTGAGCTGTGGAGCAGTGGTATCCTGTGAAAAGAAATGCCTGGTATGGAAAGGGCTGTGGGAATAGGCAGGATGTAGGGGATGTGGGACTCAGGATGTCTCCTAGTTTTGAAAGGGAAGAAAGCATCAGGACACGCCAGTTCTGTTTGCAGAGATGGTGGGAAAAGGAGCCAAGGGAACATTAGGGTGGGTTGTAAGAGAATGGGGGAATAAGCGTGAAGTGGGATGGCTACATGCCGAATGAATCCCATTAAAATTAAGAATTTGCTTCATAAATACCAAGCTCAAATGTCAGCCAGATACTAAAAACTGACCAAGAAATTACTAAAATATGTGCTAAGGAAGCCAAACCTTGGCAAGAGTTGGAAGATGTGGAGAAGCAGAGCTCTCCAAGAGCAGAGTTGCTTCACTGGGCTGGCTTTAACCAATCACATTCAATCGTCCAAAAATGCCAATTCTTTCCTAATAAAAGACTTCTTTTTTTTTTCTTTTTTTTTAAAGTAGTACTTGCAGAGAGAGGGGAGCAATAACATGGAAAATGTTTCTGTGTGAGTCTAGCTGCTACCTTAAGCCAGTATTGCACTTACATAGACCTGTGCCTTTTCAAAATCCAAATACCAGTTTCAAAGCCAGCTATTGGAGAGACTTCTGCACTCCCACATTACTGTCTTTTACTATCACACAACTGACTGGTACAACCAACTCAAACCTTACCTTCAGTAACTGAACTGTTTTGGCTAGCCTGCTGTTTACTTTCCTGTACAGACCGCCTAATTTTGCATTGTCATAAGGACTGGAAAGGGGAAGTGTCTATAATCACACTGGGAGGCTCCTTCTGTGTTTTCACAAGGCAGCTTGCAGGCAGAACTCTGATGATAACCTCTGTTTCTGGCATATCTGCTGATGCTGCTTGTCGAACTGGCCCAGATCTGCTATTCTCAAGTACTCCAGTCTCTGCATAGTGGGATTTCTAAATACTTACATCAAACCCCGTGGCAACGATCCACAATCTCATCCCATCAGTTTACGATTTTTTGGTGCAAGTGAAGGCAGAACTCAATCTTAATGCCTAACTGAAGCAGACAGTATTTACCTTTTTTCCCCCAAAGATACAATCCTAGTGCTATTACATTTACTGAAGAGAAGAGCTATCCAAGTTTAAATTTGTGCTTTAAAAGAAAAATTGTTGGAAATATTAGTTTGGGGGTGTGGGTGGGGAAATATGTTCCTTGATTTGATTGGCTTCAAGTGAACATCTTAAGTCCTCCCAACTTATTTCCCCTCAACCTCTCAATGAATTCTCTGAAGAAGTTGCATCTCCTTTCAGTTGATGCAAATCTCCCAGTCAGCATCAACACTCAGGGCTAAATTTTCCAGTGTCAGCGCAGAGGTCTTCGTATCGTATGTGAAAATGACTTCTTTTTCTTTGCCATCTGAACAGGACAAGAGAGTTTACTATATGATTTAAGAAGAACCCTTCTTAAACACAGTTACACATGACTCCCTCCAGTTTTTAATTCAGACTGTCCCTGCCACTGGTGGAGAGGATTGATTAAAAAAGAAATAGTAGTCAAATCTGCCCAGTATACACATAAGAATGTAGCAAAATTGGAAAAATGATTTCTTTTTTTTCTGACCTTTCAAGCTATGGTACTATGGAACTATTCAACGATTTTTCTGAAAACAAAACAAACCTTGTTTCAGCATAGGTTTTCCTCTAAGTACCCTAAAAGTCCTCAAAATTGACAGGTGGAGGCAGAAAGTCCATGTCCACACAATTCCCAAAGTGAAGGGACGTGCTTGGAAAGCAGCCACAAATGACAAGCCCTTTCTGTAGATGCTACTGCCTGTCCATATGGGATCCCTCACAACTTCTAGAGATCCCCACATAGTCACAAACTCCAGACACTTTTGAATGAGCAAGAGAACAGAAAAGTAATCCTGGTTTTGTCTACAAGTTTCCTGTTCTAGACTAGGCAGGCTTACAGATCTGAGCAAATGGTCCTTCATTTGAAATGCTATCTCTGGTCATATTCTGTGCAGGACAAAGTTATCTGAACTTGTTAATTCTGAACCACTTTTACTGATGTACCTATTGCCTTACAAAGCAACTGTTCTTCAGTTCTGCATGTAATATTAGTGGTGAGTGGCTGCTGGCTCCTTTCACTAAATCACTTGATATCAAAAAAGTAGCAAATAAAACTAAATAAAGAGGCTCACTGTGCCGTAACACTTCCTTTATAGAGCTGTCAGTGACTAGTGAATGGCAGCAGAGCAACAGTATTTAAAAAAATTGTAGTAAAATAGAAGTCAGTTCATTACCCTTGGAACAAGCTGTCACAAAAGCAGGTTGCTGTCCAAATCCCAGAACTATCACCCGTTCAACCACACACGTAGTGTGGTATTGTCCACTTTCATCTGTGCAGCTGAAACAAGAAAATTATTTCATATACATTAGTTTTTGTCCATCAGTCGAAGTTTGGCATCATACAGAGAAAGTACTACTTCAGTCTCACCCTGAAAGTTCCCTATACTGGTTTCCTTTCCTCTATTTACCTTTCTCCTGAAACAAGTAAAACTTTCTCCCATATCAGCTAATTTTTCACTGCATAGCAGATTTCACAAAGTTAGAAGAAAAAAGTTTGAGAAGATATTTTGTGGCAAAAAAACATGGCTTTGACAATCAGAACAGTTCTGGATTTTTGCAAAATGGTAGTAAAAACTCCTAAGTATAAATGTAAAGCTAATTTTAACATTTTTAAAGTAAGATGTTTCAATCTGAGGCACAATTATCTTTCATTTTGTAACTAATTTAATTTTTATTAAAAAGTTCTAAAAAAAACTCAAATCAAAATGAAACTTTCCAGAGTAAACAGAATGTTGTATCATTCATCTCAAAATTACTTTTTTCCAACTTCTGTCTTTGCTAGCAATTTAGCAACATTTTTCTCCTCCATCCTGAATTTTTAAGCTTTTCAGATTTCGTATCCCAGAGAAAGAGATTTGAAGCATACTTTTAACTACATTAGCCAAACTAGTCTACAGTTTTGCTCTGTGTTAAATTTTGTAGTTTTAGGACCACCTACTCCATATTTTTGAATCCTGAAGGAATAAAGAAACGCCTGTAAAATCACCATTTACACACTGTGCAGCCCCATGGGCAACATACCTCAACAGTGAAAGTGTCATACTGACATATTTAACATCTCATTCCTTACAAGCAGCTATGGGTATTTTTGGCTTTTACGTTGTGTCACTCAACCCTTGCAGGTTGTGTCCCCTCATGCTTCCTTTCAAGTCCTTTTCTTGTATATTTTTACCACGCTAATATATATGGTGCATTTGTTGATGACTTTTGGAGACTACATGTAATGGTGTCTGTTTGTGGTTCTGTCATGAATGGGTTCCCACATAGAATCATAGAATATTTCAAGTTGGAAGGGACCCATAAGGATCATTGAGTCCAACTGCCTGCTCCTCACAGGACTAGCTAAAACTAAATCATATGACTAAGAAAGAGCATCATCCAGATGCTCCTTGAACTCTGACAGGCTTGATGCCTTGACCACTTCCCTGGGCAGCATGTTCCAGTGACCAACCACCCTCTCAGTGAAGAAGATCTTAGAAAAATACATCTTAGAAAATACAAACACTCCAGGTGTTGCCTATTTGCAACTCTCCCAGTTCATCTTCTTTTGTCTCTCTGATAGGCTTTACTCTAGCTGATGACTTTCTTTGTATTTGAGTAAATCTGTAGAACCTGTAGATTTGACTAGACTGAAACAATATGAGACAACTCAGTATTTCATGTGTTGTTGCCCTTAGACTTATGCAGAACACTGTTTACCTCTGCAGTTTTATGGCAGATTCTGCATGCTCTGGGACTTCATTAAGCAATAGATAAGACTAATACTTCTACATTTGTAAGAAGGCCTCATGAACTAGAGAAGGCATTTCCAATGACAGTATGTTGGTGGCTTTTGTCCGTAATTGCTGTTACCTGGAAGAGAGAATGTTCTTGTGGAAAGTGAACTTCCGATACAGGAACTGCTTCTTGTGGAGATATTGAAATGAATGCCCATCATCTAGGTAAAGCTCACCTATTGCACATGCCTGTGAAACGCACCAGATGATAGAGTACAAATTAACAGCAGCTTCTAGTGCTGGACAGTTGTCCTGGTTTTGGCTCAGATAGAGTTAATTTTCTTGCTAGTAGCTGGTATAGTGCTGTGTTTTGGATTTAGTATGAGAATAATGTTGATAACACACTGATGTTTTAGTTGTTGCTAAGAAGTGCTTATACTACTCAAGGACTTTTCAGCTTCCCATGCTCTGCCAGCAATGAGGTGCACAAGAAGCTGGGAGGGGGCACAGCCAGGACAGCTGGCCCAGACTGGCCAAAGGGATCTTCCATACCATATGATGTCATGCTCAGTATATAAACTGGGGGGAGTTGCCCGGGGAGTGGCAATTGCTGCTCAGGGATGGGCTGGGCATCAGTGAGCAGGTGGTGAGCAATTGCATTGTGCATCACTTGTTTTATATATTCTTTTATAATTAATATTATTTTCTCTTCCTTTGCTGTCCTATTAAACTGTCTTTATCTCAACCCACAGGTTTTGCTTTTTTTTTCCCCTGACTCTTTCCCCCGTCCCACTGGGGCTGGTGGGGGGAGGGTAAGCAAGTGGCTGTGTGGTACTTAGTTGCCGACTGGGGTTAAACCACAACAACAATGAAACCAAAAATGTCTCACTATATGTTATGCTTCATAGTGAAGGGTGTGTGTTTATTTTTCTTCAGCGACTTGTATCCCCAGAAGGCTCAGGGAGTCCAGCTCTGAGAGTGCCTGAAGACTTGGACGTCCTGGTTTTGTAAATTGATGTGGGTGCCAGGTGTCACCTCATTTATTAGAAAAGACAGTTGTGGGAAGTTCTCTGTTTGTGTCCAAAAGGAAGTTTGTGGCCTGCTTGTTCTCTGCTCCTTTCTCCAAGGGACTACAGGAGGGCTGAGAAAGGTCAGAAAAATGTTCTGCCTCTGCTATACTCAGATAGTCTCACTTTGAGGGAACAGTGGGAGGGAGGTGGGAGCCCCCACAAATAGGAGAAGTGCAGGAGAGCCATTGGGCATACAGATACCATTGTGCTGACAGAACAGGCAGCAAGGCCCTAAAAAGGTCAGATGGAGTAAAAGACAACTTTGTAAAGGGAACATCATCTCAGAGTACCTCTGTGTCCAGGGCCACGTGGAGTTCGTAAGAAATATCTGTCATCCATTCAGTGGACTTTCCAGCCGTGGTCTTCAGAGCTATCACAGTACCCCCCCGCTGGAATACGGGAATCTGCAAAATACAAAGCCAGGGTAGAAAGGTTCATATACTCCGATCAGATGATTTTAACTTGGAACAGGGATAACTGAAGCTCGCTCTTATCAAAGCTCAGAAATGAACTTCTACCACAAGTTGTGGCGGTGTGCTCCCCCGCCATCTAAAGGATATATAATCCTTTAGACATAAACTGTTGACCAAGACTGGGACTAGGATTGGATCCAGCCGCACCTAGACGCCTCTCTGAGAAGTTTAGAAAGCAAGGGGGTCCTTTCTGAACCTCGTGACTCAACGGGAGGGTGTCCCTGACAGTTTTGTCTGATCCTGTCCTCTATGCAGTAAATAATCAAGTGTACTTTGCCATCAAATCTTGTTAAACCACTGTCGCGTTTACCATTGAACTTTGTTAACTCAGTGTTTTATATCAATAAAGTGTATTTTTGCTTCTCTCTTACGAGTGAAGTGCACTCTCACTCTATCCGTGACAGGATGGCAAGTAGCATCACTGATTATTTATGGAGGCATGAAGTGAATCCAAGTCCCAAATTCTCAGAAGAATGGCCTTGTGACAATTGGCACAATCGGGAAGCCATTGAAGAGCACCTAAAGGTATGGAGGAATGTGTTAGCCCTAGGCATTCCCAGAGCCTCGATTCAAGGTCAGCCTACTGGCATTATTTTGAGTCTGACTGAAGCATTCCAGAAACAGGATAACAGTGAAAGAAAGAAGCATATTTCAACTCCTCCCCCTCCAGCACCAGTCCCCAGAAAGAGAGATAACCCCTTCCTCCCCCTTAGGGAGGGACTGCAGGATATGAAGCCAAAAAATGAGTGATGTCCAGAAGGTAATTGGGCTTGCCTGTTGGGAAAGTGGAAGCTTATCAGTGATGATGACCCATCCATTTTAATTCCAGTTTGTCCTCAAGGACAACTGGTGAAGTTTTTAATAGTTATAGGAGCACAAATTTCAATATGAACACAAGATGCCGAGAAGCTGGGTGTGTGATCTGGATGGCAAAGAGTTGAGATTACCAGTGTGAATGGAGCAAGTATTGTGCGCCAAACTGCCAAGGTCAATTTATGGCTACTGGGAGAGAAGTGCATGTCAACTACTCGCTGTGCAATTAAAGATCATAATCAAAATATCTCAGGTTTTGATGTTTTAAACAGATGAACGTGGCGCCTGCTGAATGGCAGTGTGTGGTCCTTCGGCTCAGACATTGATCCCAATCCTGCTAGAAATTGGGAGGCTTCAGTGCAGGCACTTTGCGCAGTCCCTGCCCTCCCCAAGTCAAAAATTACTAACGTACTGCAATATCCGATTTCTGCTGCGGCACTAAATGGAATTTCTGAAGTCAAAGCTGATTTGGAGAAATGACAAATTACCTCCAGAACCTACTCCCCATATAACTCGCCTGCCTGGCCAGTTCGGAAACCAGCCAGGAGGTGGCATTTGACAATTGATTATCGGCACCTAAATGCTAATACAGCCCTGCTAACAGCTGCCGTACCAAACATTGCAAACTTAACAGGTACTTTGCAAGTGGCTGCACACCCATGAATGGCAGCACTACATCTAAAAGTTATGTTCTTTATGGTTCCCTTGGTGGAGGAGGATAAAGAAAAGTTTGCTTTCACTTGGGAGGCAATACAATATCTTTAACAGACTCCCACAGGGGGGATAAACATTCACTCACAATTGCTCATGCCGCACTTGCTGAACTTTAGAACTTTAGTTCCATCTAACAACAAAGGAGATGGGACTTTTCTTCTCTGCAAAAGCTATTTCAGATTACATGCCTACAAGGAAATTGAAATGTCACTTTTCTGATTTTTAATGTTGACAAAACAAAAGCCTATTTGTTTGGGGTTTTTTTCTGCTTAATGGAAGTACTATTTTAAAACAAAAACATACATTCTCCAGTGTTACTGAGATCTTCAGAGTGCCTGAATCTTCCATTCGTTTCAATTTTCTGAAATCATACCAAATCTAGGAGAAATGAAAAAAGAATGAGCATGACCTATATGGCAAGATCTGTTCCCTCTGCAGATGCACTTACTCTTCTGCTTAACCTTACTGTCACTATTCCTATTAACCTATATGATGTGCAAGAAACAGCATTTACTTTTAAAATCAAATGACCTTCTGGATGGAAAGAATAAATTCTCATTCCTGAAGCACAAAAATAAGCTGATCTTTACAGTTTGCATAACATCTTGTATGTCTTAAAGCATCTGGAAGTGTAAAACAATGCATTACCTTTCTTTTTATCTAGAAATGCTGAGTTCCAGAATAAGCATATTTATATTGAAGTGAAAATTAATAATAAGGTTGGTAATAACAGGTCACAAAAAAGAGCTACATCTGAAGCTTCCCATGCACCACACTTGGCAGCAGTTTTAACTGCTTTAAGTGTGCCAGGCAGTCAATGCCCACAGATATCTTGATAAAAATATTTTTCTTAATTTGTTTGGAGAGCCTAGTCTGGTTTTCTCCTTATATTGAGAAGAATTCTAAGTGTCCTCAGGTGCATTAGTGGAGTCACAAGGCTCTGCATAGTCTCACACACTCCCCTTTGCTGCTGTCTTTCCTCTCATTCCTCACTAGAGTCTCAGGCTTTCCCTTAGGAACCATTTTGCCCAAATTCCTTCCCTTCCTCCACCTCTCAGCTTCTGCAGCCAAACGCTCCATGTAGGAGTGGATCACAGTGCCATCCTGTGGATAAATTACTTCAGAGAGGAACTGATCACTAACATGTCAAAGTCTTTGCTACACTTGTCCCAGGCTACTGAGGCTTGTATTTCCTTGTTATAATTTTCCCTCCCGCAGCTTCCCTCTGATTTCCTTATGACCTTTCTTCAAAGATCCCTTTTCTTCCACATAAAAAGAGAAGTTTAACCCAAAGAGAAATACATGAAAAAAAGGGAATTGACAATTTAGTGAAGCTGTTTTTTGGTGCTCCATAAGAACTAGCAAGCCTTGAGGGGAGATTTAAATTATAGGAGACCTGAGATTTGTACAGCGGCTCTTGGAAAGGCAAGAAAGTAAATTTGCTGTGAGCCAAGCATGTGAGGTATCAAGATGGAAGCAAGGTTCAGAGTGGCACAGAATTGCCAGCCAGCACTTGGCCACAGCAGCAGTGCTCAGTGGCTATGAGAAGGGGAGCCGAAAGGTTGCTGTATAAAGTACTTCTTTGGGCTGAACAGCTGAGCGGCTTCATATTCATCCTCACCTCCTCTGACCCTGGAAGCAGAACACTCACTGCCTTGGCCTCTTGCTCCGTGACTGGATGCACCAACAAAGCATTTCCTGGAGGAAAACATAAACATGGCTGTAGTCCTCAAGGCTGCATCTCATCGGAGCAGCAGCTGTGTGCTCTGGGGTTGTCAGCCTCCTGTAGCCATTTTAGGGGCTTGCTTGGGCATGCCATGTGCTTAGGTTCACTTTCTACTGGAAAAAAAAGGCATGTGTAAGGAGCTGATGGCTGCTTGGGTCTTGTTCTGTTATGGCGCTGGGATGCAGCTTGGCTGCATTGTATACCCTCCAGCTTGGAGGCACTTCTGGGTCCCTCATAGTCTAAGAGATGACTGCCTGTTTGCTCTTTGGTTGAACAAAAAATTACGTTTTTCTAATCAAAAGAGTGGAAGACAGGAATGTCCTTGTAAAAAAAAAAAAAAAATCTGCTTAAGCTTATTGCACTGCAGATGGTTCTTCTTTACTCCTAAAAGAAATACATTAATGTATATAGACTGTACAGTTTGCTAAGCTTCTTCCCTCCTTGCCCACTGGTGATGCAAGCTGGAATCCCAGAGTCCTCTGAAATGCTCTGCTTCACCACACTTAGCTTTGCTGCCGGGTCCTGCCTACCTTGGTCAGGTTTCTGCATGAGAAGTGAATGTCCCTTCATTTGAAAGCCATTAGTAGGCACCCTTGAGCCCAGAGGTAAAAAAAAAATAATGAAATGCAATATTCCCCTCCCATTCTCCACTCTTGTATAGGCTGAATATGCTTTACACAAACACACTCATCTCTTAAGCTTAATTTCTGAGAAAACTGACTTTAGCAGCCAGCCATATCAGAGTAAAAAAGCAATGAGCTTTGGATGGTAGTTGTTTGCTACTGTCATTTCTGAAGCAGATTGTGGTCTTAGCTGCTACAGTGAACTTCCATGCTTCAGGTCAAAACAGACCATATTTTTTCAAAGTGACTAGTGAGATTAAACTCCGTTTTTGCATCTCATATGACCCCTATTTTCAAAGTGCTGTTAAAACTGGGTCCCTTAAAGAGGTCTCAAGTTCTTTATTCAGTTACAATGTAATTTTTAAAAGTCTTGGGCACAGCTTTCATGTTTTCTTTTTGTCATGTGATACTATCAGCTCAAAAATATTTAACTCAAATTTCAGAGAATGAGAAGACACCTGCTTACCCAGCATGTACTCATTTTCCACGCCAAAAGTTTCTATTTTCCCTGGAAACTCTACCCAGAGAGGCCTGTAGAAAGAAAGATAGCGGGATTCAGTTAGTTTCTCCTCTCCCACCAGCCTGTTCAAGGCCTTCTGGCATTTTCAGGCTCCACCTTCTCCCTCTCTTTACAAGGTACAGCTATCAAGAACTGAAGATAGGGCAAGGTCCTCGTCTGTGCCTTAAAGTACCCCTTTTAAGTCACTGATGAGAGTTCCCAGTACAACATGGGTTAAGACACTCCAATATACGTATGGTTTGGCCTCCTGCAGCCTCACCTTCTTCCCTTCTGCCTTCTTTCTTACAAGCTTGCACTGCACTACATATACCTTCCTTCCAGCGAAGGAGAGATGGATGAGCCTTTCTGCCACAGTCTACCAGCAATGCTGACACCTGACGAGCTAGTCCCTGCAGCCCAGTCCTTCCTGCTCTCAGCAGCTCACTACTGCTTTTATAGCATGTCTCCTCCTGGTCACGACTGAAAAACTTGCACCAGAGGTTAATTTTCAGTCTTTCTCAAAAAAGGGTAGTGCAATAACCATCTGGTTACAGAACAGGAGTTGTATATTTAAGGTTTGACAGATTATGACAAGAATAGCTCATTCAAAGACAGTGTCTGGGTTTCCTTACTCAAAAAGCCTGGTTCGCCTGCTCACTCATAGGCATCCACTTGTTCACTGCAGCCGTGCTGTTCATGTGCTGGCTAATGAGACATGTTTTCCACTCTGCTCGTCTCAGTGAGAAAAATACCATGCTTCCCCTCTAATTCTGTACCGGCTGCAGCAATTTTAACATAATCAAAGTTTTATTTAATATTGTGTGCAGTGCGCGTGTCAACATAACCTTCATTTCAAGACAGAAATCCACTGTCTATGTCAGTGCATAGAACAGGGGCATCTATGCCTATACATGTGCAGACAGATGCTCACGCTATGTCTGTAATGCAAATCACATTCAAAACTCAAACCACTCAACCCTTTTCAAAAAGTCCTTTACGTTTTTAAAACGTCGGAGATGTACTGTATTTGCATAATAGTAAGATAGATGTCCAAAATAGTAAGATAAATGTCCAAAAGTACAGTTCTAGGGCAACCTCAAAGACACAGCAAAACCAGGGAGATTAATGACATTAATCTCTTACTGAAAGGACTGTTGCATTCAGTTCCATTGAAACACTTTCTTAGAGGTTAGAGAGCAACAGAACAAAAGTTTATTTTCTAATTTCGTTTCTGTTCTAGATTATTAGATTCTCTACTAAAAGAAAAATTGTAAGAAATATTGCAGAGATAAATAATCAAATTATCAATATGAAATAAGCTTTTATAACTGTAACAGTTCAGCAGTAACAAGTATTTTTATGAGGGGCCTTTATGTTTTTATGTCAGCAAGCTCAGAGTCCATAAGCACTGTTTTAAGTGTGGGCTGGAATACTATATAGTGTTCTTTATCATGAAGAGAAGTTTGGAGTCCACAGTACTTTAAAAACATCTTTAAAGACTGTGCAGTGTTTATTGAATTAGTGTGTCCCAGGCGTCATTTGGAAAAAAACCTAAAACATATAATTTTCCTCTGAGAATCCTACCAAACCTTGCAGAATGCATGAAAACAGAATTTAGTAATTTTTGTGTGTTTTTTCTTTTTACTATTTAAATAAATAAACACAAAAGTAAGAGATGGTAATTTAACTTCCCTCCTTAAACCTCCTGACTTATGCTCTTACCTCATAACCGGTTCAGCCGCTGTGTGTGCCCGATAGAACAGTGTGTATAAGTATGGCAGGAGGACGTAGCGCTCTCTAATGGCTTCCCTGATGATCTGGGTGTTCTTCTCCCCAAAGAGCCACGGTTCTCGCCGTTTGCTCTCCATGTTAGAATGACCTCTGAAGAAGGGCTGGTAGGCTCCAGCCTGATACCAGCGAACAAGTAATTCTGGTTCTGGATCTCCAATAAACCCTCCCACATCAGCTAGATATTGCGCAGACAAATAAAAATACACATTCTTTGAAATTATTCTGAAAAATGTGAAGTTCTCCTCTAACAAACATTCCAAGTGTATAAATCCATGCATTTCACAGCGTGCTTGCAGTTCTGCTGTTGGGCAGCTGCTTGTCCAAATAAAAGTGGAAAATTTGTGTAACAAGTTATCCTTTAACAAAAATCTCAAGAGAGTTTTTGGAGGCTGAGTGCCTTCCCCAGTGACAGAGGACTGTCACAGTGATGCCACAGAACACCACCTGAGGATTGCTGCTCCAGATGGAATGCAAACACTACATAAGAGTTAGTGGAGAAATGATGGTGAGAGCCAGGTTATTGGCTTCTGGAACCAGACTAATCTGTGAAACTGCGTGGAAATGCACTGGACTGTTGAGCTTTCCAGCATCTGTGCTGAAGTCTGTCTTGGGATACAAGCTCAGTGGCACCTGTGATTTATGCATAGTGAGCAACTCCAGCCAAACACCTTACCTCCACAGAATGAAATCCCTGCCATGCTGATGGTGAGAAGCATTGGAATGGATATTTTCAAGTAACCCCACTCTGCTGTGTTGTCTCCAGTCCACACTGCCCCTGGAAATACCCAGTTTCAGCATTACATGGGAAAGTTGGGTGTACGCTTCAGCTTATGCTTGCAGTTAAGGAAAGAAGACAAGAATTGTCATGAACTACTGGTGAACTGCTGTTCATTGCAACTTTTCTTCTTTATACGCACATGCTCCTGAAATATGCAATAAAAGCAAGTAGTGGTTCGTCACAGGACACAGGTGTTATTCTGCCTTTAACTTGTACACACTTTGCCAGCCTCTCCTGATTTTTTTAATCACTTGCACTCTTACGAGCTCACCATGTCAGTATTTCTAAGATAGCTTCTGTCCTCTCTAGACTTAACTACTACACACCAAACTTAATGAACAAAGCAGCATGGAAGGCATCCAGCTCCTTACTTACCATACTTCTGTGATCCAGCAAAGAAAGATCGTGTGAGGACAAATGGTCTCTCTTTTCCTGAAGAACGTCTGATGAGTCCTTCTGCAGTTGCCATTTGCTGAAAATCATTAATATAAAAGTCAGGAAGACAAACTTTATAATTAGGATATTTGCTACACTGCCTTTTTAGCCCTTCCAAGGCAGGAAAATTAAAAAATCTGTACCCACAAATAATACCTATTATTAAAGCAACACTTTCTTACGATTAATATTGTGTAGTCACATCCAATGTCATTTACATTTTTATGGTAGAGAGGCACAGATGTTGTCACATTTTCTTGTGACCAATCACAGAGTTTATTTCAAATACAGCAATATCCAGCACAGCAGAGTTTCAGTCCTTGATGGAGGTTACAGAACACCTACTACTGTGTAAATTACCACATTAGACATACTCCATGAGAATAACTGCTGGTTTGTGTCTCCAGATACTGCACCTGGTAGAATCCATAGAGGTTGTGCACTTCCCGATGTTCCCAGTTGTTGTAGTGCACAGCATCTTTCTGCATTGTTAGTTCTGCCCCTTTGAAGACTGAAGGCTCATTCATGTCATTCCATACAAAGAGGATATTAGTGGATCCCTATGACACAGGGTTGCAATTAGGACATAACAGAGCCATTGCTGTGACTTAGTGTGTTTATTTCTAGTGGGTCTCAGACCAGTCTGGGGTATGAGTAGAAACAGCAGCAGCAAAGCAAGACATGGTAATTATACTCCTGTGGTCCCTTGAAAGCTGCCAGTCATTCATCTCATCTCTCTTGGTGGCCCTTCCGGTCAGGGTGGCAGCCTACAAGCCCCCTTGATTTTTGCAATTCTTACAAAACTCAGTAGGCACTTGCTATTCCTGCCTTCTGGTGAGAAAGACAGAGGCAGGGAAAAGACGAGTATTAAATAGCCACGAGGAAAAAATCAGAGAAGGCCAGAAGAGAGAGAGGAAAAGCAGCATGGCAAATGTCTGCTATGCATGTCTACTAGGGGAATGGTTTCAACAACCCTACTGCAAAGCAGAAGTTCAGGGCAGGGAGGCGGAACTGGAGGTGTCCAGCATTGTTCACACAAGACACTTTCAGCACTAGGCAGGAGTGCTGGAAGGAAGGTCAGGGTGAAGTAACTGTAAGCTATGAGAGAACACTCCCACATAGCTCCTTGTGTGCTATCATGGTAGTAAAAGCTGTAATAGCAGCAGCTGCGTTCGATTACAGGTTGCTAAAATGCCTGCAGTTTGTCCATCCTACTGCTGCAACTAAGTGAGCAGCTTCACTGGCGGCATATGGATTTCAGCTTTCTTAGTGTAGACAAGTCCACGCAGAAAATTCTTCAGTGGTACTTCAGCTTATCAAGATATTTTCCTCTACATTATGATAATATAGCTACAAAGGCCATCAACTTGCTTAGCCAGTAGTTTATCTTCTCTCTTTTCCCCATTTTCAGGCTTTCTGGGATATGTAGAACAGAGCAAATAAATACACACCTTGTATGTTTTGAAGGCAAATTGATCGGCATACCATCTTCGCACTTCAGGATTGGTGAAATCCAGGTAACAAGAGGAACCTGTGGATGTGGGAGATCCCAATTATTTAGCTGATTTTAAGAGCATGCATGCATTGTCTTTGCACCTAAATACAGCGGTCTAAAGCTAGGATGCTTTCCACAATAGGCAGCAATAATGTGGTTGCTATTGTTTCTGAGATAAAAATTCCAGGTTGACTTGGAACTCAGTACATCCCTTGCCATTTTCTGCAGGCCAACACATGTAGATTCTGGAGGTCCGAAGCTCAGCACCATTTAAGGATGACTGCTAGCAGTCTGAAATATGTTCAGATGTGAACAGGAAGTCAGGGGGAGACAGCATCCCTGGTATTTTGAGCTCAAACAGGAAAGCGTCACTGAGAAGCTGAATAACTACGTCCTGCCATGCTACTATAAGTTGTAATACGTGCTTGATTTTTCCCATATTCATTCCTTTGCCAGGATTGTGGGCTTTGTGTCTTCAAAGAAGGGGGACAACCTCCTTTGCCTCCCCGCAATGAGATCTTCTCATGAAAAATAACATGTCAAATCACTATATTATGATTGAATCAAAGTCTTCAGTATCAGGGTTCACTTAATTTCATCCAGTGTACATAAGCTGTGCTCACTGCAACAGACCAGACTGCATTTTTATTACCCAAGAGAAGCTGGGAAGAGGGAGGCAATCAGAATGTGACTGTATCAAAGAAACTACAAAGTATTTGAAATTATGAATATTTACAAAAAATGCAAGGAATGTAAGAATTTAATTCCACTTCCATGGGTCCCAATTAAACTATTCTGCAAGATTTTTAAAATAAACAGCTTGAAATGTAGAGACAGAATGGTTTTTTACCTGGCCAACAGATGCCCTCAAGATCTTGTCCATTTCTGTCTTTCACAAAATATCCCTTGTCTTTTGCCTGTGAATACAGGGTGTACGTGGGATCAACCTTAATGTGGGGATCTACAATGACAACAAGCTGCCAGGATAAGAAAATAAAATGCATCATTAGCATCAACTGTACTGAATAAAACAGTAAGGTTCACTTTTGATAAAAGGCAGATAATGATTTCACTTCAGGTAAAGAAGGTAGCTGTGTCACTAATTTTAGAAAGCAGTTACCAGTTCTTGTATATACTGTGCTAGACTTATGTATAATAGCTGAATTTACAAGGAGGGCATGAATTCATGCTTACCCCTCTGAAATAAGGGCCCAAATCCATTGTTTCAGATAAAAGCAAGTACCCCAACCCCTAAAAACACTGTGTTTAATTCACTACTGTATTCTGTGAATGGGAAAATATCTGACTTCCATGTTCATGTCCCACTTAAAATCATTTGCCTTAAGACATTTAAGTCTATCTTAGTCTGTACAGCACACAACAGCAACAGAAGTTTCTAATTTTTTTAAACATCCACATATTGTATTTTGCAGTTACCTTCTGCTGCCATTAACTGCCTTCCTGTAAAGCTGAGAAAGTACTATAGCTCCAACTAAGAGATTATAAAACTTGAATGCTATTTCAACAGTCCCCCGTTCATTGACTTTTGGCAAAGATCAAGTATTAAGCAATTCTACAACTTTTAGATGTTAACTGTGTACATTTTAATACCTCTATAATTCCAAGGAAAATATTTTAGCTGTAAAAGCAGAAATAAAGACTAACTAAGCCAACAGACTGCACGTCATACCAGGACTTGACCAGAAGGAAAAAACATTTAGTTTATGGTAAGTAATCATATCAACATAAAGGGCAAATCTCAGTTAGTATAAGCAGAAAATAAAAAGTATTATCAATACAAAGAAAAGCTGAAGTGAGGATAGCAACTACCAATGGTGAAAGCTCATGTTAAATAAAAAAATTTTCTACTGTGCCCATCAAGGACAGCACTGGGCTGCTTCTGTAAGATGGAGCGGCACGTGGGTCAAGCTTAGCCTGATGGTCTGGGTACAGAAGAAACTATGAAATAATAAAACAGCATGAGGAACTGAATTAAACAAGACAGCTGGTGCACTGGAAGCATTACCAGACTGCAACACAGTCTAATTTACTCTGTTGTAGTTAAACTGTTTCCAGTATCTGAAGTACCTTGGCTAAAGCTAGATTGGGTAGCTTGATGCTGCAAATTTACCTTGCGTTTTTTCTTCCTGAGATGTTCTTGCATCTTTCTGGGGTTCTGGAATTTCTTTTTGTCCCAAGTAAAATACCTCTTGCCATCTGTGTGCTCTATGTCCAGCCATATCACATCATAAGGAATGTCATGTTCATCAAAGCCAGCATCCACTGCCTTGACATCTTGCTCATCCTCATAATTCCAGCGGCACTGATGGTAGCCCAGAGAAAAAAGGGGGGGCAGGGCTTGAGTGCCTAGGAAGAGTATACGAATGAAGATAACACTGTTAATGCCCTTCAGGATTTTGTCTAGAGACTCTAGAAAAGTTAACATGATTAATATGTATCTGTCTGGAGCTAGAGAATGCTGACCTAAGATGAGTCTAGAGCATGTTCTTCATACCAAAGTGACTGAACACTTGAAATGACAAACATTACAATGGGCTCAACAGCCAGAAAGAGCAGAGGACTATAATGATAATACAAGAGTGAGAAAGAACTTGCTGTTCCATGATGCTGAAGTGTTATTCCAGTAACAAATACAAATTTATTCTTTAAAAATATTCTAGATTAGCTTAACTGTCATTAATGCAAACAATTAAATAGATTTTAATCAGTAGAACGCAATTCCTCCGACTGCTTGAACCTGAGTAGTGTAAACAGGCCCACAGGTGCTGCAGTACAAGGAGAACCATGGAACTGTAATTGTTGGGAATTTTTAAAATTAGAAAACATGTATGTATGTACACATATGGCAAAAGGGAGCTGGGAAACTTTCCCAAGTGTGCACTTCCACTTGGCGAGATCCTGTTGCGATCTGGCTACTTTCCTATTCCTGTTCAGCTGAACCACATTCTCTCCATAACATCTGTGCAGCAAACAATCATTGCTAACACACTAAAGAACTACCAGGGATGTTTCTGTGCTTTTAATTCTCTTTAGCACATAAAGAATTTTGCTTTCGTAAAATGTTAGTCCTCTTGCCTCCATTTTTTCAGTCTCTTCCTGAGCCTCTTGCTTCTTTCCCTTCCCATATCTGCATGCCATCTCTGCTCCCTTCCCTAATAGACACACTGGACAGTTACCGATCTTCTTTCTCTACTCTCCAGGATACATTACTCCGTAACAACAGTCTTTTCTCATTATAAGGCAGTCTGTCTTGATGGTGACTGGCAGTTCTAGCCCCCTGTGTCTCCTCTCTTCACCTAAGGGAGCAGTTTCAGACAGCAGTAACTATGCTGGCTTCTGTGCTTTACAAACTGCAGGTTGGGAACAACTGGCCTCCTGCACACGATGGGCTAGGTAAATATTAACCCACTCTTGGGTACAGCATGTTCCTCAGAGAATGTCCCAGGTGAATGTGCCATACTGACTCCAATTGTGTGAGTTAGTACCTGTCAGTTGTGCAAACTGCTTGAAGATACCAAATGCAGTGGGTCCCATCAGCAGGAAAACATCAATGATCCCACTTTCTGACATCCAGCGCACATCAGTTAGAGGCACTGCTCTCTGCTTAGCAGTCTCGGCAGCAGATTCGGATGGCATGTGCTTTGAAGGAAACCATGGTAAAACTGAGTGTATCTCTCTACCAAACTTTTGTTCAATGAAGGAGCAAAGATGGAAAACCACAAAACGCACTTACACATACCTGGCAGGTATTAGGAATACACATTGAACGTTTCTTATATATCCTTCACATATCCTTTACCTTGCATACTACTTATACAAAATACAGAGTAATAGTTAATGAGGAAAAATGGGTAATGAGGGGCAAAGTGATTAAAGCTTTTCTGTAATTAAAGACTATGCATTTTCTGCAGGATCTTTTGAGTAATATCTATAACTATGCCATGAGTAATAAAGAAAATTAATAATTTTAACCAAGTAATGAAGTGCTGGAGTAAAGCAAGATATTTTTGTCACTATTTCAATTTTAACAGAATTCATATGTTTGTGTTTCAGGAGTTGAATGAGTTTGTTTCCTGAACATTTTATGTTTCTTGAAAGTCAATTACATTCCACAGAGGAATGAGCCTGCTAAGCAGAAATGTGTGGCAATTCCAAGAATTTAAAAACTCAGAAAAATTCCTCAAATCCAAGAGATTGTCAAGATTTTTGTCCACCCTTTTTCCTGCCTGCTACATCTACCTGTGTAGATTTCTTCTGCTCCAACATTACGTATTTCCTCTCTGCCTTCTCCTGTAGACCTGTTAAGATACAAGTTCTGTAACTTGACTCTTGAAAGGAGTCATCTTCTTGTTCTTTTCAGTGGTTTAATACAACAAATTTAGCAGTAGGAAGGACAGGAGGAAGATACTGACAATTCTTCATTAGGGAGCAAAAGATAAATCTCCAGTAATGCTGTCATGTTCTTGTTGGTCCTGCCCTGGACTGTTTTCTTTCATTATTAAATTATGAAGAAAGTGAGCAACTCACCTCAGCTACTGCCTTTGTACTAATATCCACCAGCGTTTCTGAAGAGTTCAGCCAGAAAATCCCTGAAGTTCTGTTAGGCTTGTGTGCTAAAAGAAGGGGCACTGAACCATAAATGCCTATTTTATCATGTATCTTGTGGCCAAAGACATCCAAATTATAAAGCCGGTAGGCATCACCATCACTAGGACAAACAAACAGGTGTGTTTGTTATATGTAAGCATCCTGCACTAGGCCATTTTAGCTCTATTGCCATCTCACCAAACTCAGTGAACGCTGAGTGAACGCTCTGTACTATGGTCTTTTGTTTAGCATCCAGAGCTGAAATGTGGACAGCCTAGATTAGTGCTTCTTTGCTTTGGTCCTAGATATCTGGATCAAACAACATTTTTGCTGCCAGTGAGATTACTGCTCATTTGCTCTAAGTCCTAAAATATGAATTCTGAACTCTCCCATCCTCCCATGGAGTTGTTCTTTTAAGCGTTCTGCTTAAACATGACCAATCCTAAAATTCTGAAAAAAACTGCATGGAAAATTGAGAGAGAACAGAAGGGGTCATTCATGAAATTGCAGACTGGAAAGGGAAAGCAGAACAATTTACTCCATGTGGACAGGGGCTATGATTCAGCTTGCTGTATCATTAAACTAAAATATACACTATATAATATGCATATCTCAAGCTGTTGTCTGCATTAAGTTATTAAGACGATGTTATAGCTCTCCTCTACAAAAACAATACTGCTTTCACTAGCAGTCTGCCACCTTTACCTGGTGTTTTTGAGAAGAAGTGCTTCTGCATGTTGTGGTATTCCATAAACATGGTCAAATCCATGTAAAGAGAAGTCCATGCCTACAGAACTAGGACCTGTGGGAATAACGTTAAAAGAGAAGACCACAGAGTTCTATTCTCAGGCTTAGCTGAAAGCAACAGAGCAGAGCAACCTAACTGAAAAAAAAAAATTAAAAAGCAGGTTTTAATAATTAGCTCTTTCATACTTGCTTTCAGCTTCACTTTCATTATTACTTATGTACTATAGAGGTAATGTTTTAAACAGATTTTACTGTATTTATTCTGATTTTGATCTGCTTAAGAGGATGAAATTAATCAATTCAACAGAAAAAAATACATGTAATAATGGGTCACTTCTTTATTCTGTAGTGAAACTCGTTAAAATTATGTCCTGTTACTATCCCAGTACCTACAAGCCAAGCTTTGCAGCACAGTGGTACAGCAGAATAGACTTTAGAGTCAGAGTTGCCTGTTTTCTACTGCTCTTCTCTTCAGCCTCAGCCAGGGGAGTAGCATGCACAAGAGCCTCTGCCAGTGATATCATCTTGGCACATTACCAAATCCAGGGCAACTTTTGGCAGGTGACCAGAGATCCTGTAGACTGACAAGCAGTGGCTTCAGGATCAGAACCTGACCATATGGACTTTACTCTTCCAACAGAGAGAAACAGAAAAAAAACATGATGCTGGCCTAATACATCAGATACAGCATGAACAACAAGGGCAACAGCTTCCTGCCCCTCTATGTCTTGACCATGAACGGAAGAAGCCCCTGTCACCAAAAAGAAGCTCTTTCAGACTTCCCTCTCCCTACTGCAGCTGCTGGATAGTGCTGGTTGGTATGAAAGTGTGCTGATAGTGGTAATGCACAAAGCTAACCAACTCAATTAATGCAGAATACAACTGGACAGACAGCAGATGGTCATAAATTTTGGTAATTAATAATTTAAATTGTATTGGAGCTACTGACCTACAGATTTCTATAATCTTCTTCTTATCCCTTAAGACTGCTCAGTATTTCCTTCTGTAGTCCCCCAGTTAAAAAGAGTTTTTCTGTGACAATTACTAATGCTTAGATATCATGATTTCTGATACGTCATGAGAATAAACTACAAGTGAAATCAATGTTATGTGCTGATACTAAAAGAGAAAAAAAAGAAAATGAAAAGGAAACAATGCATTATATACCAGTCAGCCAACGCAGATAGGGTTATGCTGTGTCAGAACTGGTACACAGTGAGCTGATGAAACGGGTCACATTTGATGTGTTCCCTCCTGAACAGAAATCTAATTAATATTTCCAGTACTTTTGTCAAATTTTTTACCCATCACTGATATCTGATAGGCAAGTTAAAAGAACGACCACGTGAGACACTGATAAACATTAAACAGCTAAACAGAAAGCAGACAGAAATATGAATGAACACAGGTATATACAAAGCAGTAAAGCTGTTTTCAGAACTAAACTGAGACTTACCATGGGCTTTGATGTCTAGGAAGCTGCCAAATTTCTCTTGCCAGAGACCTAGATCCTCTTGTTTCTCCTGAATAAACAGAAATAGCTAAGCCTAGCAAATGCAACTGCTCACACAATGTATTTCTAAGAAAAATATGTTTATTCACATGAGATTTGTACATTGTTAACTGGGTTTTTTTGCCAAATATGGTTAATATAAATAAATCCAAACCACAATTCAGATCCTGCTGCAGGAATTTACACTGAAGAACTGATGTGCTAGTGAAGCACACATCCATGCTGCTACAGCATAAAAGTAATACCTGAGGTCTTGGATAGAATCATAGAATGACAGAATAGCCCAGGTTGGAAGGGACCTCAAAAGATCATCTGGTCCAACCTTTTGTGGGAAAGGGAGCCTAGATGAGATTACCCAGCACCCCATCTAATTGCATCTTGAAAACCTCCAGCAATGGGGACTCTATCACATCCCTGGGGAGGTTGTTCCAGTGAACGATTGTTCTCAGTGTAAAAAATGTCTTTCTTCTAGATGTTGAACATTATCACGAAATGCAAAGATTGTATGGATGGAACCAAACAGGAAAACCTATACAAACAGAAACCAACCCACTCCCCTAAACGGTAAGGGTCAGACAACAAAAAAACTCTCCAGACTCTCCAGAGTCTTGTGCATGTAACTCATAGTTTTAGCCTCCTTCAAATTTTGAGCCTTGTGCCCTACCAATCATTGTTCTAGAACTTCCAAGTTTTGCAGCATCTTTCCTGGTTTCCTTTTCTACATTCATCCTGGAATAAGCAGATGTGGCGTCTTGCAGCTGTGTGACTCCCCCAAAGCAAGCACGCTCCCTGGCAGAACCCAGAGTTCAGACACAAGTATGCTGAAGGCAGCATATCTCCTGCCATTTATAACAGGGTGGTGGAGTAAGCAGCCATCTGCTCTACAGGAAGCTAAAATTATATCATGGACATAACTCAGCCTCCTGACAAAACTGGTAAGTGCACTGCCAGGACCTGGTCTTTTTTGAGAGAGAATCTTACTTCTGTATTAAGCATGAATGTATGTGGAGGCATATTTTTGGACTGTTTCAAAACAGGTCTTGTTCTTTTGAAATTCTCTTTGCAATGAACAGGCAATTTGACCAAATATGACCACAAAACTCCCTTTTACACGCCTACTCCAAATCAAATGAGAAAACAGAAGAGAAAGAAATTCTAAATAAAAAGGCCATGGAAAAAATGTTTTTGAGCCAGATCTACCTGACTGATGCCTTCTACAGCCCTGGTACAACACATAAGCCTTTATTCAACTATGAATTTGCAAAGTATCTCAATATGAAATACCAGGTCCTTTTTGAATTGCACTGGAAAATGGCTAGGCTATGTTTGTAAACATAGTACCAGAAGAAATCATGAACATGTGATTCTAATTAATCAGTTCTCTTTTCTACAAAATATTCATGCTGGAATTAGAGTAAGCATGGGTTACCTTAGAGGAATCACTTGCTGCCTCCTCGTTTTCTGCTGTAGGTTTTCTAGTGAAAACAAATACATAGAAATAATCAGTTTACTATTAACATAAGGAAGGATTTCAAACAGAAAATTCATATAGTATTATGCATTGCTTTATATATTATATAGAAGTTCTGGTGCTTACCTATTCTGAAAATTGATGTCATAGTGGAGAGCTCTAACTGGCAAATAATTTTAATATTCAATGTCTTAAAATAACCTTCACTCCATATTTGAGTTAGGTTGACTCCTTGGCCTTTCACATTTATTTCTATCTGTACCAGTGTTTTACCTGCCCAGAAGATCCTCACTTCTTTGTTATTCTCTGTTAAGGGCTCCCTGTTAATTACAATTTTTGAAATAATGCTCTCTAGGAGAGATGCTTGCTATGCTCTTTTCCTAGTCATTACATGTCCTGCACTGTGGTTTCTCACCCTTTCAGCACTTTGCAGTGGGACTGACCTGTAAAACCTTGCAGCTATATGGCACATTGTAACTTGAACAAAACTTACTTCAAGAGCTTATATGGTGAATAAAACTTACCTAAAGAGTAAGTTTAGTCATAAAAGGAGACAAAACTAATAACCTCATCATACCACCATCACTCATTCCGAAGAAAGACAAGGGGTACCACGATACTTTACTGTTTTACAGAATTGGCCATTAAATGAGGTTAGCATTTTGCACATGGCTGCTGCAAGGGATTAAAACAGTCTGCAGTTAATTGATCTAGAATTTGTTAAAACTTCACCTTTGTACTTACTGGTATGAAGTAAAAGAGAAGACAGATTTCACTGCATAAGAGCTTCTATCACAGAAATTGCAATTCCATAGAATTGTTTATCTTCAGCTACAGCACAATCAGTACATACTACAATGCGATAGACAGATACTGTACCTATCACTAGGAGGTGGTTGTAGGTGCTCAAAATATAACAACCCATTGGAATTCATGCTCAGAACAGTCTCACCCTTGGACTGCAGCTCAATCTGGAAGGGGTTTGCTACGACTTGAAGTTTGTAGTCCTCATTAACACTTGACAGCACCAAAATACCTGCCTCCTTCTGGGATATAAAGAGTCTGGCAAATGAAAAGCAACAACAGCTTTATATCAATCAGCAGCACGCAAAATCCACTGTAACTAAATAACGATTTGAAACAAAAGATGGACTGAGAATATCTGCATACATTATAAAAACCTCAATGCTAATGTTGAGGCAAAGCACCCCAGAAATATGTGCTGTGTTCACGGTTCACTGCACAGTGCAACAGGTGGCTATAGAACTGCCATGAAAAACTATCCAGGGTTTGCATTCCTTTCACATTAATAAGTGATGCCTTAGGTAAAAATGATGCATCATAACAAGTAGGCTATTTTCTGATTGGGTCAAACAGCCTCACGTTTCTTATGCATATGACAAAACTTTCTCCTATGAATATAACATGAATTTTTGAAAGTAAAGTAACCACATGTGTTTCTATTTTCTCTTCCTGTAACAACTTAGTATTGTAGAGAGACAACTGTAGTGTAGCACAAATGACGGAGAAGGGAAAACACTCTTGGAAATGAAGCTGTATAAGTCACTAAGGTGCTAAATCATCTTCCCATACTTACCTCTGGGTGGTAGGTTCCTTTATAAGAACATCAGGAACTTTGTATCTTTCTCTGAGAGGAGCTGCCTCATCAATTTTAAGCCTGAAAATATTGCCTTCTATTTCACAAATTTCTACTTGTAGAAGAACCTGGGAGCAAACAAACAGATAAACTGGTAGTGATAACAAATGCCAATTTGCTTTCCAAGTCAACATCACCAAACACTCACTGTCTCGAAAAAAACAGGCTTTCTGACTTAATGTTCTTTAGCATTGCTGAGCAACAATCATCATCCATCTGAATTTACACCAGCTAACTCTACTTCTCCGCTTTGAAGAAGCAACTCTTTTAAGTGGACTCTTTATCTTCAAGTCTCTCATGTCTAGCATTTTGCATCTCTCCCCACAAGCAGCATGGAAAACAGGGGTAGAATACACTAATCTCAAAGTCTGGACAATTTCACTACTCTGCTGTCAATGTAAGACTGGGATACTACTGAGATGTGGGCTTTTTGCAAAAACGTCAGTGCTCTGTATTCACAGCGGTGCTGACACTGAAAAACTGTGTCAGAAAGACACCTAAAGAAAATGCGTAACACTGCCCTACCCACTGTAACTTGCTATTTTACAGTTCAGGGAACTGGGAAGTCACTCTGTTCTAGCTCATACAAAATGACTCATTTTTCTTCCATGGAGGATCCCTACACTGTGAGTCAGATTTTTTTTCTGTTTCTTCGTTTCATAATCTCTCCTCCTGTGAGACACAAAACCGGCTGAAGAATTTTGGCCTGATATCTTTTCCTTCTACCTGGAAGCTAATCAGCTCTGCTTTCTTCAAAAGCATGAAAGAATGAAAGAGCCGTAAGACCAGAGAGTATGCAAGAGAGAAAAGATTCATTTGGAGTTCCAGATCCTGCTTCCCAGGAAATATTTTACATTATGCCACCTTTGTATAAACCCCCAAATAGTCTAGGAAGCCGCAGAGCCTTCGGTCTTCATTCTACCTTAAAATCTAGACAAAAAAATGGGCTCCTTTTTCTGTGCTGACTGCAAAGAAGGTCAGGATTAACAAGAAAGGCAGAAAATACATTTATGCAGAGCATCTACATCGTGTGATGCGTAGAGCACAGAAGAGAGCTGTAGGTCCAAACTCCCATAATCTGAGGACAGGTTAGGTTGCCGATTCCCTGAGTGAATGTGCTAGCTGCTACGATGTTAAATTAGAGAAATGGAAGACCCCTCTCTTCCTGGCTGTCTTCTTAAATGTGAAGATGACTTCTTTTTCCCAAAAAACTGCCTTCGAGCAAACACAGGAATAGAAAGGTATGGTTAGGAGGTGCTGGAACATAGGTCTTCTTATTCAATTACAGAAAAAGAATTTATTATGTTGGAATAGTGGAGAAAACTCTGAATTAGAAACATTTTTTTCAGCTAAAAAGAGTTCTATTTGGATTTTTCATAAAGTTGTTACAGATTTTTTTTAAGTTCCTTAAAATATCTGTTCTCCTTGCACAGTGTCAAGTTGTCAAATAAATACTGACCAGTAAGGACATCTTTAGGCTGATTCTTTGCATCATATCTTAAATATATATCACTGAAGAATCTCAAAACCTGCAAATATTATCAGACTTGTTGATAATATTCACTGCTCTTTCTGTAAGCACCCTCTTATGCTAGGTGGGATCTCACCTTATTCTCCACATGAATAATTCGGAATTTGACACTCTCATCACTTAATGTGACTGAATCCAACAACGCTCGATACAAGGATTTGCCAGGATGTAGAAGTTTCTGACGCCTGTCAAGACAGAAAATTATTTTTGGTCTCCTTAATTGTTGTGGCTTATGTTACAAAGAGGGACATAATATTGTTAGAAGTATTTACTTAATAATTTTGTCTTTAATTTTTTCAAATACATTTATTATCAGTGCTTCAAGTCAAGGAGAAAAAAGAAGAAATATAGTTCTGAGCACGCATACATGTTTATGAATGAGATGTTAGAGGGGTTTGGTCACCAATCACCACCCTATAGGTTTTTTTTAAATAATATTAGTCTTAATTCAAGTGGCCAACTAAATTCTCAGTTGTCCAGTTAACATTTTTCTTCCTTCCATGACCCCAGAAATTTCAGCTGAATAATCTGCTTTTCATTTTCTGTCATATACCCCTGCTTGGTCTGCAACCCCACGGTGAACAGCTTCTACATTCTGTAGTGATGAAGCAGTATATGTTTGTAATTTGTAACCTCCTGAATACACACTGAGGAAATTGTTTTTCAACAAGCCTGCTGACTACAGAGTTTTGACTACAGCTTTTGGCCCTGATGATGTTTTTAGGACAGAGAACCTGAAATAGAGGCTCTTTTAACTGTTTGTAGAATGCTCCTTGCTGAGCCCAGATTTTATGAACTATTTGAAGATAAGTGTCTTGGAGGCTACCTTAAAAGGAAGCTTCTTCATTAGTAAACTGACTTTGTTTCCTTGCAAACGGATATTGCACAAATGCAAGCAATCAGATAAAGGTTTGCTTTTAAAAGCATAGCAAAGACAGGGTCTGATGCTTGCCCATGCGTGGCAACCTCCTGCTGAGAAATCAGATGTGTTAAGTTAAAACGGCAAGTGGCTGGAAAGGGCTGGTGTGAAAAGAGGGAGGAGTCCTGCTCCCGCTGGCAAAATGTTATTTGGGGTTTTCTGAACATAATTTCCTGCAGAACAGAAATGAGTATCTGAAACTGTAACCCAGTATGTCAGTGGCTAATTGGTATAATAACACTGGGCAATCATTCCTTTCACCCAGGCAGCACTGGACAGAAGACAATGCAGGATGGGAGGAATAAAAGATAGAGGAGAGGTATCTCAGTTAGAAATGGGATAGGAAGGATCACTTAGTTTAAGATAAACTTTAAGAGACTAATGAGCTAGAATTTAGATTTGATGCTGAATTCTGGCCATGGTACTTGTTCAACAGGACTGTAATCATTTATGCTATTGTCACAGGCTAATGGTTTCTATGGAGAATTCTGTTGTTTTGGACTACAGATATTCAAGAAACATCCACATCAAGAAAACAACCTGTGCCTGAGTGTACCCATAGTTAAAACACTGCTGGGGCTTTGTCAGATGAGAGGACTGACTCTTTTGAATTTTAACAGAAGAGGTTTTGTATGTAAGATTCCACCTTTTAAAATATGCTGATTATTGCTTGCTGACAGGTGAGTAGAACGCTCACTTTGAAAGATAAATCCTGAGAGTAGCAGACTTGCTGTGATTAAAAATCAATGTGTAACTATTTCCTGTATCTTTTAATAGTACTACTTTTAAAAAAAAACAAAAACCCTACGCTACAATTCTTCTCTTTACCTGTAAAAAGCAATCTGGTTGCATTCCTTAAAGGTGCTTTTGTCCACAGCCTCATCTTGGACACTAGAAAGAGCAGATAAAGAAAATGGTTAAATGTGTTCACCAAACACCTGCTGAATGATCAGATGATGGGGGTCCTCCTCAAGAGGGGTAAGGATTAAAGAGAGTGCAGACAACCGTGGTGACATAAAATGTGTTGGACTTTGAACTACTGTGTTTGGATACGGGAAGAATTTCTTACACATTTAGTTCCATGCTAAACCACCTCCTTTTAAACTTTGATAATTTTGGCAAACAATTGAATCTGTGACTAACAGAGCTGAATTTCAGCACGAGTGAATTCTTGGGGCTTTGGATTTCGAAGCCACATCTCTTTCTGCAGTCCTTACAGTCAAATACTATGTTCCAGTAATAAGAATGGAGAAAGAGGCAGGATTGGCAGCAAAGGAGAAACCCTGCACCCTTCTCTTCTACCTGCAGTGGGACCAATGAGGGAAGGAGGCTTCTGATGGCCCTGCTGATAGCTCTATGTTATCTTTAGGCTTGAGGTAACTTTTAGATCTATTAGATAACAGTAAATTTTTGGCTTGCCTGAAAAAATGGACTGCCAGTAGCATCTATCATCAAAATACTTCCCACAACATGCTGAGTTCAGACACACATGGAAGAGAATAAGGTATTAGTACTGGCAGACAAAGAGCTGATGCTTACAAAATACTTATTAATTATATACATGCAACATACATAATGCAGATGGCAGCCATGAAGACTCAGTCACAATTACTGTGAACTAAATATTAATAGACCTGGATTATTATTAGAGATCTCACAGTAACCATACATTTAGGCAATGTAATCCTTCCCATTTTTGCCTGAAGATACCCATGCACTTTCGGGTTTTTGCACCAGGTCTGTGGGACTCTATTGCCGTATTTAACAACCGGACTACCTTCCAGCGGTGGAGCCTGCGGCCGAACTAACCTGCACGAACCAGCCTGCTCTCTGGCCTCCCCTCCGCGGCCAGGTACGCAGGAAGGTCTTCCCCTGGCTGGGGCGGCGGGGACAGCACCGCCACCGACCCCGCACGCCTGCCCCCCCACCCCCGGTCGGCTCCGGGCCCTTGCTGGGGCCGGGCCCGTACCCCGCCGCGCCCCGTGGAAAGCTGTGGAGCCACCCCGGCAACACGGGGAGCGAGAAGAGGGCCGGCCAGGGAACCGCTACCGGACAGCGTTACCTGACTTCCCCCGGCGTGACCGCCTCCATGGCGGGGCTGCCCCGAGCGGCCGCCGGCGGGGAGAAGGGGCGGCCGCCCGCCGGCGGCGGCAGGGCCCGGGGGCCTCCCCCGAGGGAGGGGCGGCAGCCGGGGGAGCGGGGCCGCTTCTCCCGTAACGGCCTCGCCTCGCTCGCGGCAGGTGCCGGAGACCCCGGCGCGCGCTCTGCCACCGGGGCAGCCGGCGGGCTCCGAGAGCGGCCGGGCCGGCGACTGGCACCCGCGGGCGGTGACAGCCCGGGCCCAGCCGGGGAGCGGCTCCGCCCCCCGCGCCGCTCGCGCTGGCCCACGGCAGCCGCGTCCCCCCGTGGAGAGCGGAAGAGGCGCGGCCAGCGCGGCGGCGGCCTCCGTGCGGCGGGATGGCGGTGGTGCCGTGTTCCGGGGGGTGGCGGCGGCCTGAGGCCGTCCTGCTGCGGCTGCTGGCGGTGCTGCTGCTGGCGGGCGCGGCGGGCGCCGGGCAGCGTTCCAAATGGCGGCTCCCAGTGCTCATGGTGAGTGTGGGGAGGGCGGCCGGGGCGCCGCGCTGGGGGCTCTCGGCCCCGCAGCCGCCGGGCCAGCTGGTTGTGGCGGCGGCCGCAGCGTACGTGTGCGTGGCGGGGGTGGGAGGCCGCTGCTGCTCTGCTCGTCCTACTTGGCGGGGGGGAACGCCGCGGGGGTCCGCGGGAAGGCTGCGGCCTGTCCCGCCCCGCTGTTCTGCTGTCCGTCCGGGGGCAGCCCTGTCCGGGCCGCCCCTCTGTGGGGCCTTATCGCACCCGGGGCTGGTGCGAGGGCGCGGGGCGGCGGCTCGCCTCCTGCCCCGCTGCCGGGGCCCTCTGCCAGGCTTGGGCCGCCTCTGGCGGTTCGGCGATGGCCACAGGAGAGAGAAGGCTCTGCGGGAAATAGTCTCGATGAGCGGCGGGGGGAGCGTGGCCGCTGTGGGGTCTGTGGGGAGGGAGGTCGCCTCCCCGGCTGAGGCCCGGCCTCGGTGGGGCCTGTGTGGGGAGAGGGCGCCCCGCGCCCCCCGTGCGGCCTGGCTGCCGGCCCCCACCGTCGGGCTGCGCAGGGGCCTGGCGTCGGGAAAGCTGGGCCCCTGAAACGCTGAACCGAGAGAGATGTGGGCCTCTGAGAAGGTGAAGGTGTTTCCAGCACCTCTGTTATACCGTGCGCGTTTGAAGTTGTGTGGAGAAAAGCTATTTTGCCTCACGTTAAACCTGCCTTTACCAGGCTGTGGAAGGGAGTAACGTACATTTTCTATGAGGCTCTTGAGCTTCAGGAACAAAATTAAAGGATCACAGTGAACACTCCTGTTGATTCTTAGAACAAAATATTTTTTTGTTGGATAGTCCAGACCTTCTCATCAGCAAGAAAATGCTAAGCATTTCTGCAAGTAGTGATGAAATAGATTCAGTTTTGCAGAACAAAAAGCCCCAAGCCTCTCAAGCCACTTTTGAGAGTTAAAGGGGTGGTGAAGCATGACTGGAAAATCTAGTAAGGCTGGCTCCTGATTTGACATTCACTTTCATTGCTCTGTTGACTTAAAACTCGGAGTGGAAGACGATGTTTACTTAAGCTTAGTGACATTAAGACCACTGATATCTTTTCCTTTTTCGTGCCTTTGCAGGGGAAGAAGTTTAACTTTGGGAAGATTCTCTTCAGCAACACCACCATTTTCCTGAGATGTAAGTGGTTACAAGAGGTTAACCTGCTCTCTCTGCTGTTTGACACCCCCCTACTTTAACATTTAGGACTCAAAACACTGTGAAGTGTTTAACTGCACTGGTTGCAGTGACAGCTAATCTCCTAGTACTGGATGAAAGCTGTAGCTCTGATATGGTTGGGTGTGTTAACACCTTGAAGCTTCCCAGTTGCGATCTGTTTAGGCTGTAGCAGAAATGAATGGTTCTGTTCAGGCCCTCTGCGGAGAGGGCAAGATGGGCAATAGGAGCACCACTTCATTTCAGGTAGCGGGTAATCAGGCATGGGATGTGCTGAGCCCTACTGTGAGGTGTCCTTTCCCCAATTAAGAGATGCTGAATTCCTCCAGCTGGCAGATATGGTGCTGACTGGGAGAGGGGCTGTTTGTATTGCAGGGTGACTGATGCCAGTGTGCAGGAGGCAGTGCTTTTTGAGGCCCTGTTCCTTTTTAGCTGGGCGCTTCTGGGAGTGATAAGGGAATGTTGTTGCACACTATGGCAGAACTCTCTTGAGAGCTGTTTTCTCCGCCTGATCACAGTGTGTGATTGCGCTTCAGAGCAAACATGTTTGCAGCCTTCATGTTTGTTTTTTCTGTTTATTGCTCTTTGCTGATCTGGCCAGGGCTATGGGATATGGGAGAGTTTCTATAAAATACCCTCTTATCTAAATGCTGTCCTCGTGTTCACAGATAGCAACTAGGTGATGTAGGCGACTTGTGGAAGTGACTAGCTGATTTAGAAAGGCTTGAAATCTTTCCCCTGCACTTTGAGCACTTTAAGGGGTTGTTTGTACCTCCTCTTACCATGGGGGGACAGGGGGGAAACTGTTTGATCTCCAGCTGCTAATTGGGTAGTTATACAGTTACAGTGCCCGTGAGTGCCTTTCTGCACTTGTGTCAAACAAGGAAATAAAAGTCACTTTAGAGACAATTAGTGGGATCTGTGCCTTTGTCACTTCAAGACTTAGTTGCTGTAGTGATTGTGCTCTTTTTTTAACTGAGAAAATTAAGGTATCATGAGGATTAGCTGATGCTTCTTGATGAAATTGCATATTGCTGTGCTTTATTATGTTTAGTAGTTACTGATTTTCAGGTTTAATTTC
This sequence comes from Nipponia nippon, assembly GCF_047370975.1. Taxonomy (NCBI): domain Eukaryota; kingdom Metazoa; phylum Chordata; class Aves; order Pelecaniformes; family Threskiornithidae; genus Nipponia; species Nipponia nippon. The sequence continues at coordinate 30,431,939 of NW_028262291.1, read as the reverse complement.
AGATACATGTTCTTCTTGGGATGGTGTTTCAAAGGGAGTTTGTTAAAGTGCCTCCATTAATTCCACATGAATCTGAAATAGGAGGCTAGTATTAAAGTGGTTATTAGTGAAGGTCCACCATGTCAGGGTTAAGGTTTTTGCACTTGTCAAGCATAGCTCAAATGCTGAGTTTCACAGCAGCTTGCAGCAAGACAATTGCCAGGTGTGCAGCTGCAGGATCAAAATGTAGAAATCTGATGCTTGGGGAAAAGGAGGAGGGGTTTGAAAGGGCATTTGGAGTTTTGGTAGGTATTAGGCTTTCTTGTCTAAAGTTTCATAGAAATAGTGTACTCATACTAACGTGGCATTTAAGATGTGGGTCCCCACAGTAAAGTGTGTGGTAAGTCTAATCATGAGGTGTACAGCTGAAATAACCAAGAGAAGGAAGGAACTGAAGCATGGAGAAAATAAAATTTGTTTGTTACAAGGTAGGTTTGTGGCAGATCTGGCATTAAGAATTCGATCTCCTGGCTCCTGATGTGGACTTCAACTACACTGTGCTGTCAGCCTTTAAACAGGCGTTAAGCCTTAAAATTCTTTAGTGAAGACACCTGTTTTACATAGCAGTGTGATTAAAAGATTTACATGAATTTAGATAATGAATCACTGAAAGAGGAAGAAACAAAGGCTAGGAACTTAATTTCAGTTTCTCAGCCTAGATGATACTTCAACTGCATCTGATACTGGGAAGCTTCAACTTTGCATATTGTTTCTTTTCTGCCTGTGTCTGTGTGGAAACTGGTCTGTCTTCTTCTGTTTGCTGTCTGTTGCCTCTTCCATCTGCTCTGTGGTGTTTGTGTGGACAATATGACCCTTCTTGCCAAATATGATTGCTCATGGGTTGTTCATGTTTTTCATGAGCACCTACATCTGCTCTTCCACCTCCTCCTCCTTTTTCTTTCCCCTTCTTGATTTTTGATTTTTTTTTTTTGTGCATGTGGTGTATTGGTGTCTGATGCTTTCTGCTTTTGACTGGGTAGACTGCCACTGGTGTTTAGTATTGACAATAATTAATTTATCTACTACTTTTCTTAAGGGCTATTCTAGAAGGCATCTGGTTTCCTGTCTAGGATCACGGTAGAAATCCTGCTGTCTGTAAATGAGTACAAAGACTGCACTTGAATTGAATGTGTTCAGTTTTGGGCCCCTCACTCCAAGAAGGACATTGAGGTGCCTGGAGCATGTCCGAAGAAGGGCAACAAAGCTGGTGAAGGGTCTGGAGCACATGTCTTGTGAGGAGCGTCTGAGGGAGCTGGGGTTGTTTGGTTTGGAGAAGAGGAGGCTGAGGGGAGACCTTATTGCTCTCTACAACTACCTGAAAGGAGGCTGTAGTGAGGTGGAGGTCAGTCTATTCTGCCAAGTAACAAGCGATAGGACAAGAGGAAATGGCCTCAAGTTGTGCCGGGGAGGTTTAGATTGGATATTAGGAAAAACTTCTTCACAGAGAGAGTGGTTAGGTATTGTAACAGACTGCCCAGGGAAGTGGTACAATCACAGTCCCTGGAAGTATTCAAAAAACGTGTGGATGTGGTGCTTAGGGACATGGTTTAGAGGTGGACCAGGCAGTTAGATTAACAGGTTGGGCTTGATGATCTCAGAGGTCCTTTCCAACCTTAACGATTCTGTGATTCTATGATTCTATGATTCTGTGATTTTGTTTGAAGGCTAAGGAACTTAGATTTCCATGTTGCTGAATTCAATAAATGCCATGGATGCCTTTTCTGTCTTTTAGAGTACTTCCTTTTGAAGGTTTCTGTAATTTTGATGTTTGCAGATATTGGCAGATTGTTCTAGTCACGGTCTGTTTTACCTTTAGTTGGTGTTACTGCTGAACATAGAGTTTTAATAATCTTATTTATTTTTAATAGGTAAAAAGATATTTAAAAGGTATTTTTGAATCCCTCCTAGTTTTTGGTAGCACTTTCTTGAGAGCTTCCTCATTTGATCAATTTTATCAGAAGAGCCTTTGTCTTCCAAGAGTTTGCCATCTACCCGTGTCACTGCAGCACTTGTGTTGCCTCTTTAGTTTCTTTGCTGTGCGCTCTGCAAGATCTAGGGCTATGTGGAGAACGTATGCCTTGTTTTCATACTTACCAGAAGGCGTCATAAGGAAACTTATTTTTCAATAATTGCATTCCAATTTTTTTTTTTTTAATCTTTGGTATTAGAGACTCCGTTGTTGAGTTGTTAGCTCTACCTATACTTCCTTTAGTAGTCATGTGATTTAAAGTGGCATTAGTCAGTTAAGACTCCATGGCAGGGTCTTTTTTCTAATTGCATTTTTTTACCTGCAGTGGCCAGTATGGAAACATTCATTGAAAGCTCTGTACATGTAACAAATTTGTGCATGTCTGGTCTGAGAGGAATGCTGCCTGTGAAGGTGTGGGGACTTGTTAGCTGCTAGAAACATGCTGTCAACTCGAAAGGGTTTTGCCATCTGTTGACTGGCAAAACCCAAACATAATCATCTAAATGGCTCTTCCAAGTCTGAATAATCACTGCTCATTTTGTTTACAGGTGAAGCTTACCTTCTTAATGTCAACTTTTCTTAATCAGGCTTTAGTTTCAGAATGAGATTTGTGTGATTTTTTTTTTTTTTTTTTTTTTGTGTTTCAATCTTTCCTGAGGCAGTGGAGTCTTGTGTTTTCATGCATGTTGTTCTCTAATAAGTCAAAGCGGAAAGTTGTCTTATTGCTGTTTTAGGTAGCATTGCAGCTTTGACAGAGTGAGCTAGTGTGTAGATGGCTTGTTTGTCTTTTAGGAGTGAGGGGATGGCTGTTGACTTGCAAAATTTTACGTTTTTATTTATTTTCGTGGTGATGTTATTGGTATATTTAAATTTTCTGTGCAAATTACACTTAGAAAATTCTGTTTTCCACATGCTTCTTTCTTTCACTGAACAGTAATGGATTACTTGAGGAAAATGTTTTTCTATTGTTTTGCTTTCAGTTTCCTGTTTAAATATAAGTATGGTAGTTTGGCATAGAATGGGAGGAGAAGCATGGCAGGTGGAGGGTGTCTTACATGTTCTTTTTTTTTTTTTTTTTTTTTTAGTTGAAGGGGATGAAAAAGCTTGTGATCCCTCCCAAAGTTACAATGTTACTTGGTACTTAAGATATTCTGACTGCTACAATGAAGTCTTCAACTTTGGGGTAAGAATTGTGTGGAAAAACATGGGTTATGGTTTTTAGGGGTAAGCTAAGCAGATCTGGGTGTGAGGGGATTGGAGATGTCTCACTTGCATGCTCGTTGCTCTTTGGGCCTAAAAGACACACTCCTGCATTGGAAGATAACAAATTTCTGGATCACTGTGGAAAGGAATTGATCCATAGCTTGCTGGAATTACTGACTTTTCTGGGTTTTGGGTAAAGTGGAAGTGTTTGTCAGAATTCTTCTAAACCCAGAAGCTTAAATAAGTGCATTGACTCTGAACTGAAGTGTGTGAGTTTATGGTAGATGAAAATATTATTTACAACAATGCTTAATGACAGCAAATAGAAAAAATTGAGTATTTTCATGTTTAGTCTAAATTCTGTTCTTTATGGATTCACATTGCAAGTGTTAGCGATTTATACAAAATATATAGTGTTTTTATCAAATGTGGTAGAACACAACTGTGGTTTATACTGTGTAACACCTTTTCCATGTTTACTTAAAATATTAATTATGACAGTTGTGACTACTAACCTAACACAATACTGAGGTCTTTAATATTTAATATAGTAATGTAGAGTTTGTTTGTGTAGACTGAAGTTTATGCTGGCTGCTGCACCTTCGCTGCAGGAATACTGGGATTTTTTTTTTTTAATTAGGTACTAATTCTTATTCAAAGCCTGTATGGGTTTTTTGGCCTTTTTTTCTTTTCTTTTTTTTTTTTTTTTGTTTGAGGAAGAATAGTCTTGTGTGGTCTTGATGGCCTTTATTCTATTAAATTCTGTTCAAGAGTGTGGGCAGAGGGAAGTTATGGTGCTCTCCAGGTCTTGCAGCTGCCTACTGAGATAAACCATTTGATATATTGGATGCTAACGGAAGTTCTGTTCTATGTTTGGCAGGATGAACAGGCAGACTACTATTTTGGGGCTACATCTGAAGAGCATCCAGGTTGGTCAGGATACTATGCCACGGCTTCTCTCCTCTTTCCAAATTGCTCTGAGCTCTTCAGGCCTCAGGTATGGGTAGAAACTTTGCAGTTTGCTCTATTTTCTCATACAATATACAGAGAAGGTGGTAGTTCCTGTTAGATGTGTTAGCATCCTGTGTAAGTATCACTGTAGTTTGGGAGGTACTTGTTTTTATCTGTTTACGACAACCAAACTGCAGAGGTGATTTCTTAATTTTGCTTTACTTTTGACTTGCTATTCAACATCTGGCCCACCATGGGGGAAGGTGGGGGAACACCACTGTAAAGTTCAGTGCTTCTTTTTGTTTGTGGTTCTGTGTTCTGAATTTCTTTTGCTTACAGAAGACTAATGCTACTTGAGTAGAAGTGTGAATCTCTGGCAGCAGAGATTCACTGCCACATTTAATGGGATTTTGGTTGATAAAGGACTGGCATTTTTTGCTCAGATAATTTTCATTTATAATAATGGAAATGGAAGTGTGTTGAGAAATGGGTTACTTCAGCACTGATAGGTTAAAAACGAAAAATAAGTCATGCTAAAACGTGTTTGAAAGAAATCAAATGGAAGAGAGATGACAATGCAAAACAGCATAGCGAAGTAATGTGCAAACATAGGCTTTACACCAGCTGTATATCACCAGGTGAAGCAGTGTAATCATACTAACGATAATATTAATCTAACATGCTGTCTTTCTTTAATGGTGTACTTAGGTAAGAATTCAAGGCAAATTGTGCAGTGTTGCGTCTGTATTCAGCCATTTCCAATTTAGACAAAGGGTTGTGGATAGAGGATACTGGGAAATGTCTCGTAACTATTGAACCTAGTGTTGTGGGTTTTTTGTTTGTTGTTTATTTTTTAAGAAAAGGCACATGCCTAAAGGTGACTTGAAAAGGGTTTTTAATAATCTGTTTACATGCCTCTAATGCCTTTGATATGCAAAGATGGCTTGAAAGGTTTTTAAAAATAACCTGTATGCTGCCTGCTTTTTATGTCTAATAATGTGAGAAATGTCAGTTCTACTTTTACTTGGTTTTATAGAAGAGATCTTGTGGGTTTAGCTGTGTAATATGAACTCGAGCATCTTAACTGAGTGTTCAGGTTGGTGAAACTGGGGTTTTATGTCTTTAAGTGACTTTTCCTCCAATTCCTTTGAAAAGTCTACTGAATTTTTAACAAAAGATACTCCTCTCGGATATTAATTTCTGAAGTTTCACAGAAATTTGTCCTTTTGGTTGTTTATCTTTTTTCTTGTGGTATAGCAGTTTCACTAGATTTCAAGTCACCGTAGTTCAGGAGAGTTGGCAAAATCTGGATCCTAATAGGCACCCACTCATCTAGGGACCTTTTTTGCATATAATAAACCAGAAATCTCCAAATCCTGTTTCTGTCTGTGTAGACTTCATCTACTAATGGAGATGGCTAACAGATTCATATTTGGAAAACAAAATTAACTTCACTACTGTCATGTCTGTGGGTCCAGTTCTAAAAATAGACACTTGTTGTCTGAGGGGGTGGGGGGAAAGCCACTCTCAAATGACAAAATACTAATTAAGTATTCAAGACTCCCTCTACAAATGGACAGTTGTTTGATTTAGAAAAATGGAAGCTCTCTAATAGACCTGTTCAGAGAATCCTTCCTTATAATCAAGTTTACTGGAAGCTGTTCTGGTAATGTCATGTTAATATAAAGTGCCTATAAATGCTGTACCTTTCTTATATCTTGCAGATGTTCTATAAAGAATTTGTTCATCCAGAGCCTCTCTCACCTGAGAAACAAGAGGTAAATTCTTTTTTTTCTTCCTCATGAGTGAGTGTAGGCATGGAAGAGAGAGTTTTGGCATGTTAATTTATCCACTTTTCTGTTTCTCTTTAAGGGCTTAAAAGATAAGAAGGAGAGCGGAGGCAATCACACAATGGTGGCAGATAAAATTGTATGTATATTGAATTTAAACATGACTTGGAATCCAGCAGTCTTAATTTGTTTTGTTGTTTCAGGTTGTTTGGGTTTTTTTTGGGTTTTTTTTGTTAATTTCTATTTCTTTTTATAAGACATTACTGGTAGCATTTACAGGCGTGGTGCAATTCTCTGTTTTTTTGACACTTTGGATTTTTTGTTTTTAGCTTGAAACTAGGTAGCACTGTGTGGAAAACCAGAAAACTGAGTAACAGAAACAGAGTAACTGTTTCTTCTATATGTGAAATATAGAACTCATACCATTCAAACTGATGGTATAAATTAAAGAATAAATTTTTTTTCATAATAGTTTAAAGTAATCATTGATATGATCTGTTTTAGGTGGTGATTAATACTTAGAGATTACATTTGGTTTCATCTTTAACTAGTCAATCTTTTAAAACATTGTCCGTAACAAGTTGAGTGATTACTTTTGATTTTCAGATCTGTTAGTATTTTTATTATATATTATGTTCAGGCCTTAACCAGGAACAATTGTCAAAATAACTTCAAATTGAATGTCCTGGATCACAACAAATAAAATGTATTTAACTCCCCGTGTACTTACAGAGCCATTTACCTTAAAGCTAAAACACAAATAGTTTGTGTGCAATTGTGAAGTAAGGAATCAATGCAGATGGAGGTATTTTAAAGGCAAAATTGGTGTATAAAAATATATCCATTTTCTTGTAAGTTTACTGTGTTTTTAACCAAGTCTCTTAATTTCAGTCAATATCAGCGTAAACTTTTTTGATACATAAAATTCTGTTGGCTTTAGGTCTTGTAGTCAGGAAGTGTCTTAAAAGAAATGCATGCTCTTAATACTGAAATTCTCTTGGAGAGGCCGATATAAAAAAAAGTCTTTGTGGTAGTTCTGCAGTGGTCATGTGAGTGACATACATGTAGATAGTCTTAGTTTTAACCTTAAAGCTCTTGGTAAATATTGCAGTTTCTGAGTTGGCTAGAACTTCTTCAGTTGTGGAATTAACGGTTTTGTATGCTGGAACTCAAATATCTGATTTGTTTTATGGTGCAAATATTTATCTGGGCAAGCTTCCTCTAGTTCATTGGCAGGGTTTGAGTCTTACAGGTGTGAGAGCTGTTGCAGGGGCAGTAGTAGTTTCCACAGGAAATGACTACTATGGAAATTTTTTTACTTCTCAGCTACCTCTTCTATGTTACACTACAAAATTCAGCCTTCACCAGGGAGTTGAGTTATATGTAGCTGTGCTGTTGCCAAACAATTGATTTCGGGAGGAAAGAAGTATCTCTGTGACAGTCATAATGTTTCTAGACTGAAAACAAGGAATAGGATGCTTTGCTGAATTCTTTGTAGCTTTTGCAGTACCTTTGAGATGACTCTTGCAGTAAGCCAGTTTTAAGTTTGCAAATAAGCCCTGATCACATCCCGGGTCTTTGAGGATTCTTCTGGATTCAAACAACTAAATTTTAAGTCTTATGTCTAATAAATAGATTTTAAATTTACGCATCAGATATTTATTAACAAGTTTTAGGCCTGGGAAGAGATGAACGTTATTTTTACATGGAAGATATCACCCATATATGGTGAGTTTACTTCTGTCTTTTGTGTCGTCTTGACTATGCACTGTCTACATGTAGACATTTTATTTTCAGGCAATGAATGCTGTTATCAAAACTTGGCGAGACGGGCCGTATATATTTATTGTGCAAATTGGAATTACAGCTGTGAAGGATTCTACTACCAGATTTAGAAGAACAGAGAAAACACCTTCCTCATATCAAAATAAGCCCTTTACAAGTAAGATAGCTGTTTATACAGTAAGCTAAAAATACTAGTGTCATTTTTTTATGTATACCAGTCTGAGTGTATTCTAAGGTACTTCTAACGTATACTGTATGGTTCATTTTCATGAGACATTATCTTTCACTTCACATAGATGTAAGTATTACTTACTACAGCTCTTCCTTATTATAAGAAAATAGGTGATTGTTAGTGTCGTGAAGATCCTAAGGTTGTTGGTTTGTCAGTTTAATGATGGAAGTAAAGAAGAATCCCAAGCAGTTCAATTTTGAGACTTGATGTTGTGTTTCAAAAATATCCAGCCCAACACAGTGATTTATATTAATAATCTGAAATCATGTAGAATACAAAGATCACAATTGTCACCTTGAAATTATGTTATAATATATCTAACAGTTCATTGATAACCTATCCAAACTTTAGAGAAGTTTGAAAATCCCCTTAAAACGTTAACTTATGTGTGTTTCTGAACCTTCCTGTTACGCATGAATCTCCAGCACAAATTACTTTTACTTTAAGTACTGCGATGAGTTACTCGGTAATGGAGCGTGTAATTTTAATTGCATGCTTTTAGCTGAGTGTGTTACGAGTCTTAACTTTCTTTGATTGAAGTGCAAGTTAGATTTAAAAGCTATGTGAAGATTTGGAATTTCTTTACACTTGAGTAAAAATCAGTTAAGTATTTTATCCTGGCTTCCTCCTTTTGCTTCTTGTTCAATTTGGTTATTGGATTGTCTTTTGACAGTGACAGTAGAACTGAAGGGGCCATATGAGTATCTCTCACTTGCAGACTATCCTCTGATGATTGTAAGTAAACCAGCTTTTCTTTGACCTATAAAGTTGTCAATTGATTTAAATCTCAATTAAATGCTCTCCTGCCATACTTTAGGAAACACAAAGCCAGTGTCTCAGAAAAAATAATGTAGCAGAGGGTGTTTTTTAGTTTGGTGGGCTTTTTTGGTGTGGTGGTTTTGGGGTTTTTTTGTTTTTTGTTTAGTAAATACAGGGTAGGGAAAACAGACATAGATTTCAGATGTTTGCATGTGCCACTAATATTGTCCTTCTCTGGATTGTTTGACTTGATGCCTGTCAATTTGTACTTCCAGAAGTTATCAGTATCATTAGCTTTAAACTGAGCAGTTTTACTGATGCTGTTTTTCTCCTTAGCTCATATCTTACAAAATTTGCTATTCTATGCTTTTATTTACAGCTACCCTTTCATTTGTCACTGCTTGCTTTGTTCTTTTACAGCTTAATCTTCCTTCCTCCACCAGCTGTCTTACACCCCATGAGGAGGTCCTTAATACTGCCTAACAGTGAAAGCACAACTGAACTACAGAGAGCTTTTTATTCAATGGAGTTGTTAACTTGGTTGCTAGTTGCCTCTGTCCAGGAGGCTGAGAAAATAAAAGAACTTAAATATTTATGTAGTGTAGACAGACTTTAGCTGGGGATCAGTAACAAGTAAGGTCTCTAGCCTGACTGTATTGGCAAGACTGGCCTGTAAATAGGAGAGCCTGACTGAAGTAAAAAGCCTCCAGCAGCTCTGTTGACATGTAATTCACTAGTGTGAATATCCCCATGTGGCAGGTCCAGAAAAAGGTCTCTGTCTAAGTGTTTCTGTAATGGAGCATCTGAATGTGAACTAGCATGCCTAGGTCCTCACTATTTGAACTGCATGGATTAGTCAGACGTGAAAATCTGTAAGGATCAGTAAACTGTTCTCCTAAGGAAGGTGTTTTCAGTTTGTGAAAGCTTCAGTGGATTGTGCAGCTAACTTCAATGCTTGCTTGGTTTAAAAAAAAAAAAAATCTACCTTCTGCAAGAGGAGGCTGCTTGATTATTACTGTCTTATACTTTGGCTAAGTACTTCCTGCTAATCATTTAATGTCTTACTCTCTCCTTCTTATCCCTATTCTTAATCTCAGTCTCCTTTTTGAAAACTTAACTTGCTCTGGTATGGTGCTGTCATTTAGAAAACTCAGCACTGAGTAGTATTGTCAAGCTTATTGTTTGCTGTAGGAGACGTACCCTTAAAGTTCTTCTAAAGCAAGTAACGCTGGACTGAAGAAAAAAAAAAAAAAGCAAAATGGTAATATTTGAACATATATCTGGGTTTCTTTTTTGATTCCAGATTTTTGGCTGGCCTAAAGCTTGGTCAAAAACTGAGTTTTCTGGAAATTAACTTTGAGAGAAGTTGTCAAATTATTTGAACAGAGGGATTACAACCGTCAGTTGCTTATCTGTGTTCTGTGGAATGATGTGTAAAGGTGACTTGTAAGCTTATTTGCAGAGTACTGTAAATGTACAATGAAGTTAGTAATAGAATAATATGTGAGAAGGGGCAGAGTTTCTAGTACTTGATGGTTTGCCTGAGCTCTTATCTGAGTTTTTGAAAGCTAGTAGCACTTGATATCTTCCTTAGAAAAATTGTCTGTGAATAAATTGGCAAACTGCTCTTCAAGAGAGAAATTGCTCGGAAATTCAATTACTCTGTTTCTCTTTGTTGGCAGTGAGAAATTAGGCTGTGACTCTAAAAGAATCCAGAGAAAACAAATGAAGCAATGCTTGTTTCTAGTCACTTTTGTATATAAAAACTTCAGAAGCTGCTATACTCAGGGAGAAAATAGAGCTGTCTTACAGCTGTGGAATGGAAACAAGAAAACGATTTTTCTGGGTCTAAAGTTCCTATTTCTTGCTTCTTTTTGTGTAATAGTTTTTCATGGTGATGTGTATTGTGTACGTATTCTTCGGGGTTCTATGGCTTGCGTGGTCAGCCTGTTACTGGCGGGATCTCCTGAGGATCCAGTTCTGGATTGGTGCTGTTATCTTCCTGGGAATGCTCGAGAAAGCAGTTTTCTATGCAGAGTTCCAGAATATCCGCTACACAGGGGAATCTGGTAGGTAGCAATTGCAGCTTGCAGTTTAATTGATGGGGCATAGCACTAATGGCTTATGCTAAATTGGGGTGATGGATATTAAGTATATGATTACTTAAGGATTGTTTCAAAACAAAGAACAGGGAACCAGAGTTTCTGCATTTTTTTATATATTGTAAGTATGATACATGTGCTCTTACAAAGCTAAAATGTTGTGACTTTCTCTGACTCTTGAGTGTAGTGTGTCTTAGGGATGTAAAATGCTAGATTCTGGAGAGTAATCACTGTAGTGCTGACTTGAAGTTTAAAGTAGGACTTCCTAAGTGTAGCTTGTAATTAATTTCTGACAATTGGTATTGGCCTTGGAAACTCCTTGTTCAACATGACAGCATTGCAGATGACTTTTGTTATTCAGCCCATAGCCTGATGATCCATCTTAAGTGATTCTCTCCACATAAAACTTTGGGACTCTCGTTTTGAGTTTTTAGGATGGCTGCATACAAATGACACTCTGCAAGTAAAACTTCATTATGACTTTGTTCATTGGCCACACCCATGGTACAGAAGGTTTTGTTGGTTGACTTGGAAGATCATCCAGGCTGCTCTTATGGATAAACATTTTATGGATCGTTTACTCTCCCCTTTCTATGGATGTAAAATTTTTCAGTAGCTTTTTTTATGCTAAGTGACATATCTTTTATGAAAGCTTACTCCAGATGTAGGTAATAAAAAGATTATACACTTTAATAGCCTACTTTCTGACAATAATTATGTCTACTCTCATACTACAATTGCATGCAGTAGTTAATAAAACAGAAATTATATTTTAATAACCTAGCTTCCTTCTCTTTGCTTTTGGTAGTTCAAGGAGCAGTAATACTGGCAGAACTGCTTTCCGCTGTGAAGCGTTCATTGGCTCGAACTCTGGTCATCATAGTCAGCCTGGGATATGGGATAGTCAAGTGAGTAATTCTGTTTTGGGTTTTTGTGTTCTATTAAAAGGCTTTTCACTGTTGGTTTTTAAGAACTGAGGGCGGTATTCATCTCCCTGTACTTCGCTACTTAAAAGGTAGGTGCTTTAGTTAAGTGCTGTAAAGGTCTAGACTTCTTCACTAGTCAACAGACATACAATTCCATATGGTGATTACTCTTCTTCCCATTCCCTTCTGTGTACCACTGTTGGGTAGGTTTCTGAGTCACTGTTGAGATACTCCACTGACTGGAATGGGAGCTTTATATGCCTGCCTTCTGGGCAAGGAGGAGCTTCTAGAAGTGGGGGAGGTCAAGAATCACTGACAGGGGAGGGGACCTGCTTTAGGAGGATTCTGCTGTCAAGATTGCTGCTCATCTGTCTGTCCCCCTGCTGTATTCAATGGTAAAACAACATGCCGTGTGGTAGTGGAAGCTTCTAGCAAGTGTGGGTGTGCAGGGGGAACTGATGAAGAAGAGGTGGGCTGAGACTTCTTGAAATGTTTGTAAAAAGCTAAACAGGTTAACTAGGAAACAGGACTATTACCAGTCTCTTCCTTAGTCACGTCATACCATAAGACAGAACGAATAGTAAGCTTTGCATACCATAATAAAATTGTTTCTGGATCTAGAAGTGACTTGTCAAAAGAATCTTTTATTCCTGTGCTTCATACCTTATGTTAGACTCAAGTTGACATGACTTCACTTCCCCCCCCCCCCCCCACTTAACCTAAATTTCACTTTTGTTTTCCTACAGGCCTCGCCTTGGAGTTACTCTTCACAAAGTAGTTATGGCTGGAGCCCTTTATCTATTATTTTCTGGCATGGAAGGTGTTCTTAGAGTCACAGGGGTCAGTAATAACTGCTTGAATGTTCCCATATGCCACAGATCCTACTGGCTTTATTTACTTACATGCTGGAGAATCCCAGGGCTATGCTGAAAGAAAGTAACAGAGACAGTGAAGTGGTTAATCTCGGAGACTGTGGATATGGATTATTGACAGTTATTTCAAGTTTGATGTCTTCTCTATTTATCAGGATGTAATTCTGTGTATTTTGAAATAATTCTAATAGCTTTCTGATTAGTCAGGTTTCAGACACTATATTCTGCCTGGACCCTTGTGTCTAATACTTTGGGTTAGGTAGGGCTAGTTGCAGCCACAAACGTACAGCTTGGGTCACCTAGCCATAAGTCTGGAAGAAAAAACCCAAAACAAAACCAAAAAACCACTACCACGCCAATTTTGGAGGCTGTACCTGGGGGAGTACCTGTGAGTGGTGCTGCTACTTGCTTCATTAAGAAGTGCATCTCAGGATGTAGATTTCTGTTGTTCTGGTTTTGGTATTTTGGAATAAGGTATTTAACATGTCGTATATTTGATACTTTTTCAGTTTTTCTATGACACTGTGGCTCTGATAGCAAACTTGGCCCTGTCCATGATTGATGCCTGTATTATTTTGTGGATATCCTTTCATAAACTGCAGAATGTTACAAGCTTATTCACAGCTTATTAATTCTGTCTTAAAAGGAATAAAAGGTGATTTGCTTATTTCGGTTGGGACTTTGATAGTTTTTGATGTACACACAAAGGCAATTTTTGCCACTTTCAGTCAAACTCATGGTTACCCGTGGAGCATTCAGTTTGTCTGTGGCTAGTGAAAAGATTTAATTACTACATTTCTAACAAGCTGATTGCTAGTTTTCTGTAATAGAAGTGGCCAGAGCACACCGTCACAGCAATCGCCTCAGCAGAGTCTCCTTTTACCAGTGCTAGATTGACTTAATCTGGAAAACTGCTTGCTAGTGGAGAACTGAGAACTGACAATGTGGTACTGTCAGTTCCCCTCTGCATTGGGCTAAACTCTTGGTTCAAACCTTGTGCTTCTGTGGTAAAACTCAGAAGCATTGTGACGGAGTGTTTGTGGTTTCTCATAAAATAGCCTGACCTTCCTCACTTCTTCTGTACCTTGTTTCCTTTTCAGTTTGTTCTTATTGGCTCTCTCTTTGTCTCTAGGCCCAGAATGATCTTGCCTCCTTGGCTTTTATTCCCCTGGCTTTCCTAGATACTGCCCTGTGCTGGTGGATATCCTTCGCTATTTTACTTGGTGGGGTGTGTTTTCTTTCAAATTTGTTTTTTTTTTGGGAGTCTTTTTGGCTGAACTTTTTTTTAAAATCAGCTTCAAGTGTATGTTCTTTCTACTTCCGGTGAAGTTAATAGAACCTCTGTAATTGAGGGTTCAGGTAAGCTTCTGCTACAGCCAGCACAAGAAAGACTAGGTAACCGGTAGATACCTGTGTTAGGGCAGCTCCTAAATGTAGACTAGTTAAATCTGCCTGGTATCAGTCTCTGACTGTTGAAGTATGAAATTAATTTGTTCTAGCTGTAACAATGCCTTAGTAGTAGCCTTTGGAGAACAAACTCAGTTTATGTTTTGGGCAGAAGGTTTCTTAGCAACATCAAACCTAGAATTCTTTCTGTAAAATTTGAACTCATCTTGACGTAGTTGGGTGACAAAACGGATCGGTGTTAACTTTTTGGTGTCTTGACATATTATATCCAAGCAACCATAATCTTGTGTGACTTTAGCAACTGCTGTCAAACGCCGAACTCAAAGCCATGTATAGCAAAATCCCTATAAAGTGTTTTTAGTGAAAGTCAGTCACAAAACTCTAAAATGTGAATAGCTTGCTGCCCAGCCATGACAACCCCAATTCTCTCCTACCATGATGTCTCTCCTAAGCACTTGCTTTGTCACTATGGGAATAAAACTGTAGGCAAAAGGGTGAAGACACGTGTATGCACTGTCTAATTGGATTTTAACTCACTTCTAGTTCAGACTGGATTTTCCACTTATCAGAAATACATCTGACACTTTTCTGGAGGAATAGGCCGTAGTCCAAAATAGATGCTTGGATATACCATCTTTGTGTGACAAGAGTTCTAGGTTTAGATGACTAAATAACATGAAAGGGATGGATCCTGCTCTTTGGCACCTTTGCTGTAGGATGAACTTTTCTTCTGCTGAGTCTGGTCTACCTTTTTAGAGGGCTAAGTGTGTGGATGGGAGAGCTGTTGATCGTAAGATCTGTGTCCTCCTAAGTCTGTGACCAGCTTGTCCCTTCAGAGGCTTTCCTTGACTTTCCGTACATATTCATCAGCTTAACTCAAACAATGAAACTGCTAAAACTTCGAAGAAATGTTGTGAAACTCTCTTTGTATCGGCACTTCACGAACACACTCATCTTGGCAGTAGCAGGTAAGCAGAAAATTACGTTAATCCAATAAAAGCACTTGCCATTTCCATATATGGCTTGATTTGATCACTAAAGTAGACTTTGGAGTTTGGTGACCTTTCTGTAAATGCAATCAAAGTACTCGGTATTTCTAACACTTGACCCGTTTCTAATAGTGGGTCTATGCTAAGTGTTATGTTGATATTTCAGAGGCAGTGGATTATTAATCCTAATGTTAATAAGATCAGTAGTTCTATGCAGCTCCTCTAACAGAGCACTTCTGTCCCTTTTAAAGCTGCCAGGGACAAAAGATTATTATCCTATGCTGTTAACTTCACAGAGGTAGTTTTTGCCAAAATCACAGTATCACTGTGTACCATGGCATTTTTAAGATGTCTGAAGACCAGATAGCTGAAGACCAGAGTGATTCTTGGAAAAATGGTATTCTTAGTATTGTAACATAATGCCCTCTATATTCTGGAAGAATATAGATTCAGATTCTCTTTCCATTTGTAGCAGTGATGAAGTGAACTTCAAGAATAAATCCATTGGTGCTTCCAGGTGCTCAGCTCCTCATCTATTTGGAAATGCTATCCATACAATGAGGAGAAAACTTCGAAGCACTGTGCTTTTTCATTTAAACAAACAAAAAGGTGCATTCCTTTTAATTAACAGCTCTGATTAAATTCCTTGCAGCATCTGGTTCTTAGTCATCATAGAACACCTTAGTCTTATCTTCTAAAACTGTGGTGAGAGCATAGTTTGAGCATTGGAACTCTTACGGGTCAAGATCTGAATGCTTACGCATTCACGCAGATCAGATGGTTCATTTACTTCAAGGTAGGCTTTATTTGTCAATTGATAATGAAACCATGGTTTGGAAACTAGATGGAAGTAATATAAGAATAGTGAATAGGGATGAGGAGTTTGGCTAAATACTTAATGCTTGATTTATGCCTTGTGTCTCTGAAGAACCAAGAACAAGTTTAGGTCTTGGTTTAGGTCTTGAAGAACCAAGAACCTAGTTTAGGCCTGTGCCTAAACTACTGTATAAGGTCAGTGCAATAAATCAATCTCTTGTTTTCCAAAACTAATGAATTGGATTCCAAGAATTCACTATTTAGGTCTTTGCCCTTTGTCTGGGAAACAGTCCTGTTAGTAGTATATTTGGATTGTCATATTTTTGTAGTAATAAGCCGCTTGTTTGTTTTAATCTTGCAGCATCTATTGTATTTATCATCTGGACTACCATGAAGTTCAGGCTGGTGGACTGTCAGTCGGTGAGTTTATATTGAATGCTTTATGCAATTGCTGCCTCTTGATAAGTTTGCATTTGGCAGTGTAAGAGGTGAGATTGCGCATTCTGGAACACATTTTTTTTCTGTGGATTGTGTCTAGAGTAATATGCCACGTGCTAAAATTCTCGCTGTTGTGGGACACGAACTTCTTTGTCAGATGCCTATAGTTCACCCTTAGAAAGAGCTGAGGACATGGAGTCTCTTCACAACTTTTCCTATTTGTGCTGCTGTTTTCCTTGACAGGACTGGCAGGAGCTATGGGTGGATGATGCCATCTGGCGTTTATTGTTTTCAATGATCCTTTTTGTCATCATGATTCTGTGGAGACCATCTGCTAATAACCAAAGGTTCGGCTTTTCTTACCTCTTTCTAAAAATACTCGGTTTTGGGAATGCTTGTTTATCCAAAGAAGTACTGGTGGGTGATTTTTAGTTGCTGTATACTGATCCATAAGCAGTGTGTGTAGGGGCTCGAGGAAAAATAAGTGTAGAAAGCCACATAGATAAAATTCAATCTGTTCCTGGTGGTGAACTAATTTAAAAAGAAATTACTTAAACTTTTGATTATGTAGTTCAGCATACATCTTAAAAACAATGAACTACACAGAATAATCAACTCATGTGAATGTCGGGGTAATGAATCTCTTGGGTGGCAAGAGATAATAGTCTAAGATAGCTTTCATTCTTTCCCTCTTAAAAAGGTTTGCTTTCTCACCACTGTCTGAAGAGGAGGATGATGATGAGCAGAAAGAGCCAATGTTAAAGGAAAGCTTTGGTAAGAGAAAAACTTTTTTCCCCACCTAATTTCAGTGTTGAAGAGACCTTCTGTGGAGGGAGGTCTCTTGTTCTCTGGCTAAAAGTTCATTACTGCTGTGAAAGCAGAGTCAATGCCTCCCTGTTGCCATTGATTTATGCAGTTGTAGAGGAAACATTGGCTTAAACATATTTAGTGTTTACATTGCCTCTTTAATTCTGCGGTTTTCAGATGACACTGAACACACTGCTGCTGTTGTGGTGGCTTTACCGTGTCCACTGGACTTTGTTTTATTAAATATGTCAAGTCTTAGATTTGGATCCAGTCATGATGATGGATATCCAAGGATCTCTCGGATATTGTTGCTAGGCAGTGGTTTAGTTCACAGTTCTCCTTTTAAAATCCAGTTTAAGGATTTTCATTTATTATCTGTTCTCTGAACTCTGCAATCTTAATCATTTTCCATCTTAGGGCCTAGTATAGGAATGTCCAGTGTAAACATATGGATGAATATGTTTACATATTTATGAAATTACATATGAATGAAAGAGTCCTGCTTTATAACACTAGGTTGCATCTTTCCACTCACTCCTCTCCTACTGTAAAACCCTCTCTCTTCCCTGCTTCCCATCTCCCTACTATGTCTATTGTCCTTGTAACAGTATTGTTTATAAGTTGTGTAAAAGGTAGGATGACATACCCACTGCTGCTGTCTGTCCAGAGATCAGTTCTGCTGGGATGTATCAGTGCTGTTTCACTTTTTTAGGAGCTGAGGAGGAGTGTGTAATCCCTTAAGTGCATTTGCCAAATCAGCTATATCTGGCTGTCTGCCAGGCTGGGAGATGCATGTTGCCTCTCTGCTCTTAAGTCAACCAAGTGGCTGGTCAGTAGGTAAAATAAATTTTGGGAGTTGCCTGTGTCTCAGAATGGTTGAGGTTGGAAGGCACCTCTGGTGGTCATCCTGTCCAAACACCCTGCTCGAGCAGGGTCACCTAGAACAGGTTGCCCGGGACCACGTCTAGACAAGGATAGAGATTCCACAGCCTCTCTGGGCAACTGTGTCTTTAAGTTCTATGCTACTTATGTCTGGCTTAAAGAAAAGGACTAGAAACTGCTACTTCCTAGGTAAAATTGCAAAAAACAGGAAAAACTAGGTATTCCACTTGTCAAGAAAAATACAAGCCTTTCAAAGGGAAAGCATTGTCTTAATGAATAACTTGTCTGTCTTACTCTGTCTCTTTGGATTTGATGAAATATTCTGAATGAACACTCAACACTTTCACTTACAGTCTGTGAACAATTATAGTTTGGTTATCCCAATCTTTTTTCCTTCTTTTGTCTTCAGAGGGAATGAAAATGAGAAGTACAAAGCAAGAACCAAATGGGAATGTAAAAGCAAACAAAGCTGTGAGTATGCCCTCCCTACCTCAAAGGATATAGATACATCTGTTCTTTTGATTGGCCCCCAGTAGTAGCTCACAAATATGCAAAGTGTTCAACCTGTAAATGTGTCTGTCCTGCTTTCCTTCAGAGTGGGAGCGAGCCAAAGTATCATGTTTACAGTATTTCTGAAAAGAAAGTAAATACAGGTTTTTCATCTAATTTCCTGTAAGCGCAATGGAAGCTTTAGAGTTCAGTCTGTTCTTCAGGAATGTTCGCACAATCCAGTATAGATAGAACTGCATAATACTACATTCTGATAATGAATAATATATTATTTCAACAAGTTTGTCAGGCTGAGAGGGAGGCTGAGACATATTTTAAATTAATTGCTCTGCTAATTTTGAGCTGTGAGATTCATTACTCAAATGGGGTGGTGTGTATATTATTATGTAGCTACCTAAATAGCTTGGGTGGAACATTTTTAGTATTTCTGCATTTTTTCCATGTGGCTTATAAGCAGAGGTGGTTTCACATTCAGCTAGGGGGTGGAAAATATGTCTCAATCTTTTCATGGAATTAATGCATAAATTTAAAAATGGAAAGAACCTGTAGGAATTCATGATAATAGCAGTAATATTTTTGTCGTTAACATTGTGTTTCTTAAAGGTTGGTTGCAACTGTGTACTACTTATCTGACGATAACATGAAAATCAAACTTTTCTATTTTGGGGACGGGGGGGTGGATCAGAAAGGGTCAGATCTCCAACTTCAAAACAAGCGCACTTGTGTTGTGAGTTAGAGAGTGTTCATCAGATAGAAATGAGAAATCCTGACAATACAGTTTAACTTACCTTTGCAAAATCTAGCTTGTGCTTTTTATAATAATTTTTCATCTGTAACATCTTCTAAAGATAATGTTCTTTTGTGGGAGACTAAATTAGACTATGTAAATAACGAAAGTGTCCTGAGGGCCTGCTTTTCCTAGTCACCATTAGACTATTACAGAGTTAACAGTAAGTTATAGGTGGGTTTTTGTTTTTTTTTTTTTTTTTCTTGGAATGTGTTTTCTGTAATCCAGAAATCAAGTTGAAAGTGGTTTTTTTGGGTTTTGGGGTTTTTTTTTGAACTGACATTATAAATACATTGGTTTTTGTCAAATAGGCTGAGAAGAAAAAGGCTTGCATGTGACAGCATTTTGGGAAAACTGACTTTTGTTTGCTATTTAATTTCTGTACTTGTAGCAGGAGGATGACCTGAAGTGGGTAGAGGAGAATGTTCCTTCGTCAGTGACAGACGTGTGAGTATTTTTACAGTCACAATAAAAGCAGGTTCCTTGGACACAGGAACACAAATATGTTGGAATGCCTTGTATGCTGCACTTACATGAGCAGATACTGAGTTCAGCCTGGAATTGGCCTCTGACCTCTTAGCATGCTTCCACTTGGCTTTATGCAGTCTGTCTTACAGACTTACAGTTCATGCCACTTGAACACATGCTGACTCAAGGAACGCTGTCTCGGACTGTGAAATCACAGACTGATTTGTTTGCACTTCACTGAAGTTAAAACTAAATAAATAAATCCAGAAAACAAAGAACAAACAAACCCTCTCTTTTCTGCTTAGTGCTCTGAAAAGTCCTTTGAGTATCTTGCCGAATGTAAACCACTGAATAATGTTAATTAGTTCTCAACTTTATTTGGAATGCCTGTTGAGTCATTTTTATGCTTCTGGCAATATAGTCAGCTATGTAGGCAGTCCATATCTATTCTGCTTTTAATAACTTGTACATCCTAAAAATGTCGGTGTCTGTGTCTAAATTTCTCATAGCAAAACAGAAGTTCACAGATCACTTATGTTCGCAATAGCTAATTTTGGCAGAGGCTCTGGATTTAAGTACAAAACTCTGCTTGAAGTTAGTTAAAGACAAGAAATCAGGTGAAGCTTCAAGACGATGAAGAAGTGCATTTTCTCAATTGAATTTGTTTTTCCCAGTTCTAGTACTTATTTTTTGAAGAATGGTAGGATTCCTTAAGAAAACAAGGACTAGACTGATATAAGCTAGGAAGGGGCACTTTGAGGTAGTCTGTGGCAGAGTTTTCTGTTCTTGAAAGTATGTTGATCACGGTTGTGAAGAGGTGAGATCCCAATAAATAGATGAAAGATCTATTGTAGCTGAAAAGGCTATGGTACCAGTGTAACTTGTTTGATTTCTGGGATGTGTTTTTACAATATGGCCCCATATTGTAGTGTCTTCAGTGTAGTTCAGCAGTGTTCCCATATGAATGATGCAGCTTATTTCATGGCTACTTGGAAATTGTTCAGATGGTAATGAGAAGCTTAGAAAAAAAGAATTTTAAAACTGTGAAGGTCATTGAGGATACTCCCTGGGCTCTTCCTCTTTTGTGTGTCTTTCTCTAGTTTCTGTCTGTTTAATTGAAAGGTCTATCTTCATTATTGCTCTCCTGTGCCCTAAAAAGCTTAAGGTGAAACATAAGGCTGAAAATGGTTGTCAATAATATGCTCTCAGTAGATGCTCTAATTCTCTTAACTAATTTTTTTTTTTGCCCCCCCCCACCCCGCAGTGCTCTTCCAGCTCTTCTGGATTCAGATGAGGTCAGTAAACAAATCTTCAGTTCAAATTAGTCTTCTGAGATGCCAAAGGAGTCATGAGTCAGCTGTTAAGGACTTGGCTTATTAGAGCTGGACTCTCTGATCTTGCCAATGCAGCAATAAAATACTACAAGCGGGGGAAGGATAGTAGGGACAACCATGATACAACTTCTTAGAATACAAATGTGTATTCTAAAGGTGTATTCTAAAAGAAGTGGTATATCTGCTGTGTAAGTTGGACTCGTGACTTAAAATGCATACAAGTGTGCATTTGTTGTGAATGTGAACCACCTTATTTCTGAATAATGTAAACCTATTGGGGGAAATTACAACATTGGGTATTTTATTTTCCAGGAAAGAATGATTACACACTTTGAAAGGTCCAAAATGGAATGAAGGAGTAGCTTTTTGCTATTGGAAGTGGAGTCGCCTCTTTTAAAGTTGCTTGGTGGAGCAAGTGCATCCTGCTGATTTGTTTCTTGATCTCAGCCTTGGAAGTTTGATGCTTTATTGTCATGAGGGCGTCTTGCTGTGGAAGAAGTTCACAAGGACATTATAAACCTTTTGGAAATTTGAATTTACAAAGTTGCTGCAAGTTTGGATTTTTAAGCAATTTAAATGTGTACTATTCCAGCACCTTCTGTAACTTTTCAAATATTTAATCTGTGAAACTAAAATTCCTAATGTCTGCTTGAGGAGTTTATATTCCAGTGTTAAAATTGACAGTTAGAGGTGAACTGCCTGTACCGTTTTGGGGGGGGGGGGGTGTGTGGGGACAGATACAAATAAGCACTGAAGCAACAAGAGACCCGTTTTCTGGTAGATAATGCCTTACCGCTGTGTATGTCACGTGTCCAATGTGAATGAGAGGTTTTTAGAGAGAAGCTCCTGTTAATGAAGAAAATTAAGATGCCAGAAAGGAAATATTTGGAAAAGTTACAGTGATATGAGTTTTTAACAAAATCAAGTGCAATTTTATTCATAACACTGTGTAAGAAAGATTTTCTATTTTAAATGCCATTGACCTATAGGTAACAGCTGCATAGAGGTAACACTTGCTGTTGTGGCACATCTCATTGCCGGCAATGTGGTGGATGCCTGGAAAAATGATTTGCCCCTACCTTCCATGTGTTGCATGATTTAATTTAAAAAAAACAAAACAAAAAACAAAAACAAAACAAAAAAACCAACCAAACATCACCAAACCCACTCCTGCAGTGCTCCTCCAGAAATGCTTGACTACTCATGTTAAGCAGATATTAACTAGACATTTCGGCAGAACTCTTCTGCCTGCACGTGTAACATCTCCCACTGAGAAGTCGGCACTCTTCCATGAGAAGATGGCGTTGCTTTCTAGAGGGTGCAAACACTGCTTACCTTACTTGAAAGAGGCTTTGATGGGAGTACACAGTGCTGGGATAGTTCTGTTCCCAGTATCTGTTTAGAATTGCCTCCCATGTAAGTGATTTGATGATGGGCTTTCCTGTCCCAGTTGGTCCCTGTGGCCAAGAGGTACTCTGATGAGATCACTGTGTTTCAGTCGAAGTTGCAGATTTCTATTCTATATAATTGCTTTTTGTTTTCCCTTTTCAAATGAAAAAGAGCTTTTGGACAGTGTTCTGTTTTTATTCTATGCTTGGCTGTAGAGGCTTCACTTGCAATAACTTACACATGGAAACCCATTGTGGGCTGTATGACAAAAGCTCTAATTTGGGTTCACAAGCTTTACAACTGATAATTACCAGGCAAGCAGCAGCACAACTGGACTTCTAGGGAGCTGATGCGGCTGCTGCTGGAATGGCATAGGGAGTCAGCTTTTCTGGTTCTTCACTCATAGCTATGTCAGCAGAAGTGAACATGTGCCTGTACTTCATTCATTCCACTGTAAGGTCTGGTAGCTTAGCTCTAGTTCACCTCTGTCAGCAACTTATGCTGAAACATGGCACTTTACAGTAGAGTAGCTGAGGCACAAGTGCATCGTATCTTCTGCTAGCTGTGCCGTGGGGGCAGCAAACCCTAGCAGGTGGGCAGAGGAAAAAAAAGCTGTGGCTGTTAACACCTCAGTCTGCCTCTGCAAGAGTTGCTGGAGCTCTTCTGCCATCCCCTGCAGGCCACAGGTAGAATCTTTAATTAGAAAACACTTTGACTTCTAATTTGCTATGCTTAATTGATATAGATGAAACAAACGTTACCTCCGTGTCCTTTTGGGGAGAGGAAATTTTGTGAAATAAAGCTATGTGAAACTCGCTATTTAATTTTTGTTTTGTTTTTTTTTTAAGTCCTATTGTTTTGGGTTGTTTGGGTTTTTTTGAGACAAATAGGGGAAAAATGTTTTCTACTGAAAGCACAAAAGAAGTTTGTATGTACTATTTAATAAAAGCTAGGCAAAGAGTAGAAAGGCTTACATTGTGTCCTTCCACTTTCTTACTACCTGTTCTCTCACATGAGAAAGTGTTAACCTCTCCACAAAGCTGCCTCACTTTTCTTTAACTCTTTATGGCATGGTATTTGTAATGCAGTTATTACTGATTACCTCTTTTTTTTCTTGTTAAGCTTGACAAGAGAGTGGAAGTCTGTGATTTGAAAAGCTAATATAGATAGGGTAAATCATAAATTTCTGAACAAAAGTGAAAGATCTAAACAGTTTCCCTAATTGCATTCATAGTTCAATAATTTAAAGACTAAAATAAATGTAGTAGCAATGTGGTGCTTTCAGCCTGCAACTACAGTGGGTTTGAGCAGTTCTCTCTGCCTTCTACCTTTCCACCCCTGTAGTAACTTCTGTCAGTATTTGAAGTTGTCCTGAATTCCACAGGGGGCTTGTGCTCCCTTAGTTAGCCGTTCTTGTTTTTCCACTCGTTTGGCAGAGTTTCTCTATCCTTGGAAGGTAGCATCTGCTGCCTAGCATGCAGCAGGCGCATACCGTGGCTTCCTTCTTTGTGGTCTTATGGAGAACTTGTGTCAGAGCCCGTTTCCCACAGTATCGTGCAGGCTATGGCACATGCACAACTACTGCCGCAATTGCAGAAGAGGTGGCTAAAAGCAGCAGATGAGATGTGGGTGAGGAGTGAAGGGTATGCGTGCAAGGGAGTTGCAGCAATGTGGCCTCTCCCTTGACAGCATGTTCGGTCAGATGTGTTGGTTCTACTAAGGGGATCTTTGCCTCTCCTGATGCCTGGTTTTGCTCCTAAAGACGTGTGGGCTCCATGACTTGTCAGGAAAGCTTTGTTGGCAAGCTAGGTTGCTAGAATGCACGAAACCAGAAATCCTGCTGGATTTTTACCTTTAATTATGTAGACAGGAAAGACTTAATGCAAATTTATACCCATTCTTTCAAAATGGGTATTGTAATTTTGAAACAAACCGTACAGACTACTCTGAAGACTTGGTGACCAGGAGATCTGCAGAAGCTTTTAGTGACTAGAATGTAGAAGCTGAATTTTCTTGAGGAAATTTGGCTGCTGACTTAAAGCATCTTCAACAAGCTGTTCCTAATTGAGATAATGCTCTACTTGCAGCACAAATAAATATCTGCCAGGAATTCAAATACAGAGGGAGTTTTTGTGCCTGATTAGTTCTCTGTGTGTGGATTTGTTTATTTGTGAGAACTAGCTGTGATATTACTGATGCAATTGTTGTAGCATGTGCGTGCCATGCAGAAAACGGAAAACAAAGTAATAGTGAAGAAGATGGTGTTGTTGACCAGCTTTTCATTAGGGTGACAAGATGTTCCTGCTAGGAGCTCCGAAGGAGGGACTGAATAGTAAGAGACCACATAGCATGGTAAAGAAATGCAACAGGCTTGATAGGCACAGAGTGAGTCAGGATCATAAGACCTAGGGTAGGGAAGGGTATGTTTATTTTATTCTGCAGATGTAGGGTGTGTGAGTTTGTGGGCTTTTTTTTAATCCTTCTGTTCACTTTATATGGCATTTTATGTTGTATGCTAAAGTATGCTGCTTTTTAAAACGTGAAGAGGCCAATGCCTCACATGTAATTTGCACTCTGGTAAAAAAGGATTACAGCAATTTGCATGTGAAGTCATTATTACCCAGCGTTACTGAAACTTACATTTCCTTTCACTAAGTTGGTGCTATGTTCCTTTTCCTTTTGCAGGAATCCTAGGTCAAGGAGACCAGATACACACCTGAGCCATAACTCCCTTGGCAATTTGCAGTTCTGGTATCTGCGAAGGGGATGTGACTTAGCCTGGTTTCATGCTTTAGCAAGGTTTCATTCCTCAGCAGGGAAGAAGTTGGATGCAAGAGTACCACGCTTGTTCTCACGTTCCTGTGCTTCCATCTCCCAGCACGAAGCGTCCTCAGTCCCTCTTTTCTGAAGCAGTGGTCTCCGTTGGTGAAGATGCTCAGGAAGCTTAGCACCATATGCTTATTTAGTTTGGTTTAGGTCAGTGGTGGTGAATATTGCACCTCTCCACAGCCAATGTAAATGCAACCATGGCCTGTTCTGGAAGGGACAAGGCAACAACTGGAGATTGAACTTCACTGGCCAAGTTCACAGGATAAGTTCACCAAAGTAAAACTTAAGACCTCCAAAACCAGACATTTGCTTGCAAGAGATGTTTTGCTGTCCTCATCTGGTTTCCTTAGGTTACGCAGGTCAATTTTTGTCTTTGTACATAGGGTGACTTTCCTACCTGCCACGGTTTACGTTAGCAAATGGCAACCTGACGGCTCTGATACTAACGTTGTTGTGGGAAGACAAAATGAGTGTCTCACAGTCTATCCCCTTTTCGGGTTGTACGAAGACGCACAAGGGCTACGTCGGGGCAAGGAGAGCCCCCTCAGGGGCAGGGAGCGCGTCCCCTGCGACCGCTGGCGCCGGCCCTGCCGACCCGCGTTTCCCGAGCCCCCGGCAGCTGGGGCGGGCTGCTCGATGTCGGCGAGGAAGGTGCTTCGTTTGCGAGTTGCCGGCGCGGGGGCTGCGCTGGGGCGCGGGTGCGCTGTGCCTGGCGCGGAGCCGCCGCGGGCCGGGCCACGGCCCCCGCGGGGTCGGCGGCCGGCACGGCCCCGCCCGCCCCGGGGCGCTGAGGGGGCGAGGCGAGGGCGGGAACAGCGCGGGGGGGGCGGAGCCTTGGCGCGGAAGCGGCGGCGGGGCGGGCGCGGGGACTGCCGGGAAGGGCGGGGAGCTGTGGGACGGCGGCCGGACAGCGGCCGGGCGGCGGCGCTTCTGACCGGCGCTTCTGACCGGGCTCGTCCCCCGCGCCGCCCCGCCGCCCCTGCCGCTGCCGCCGCGCAGGTGGTGAGCCTCCCGCGGCGCCTGCCTCTCCCCGGTCGGCGGCCGCTGTGGCAGCCGGGCCCGGAGGAGCCGCCGCCATGCACGACGCCTTCGAGCATGTACCGATCCTGGAGAAGCTGCCGCTGCAGATCGACTGCCTGGCGGCCTGGGGTGAGCCGGGGACCGCGGCGCTGCCGCCCCGCGCCGCAGCCCGGGCCGCTCCCCTCCCTTATGCCGGGCGGCCGGGACGCCCTGTCAGCTGTTCTTGCGGCCTGCCGCGCCCTGCCCTGCGGTGGGCCGGGGGTGGCCGCGGCGCTCGGCCCCCGGCCGGCTGTACCCCGCGGTGGCCCGGCCGCCTCGCAGGCCTGGGCGTGCGGGGAGCGTTTCCCCGTGTTTTCGGTCGTTGCGTTGGCTTCGGCGCCTGCAGCAGGGGGGTGCCGGCGGTCGCCCGGCGGCAGCCCTGCTGTGGGGGAGGCTGCCGTGAATCCCAGGGCTGGAACCGTGGGTCGGCTAGTTTCTTGCTAAAAACTGTTCCCTGTGTTTTGGCTAAAATTTATCTTTGAAAGCCGGTGGTATGTTCAAGTCTTAAGTTTAGAGTCTGTTTGCGTGCATTAATGGTATATAAATGTAAGTTACGTTTTTGGGCATACTTGACAGTCAAGATTTTGGTCAGGTGATTGCACCAGCTGTCATAATGATAAGGCTTGATAAAGCTTTTCAAACTGCTTGAGCAGTTTCCATCAGATGTACTGCCATAGCACAAAATTGGTAATTAAAAAAACTTCAGACACTGTGGATCTTTGACCCCTTTAATCTGTCTTAAGAACAAAATTATAGCCTGAATTAATTAATGCCACGTTTAAACATGGGTTGTTTATGCTAGAGTTATATAGTAGAGAAGATGTGAAGATAATTTATTCCTGCGTTGAGGCTTTTATCTTTTACCTCTTTGAAAGCATGCATTTTGCTGAAGTAGAAAAAAGCCCAAACCCACAGGCATGTGACAGTATGGTTGTGTAAAAAGAGGTGTAATTCTGTCTCTACAACTTTTCCACTGGTGGAAAAAAGGTCTTGCAGGAAACAAGATTTTATTAAAATACCTGGATCTTCGATAATGAGGGAGTACTAGATGTAGAAAGAAATACTTGTGTATGCTTCTTTCCTATATGATTTTCAGCAAGGAGGAAGAATTTCAGTCATATTTCATGACCCAACAAAGATTCTGTACCTTTTGTATGCTATGAATGCTGTAAATAGGAAGAGTCTGAAACTCTGCCACAGAGTTTGTGTATAAAAAGGTTCTCTCTTGTAAATCTTAAATGACTGTTGGTTGTCCAAGCAATTCAAATGCCATTTAAGCAAAGCTTCCACTGTCCTTCCCAGCATAGCTGACTATTT
The DNA here is from genome assembly GCF_047370975.1 of Nipponia nippon. Classification (NCBI taxonomy): domain Eukaryota; kingdom Metazoa; phylum Chordata; class Aves; order Pelecaniformes; family Threskiornithidae; genus Nipponia; species Nipponia nippon. The sequence continues at coordinate 30,404,279 of NW_028262291.1, read as the reverse complement.
CAGAAAGTTCTTATAAAAACTTGCCTATTTAAAAAAAAAAACAACAAACTCAAACCCACATAGAACTCCTTGTTTTTCTTCCTGCCAGTTCTTCCCATTTTGTAGCACTGTTCCTTTCTGGGAGATAGTAATGTCTGAAGTATAGTTTATTGCGTCTTTTGATTGCACAGAAGATGCAATGGTTTGCTTCTTTACCTTTGTATAAACAAGTGGGATGTGATGTCTAGGCTGTACTCTCTGTTTTACTGCTTGATCTTTGACCATCCTCTCCTGAGAATGAAAGCTACTTCCGAGCACTTCCACCAGAGAGGTGATAGGAGACATGCGTGTAGTTGGCACAGAAAGTCGTCTTTGGCATTTGAAACAAGTTCCCAAGTGTTCTGATAAATGCATCTTGGCTGGGAAGGGCAGTCTTCGTTGAAACTAATTAGACTTTTTTTCTCCCCTGTCTCTGTAGAGGAGTGGCTCCTTGTTGGTACCAAACAAGGGCATCTTCTGCTTTACAGGATCAAGAAAGACATAGGTAAGTTGATTTTAAGAATGACACAAAAAGTTGATTACATTATTTTTATTTCCTGTGCTTTAAGAGGTTGTAGTGATGTTAACACAAGAATGTTTAATTGCTGATTTTTTCCCTATGTAGTTTAATGAATATTTGTGGGGGATCTTTGGTGAAAGTGTACATACCATTTATCAGGTGTGCAAGAAAGATAGCAAGTAGTATCAGCCTTTTTTCTGTTTTAAAGTATGTTTTGTATCAGGTCTCCATATGTTTGAATTTATAGCAAGTTGGTGTAATTTTTGTGAATACAGTGTGCACAGCGGTGCAATGTACTAGTTGCCAGATGTTCGATGTTTGTCTTCTGTTAATGAAGGACTGGATTAGTGAAAGAGCAACTTTATTCAGTGCATCCATGAGCATCAAGGGATGGGGAAGATGGATTCCTCCTAACTAGTTCTGTCATGTATTTACTCTTCTTCCTGCCTCTTTGACAGTCATAAGTGTTCATAGTCTATTCTGGAGATGCCACAAATAGAACTATTCTATTTTTGGTTTAGTTAAAATCGATTTTCACTAAACAGATTTGTATTTTGCATTATCTTCTATTATGTAGAAACTGATGTTATTGAACACAGTAATGTAGTGTGGGACAGGAAAGAAAAAAACCAAACATCTGTTTCTAAGTTCATCAGCTCTTGGAAAGATGTTCATTTGTAGCTACTTGGATTCTAGAGACTGAATTCAGCTTGCTTTTTCTGAAACTTGTAGACCGTCTATTCCAATCAGAACATGCTAGTCTCAAGTTGCTAGTGTCTTATCTCACGTGGTAAATTTCTCCCCCTTTTTTGCATCAATGCCAGGAGAGGTTATGTCATCAGAAAGTGTCTGTAAGTCTTTATCCCTAAAACTCCTTTTAAACCCTTGTGGTGTAGTGTTTATTCCTTGTCTACTTTGCAGTGATGTACTCCCTAGCCATTTAAGTTGCTGATATTTGATTGGTGTGGATAAAGTCTTTATGGGTATCTCTGTATGTCTGGGTTTCAAAATACTTAAATATAATTCTTGTAACCTAAAATTCCAGCAAGGCAAAAATGTAACTATTGATGAAGTCCTCAGATGGGCACAAGAAGTGTAATTTAAATTTTCACTTGACTATGTAGAAGACCTTCTGATGCATTTAGCTATTAAGTAAAAGATAGCACAGGTATGCTAGAAAGTCATTCTTCTAGTGTTAAGTGGCCAAGTTTGCTTTCATAATTATTTGTAATCTATTTAGAGTAAGATATATTCAGCCATAAATTTAAGGGCAACTTCAGTTTACATACTCTCTCAAATCTTTTTGGTAGGTTGCAATAGGTTTGAAGTGACACTAGAGAAATCCAACAAGAACTTCTCAAAAAAGATTCAGCAGGTAGGAAGTACCATTTAATGGATGGGACAGTTTTCCAGTGTTTTCAGCCAAGAAATGAATATCAAATGTACTTCTGGAATCTCTGCTAAGCTTAACAAAAAAGTTTCCTCAAAACTATAGATTCTTCTAGAGGCGGCACAGCCTGGTGGTTTTGCCTACTCTTCCCATAACAGGAATAAGCTTGGTTTGGTTAAAAGCAGAAAGTAAAGAATTGGAACTTACAGGTTTATTTTTGGCTTTTACGGAAATGCTGTTGTTCACAGTAAATCTTCAGCTGCTCTGAAAATGTTTGTAAAAATGGTGGTAAAACACTAACAGACTGCAATATATAATTTGATTCTGATAAAATGCTATAGGAACATGAATGTAATTCCTCTTATTTGGAATTTAGAACTAAACTAACTGATTATCAATGCCAGTCTTACTACTGTTTTTTGGATTTTGGGTTTTTTTTTTGTTTGATTTTTTTTGGGGTTTTTTTTGAGAACTTTGGCTCATTGCTTTCCTGAGCATCAATATAAGCACTTACCTCAAAGATTATGTAGCCTCTTTGAGCAACACACTCTATATCCTTTAGAAGTACTTCTATACTAGTCACATACCACTTATTATAACTTTTTTTTTACCAGGTTGGGTTGCAAACTGTATGTGCTAACTTGTAAAAACTGGGTGTAAGTGAAAGGGGTTGCAATAGCTGGAGGAAGGTTGTGCATAGATAGCTGCCTTGCTGTTTTCATTATTTTGAGAGTATCTAAGATGCATTTTCTTTTACTATCTATAATCGAGCCTTGTTCAGAGGTTTAGTTTATGAATGGAGTCACTAATAGAATTCTTTCTTTCAGATTCATGTTGTTTCTCAGTTTAAAATTCTGGTCAGTCTATTAGGTAAGTGAAGAAAATGTTTTAATATTTAATGAGCTCTTCTTGATGCAGTTACTTGGCTGAATGTGGCACCCTGTCCACGCACCTGCATAGTAGTCTAGTTGTTGAAAAGTCATTGTGTAAGATTTAGGCTTTTTCACTTTGCAGAGGAAGCATTATGCAGCATAGATTGAGAAGCAGCTTTGCTTGTCGTAAGCCAGCTTGGAGAACAAAGTATTACCGCTAAGTTTTGTGATTAAAAATGAAAAAATACATATGTGCACTGAAGTGTGTGTGTGTGTATATATATATATACAGTTTGTCTGTATTGGCACGTGTATATACAGATACACTCATACATGCGTGTGTATGAGTGTGCACTGTATGATAGGGGCTAAAACTTCTGTCCAAACTTATTTGATGTATGAAACTTACTGTTGATGTGTTACACCAAATTCAGTTTATATGCAGATGGTGATCTTTTACCATCTTGTGGAAGATCTAAGTTTGCTTGTCTCTGGCTGTATTGGTTTAACCTTATGATCTTCCTATGTCTTTTTTGCTTATGTTGCTACTCACTTTATGATCTCCAAGTCCCGGCTCTTCCGACTCCAGCATGCATAGATTTCTGCTGCCTGCGTCCTCGTGCGTACAAAAACTTGGCCACAGCACCCTCCATTTGCAACCGTTCACTTTCCGCTAATTTCAGGAGCCAGTTCAAAATGGTCTATGTTCATACAGTCTTCCATTGTGAACTTGCTCTGCTCTGGCCTGCTTGCTGTCCCTTATACTCCCACTTCCTCCGTTTGGTTAGGAACTGTTGTTCTCAGTTCCTTCATGTAATTTTACCAACACTGGTGGTGTCATCTTTTCTGCATTTATTGTCTTCTATTGGTATATGCCTTAGCACTTACTTTTCAGCTTTTGGGAAAATATTCTTTTTCCTTTCTTGCAGCTCTTAGTTTCACAGGTTCTTCTTTTTATGTAAACATAAAATGAGATAGCTTATTTGAATTAGCAATGAGCTCTACATGTATTAAATATTGAATAATAATTGGAATTTTGTTTAAAACAGAAAATAACATTTATGTCCATGACCTGTTGACATTTCAACAAATCACCACGGTTTCCAAGGCAAAAGGTGCATCTCTCTTCACTTGTGATCTTCAGGTAAGAGGAGGAACAGAATGGCACAGGTGTCCTTACTGTTTGTAATAAGGTTAACTTTTTTTATGTTGCTGTATAGATTAGCTTTGTTAATTTTGTGTTACATGCAAGTTGCTTGGGTTCTAGTGCTTTTTAAAATTAGTACCTACTGGATGTTGAAGCTTTGCTTAAGGCAACAAATTTTAATGTAGTCACCTTATTTTTCTTCCTGTGCTTTGTAAGATATCTTCCTGTGCCTGTTGTGATTGTAGCCTTTAACCTCCTGATACAAAACTTCAAGGCACTTTTATCCTGTATTAACTTTGACTGTCCTTTTTTTGAAAGGTCCTCTACAAAAGCTATTCCCTTTGCTTAAAATGCCAGGGTACTAGCTCATAGTGGTTCCCTTCACCAAGCATTTCCGTCACTGTTTTTGTCACATTTTTGTTGCTGTTAAACTGTATTGACCCAAGGAGTTTCATGGCAGTTGTGGTAGATTCAGGCCATAAAATGGCTCCATAAGGTACAGCAATCCTCTCTTCATATGCTGTGGTTTATTAAGTGACTTATTTCTATCCAAGTGAGTTTCTCAGCCTGCCCACATCATTCAGAAACCTTATTCATAACCAGAAGAGATGGCTTAGTGCTCTTGATCACTTTTTATCTCTTCACCCCATGGGAGCTTAGTATTAAATATTTTCTAGTAAGTACTTAGGGTTTTTTGGGTGTTAAAACTAGTGATGTCTTTCAAAGCGCCTTTAAATCTGGTCATTCCAAAGTGCCTTATTGTTTTGTGTGTACAGGCACTTGCTTTGCTAGTATTTCTTGTCAGGAAACTTTTACAATAGGCTAGAATATTAAACAGCTATTAATGTTTTTATCTGTCAGTATAACACACTTTTTTGCATTGTTCCATTTCCTCCCCTCTCCTATACTGCATTGAGTTCAAGCTATTTATCCTAGTCTTCAGGGCTACGCTGATAGCTCTCTACTTATCTTCTGTTTGTGTGTGTGTGTCTTTGGTGCTCTTTTTTATTTCCTTGGTGTCACAATCCCTGCCAAAGTTCATTTTTAAGTATCCCGCCCCCCTTCTGTCTGTGCTTCCTTGTTTAGGGAATGCCCTTCTGGCATGGAGAACAAAGCTGCTCCTCAGCTGACAGCTTTGCTTCAGGCTGAGGATTCTTTTCGCCTTGTATTATCTTACTTGCCTCTTAGTTTATGAGTGCCTATGAGTTAGGCCTGTCTATTTTCACAGCAGTCAGATACAGGAGAAGAGGTGCTGAGAATGTGCGTGGCAGTGCGGAAGAAGCTACAACTTTATTTTTGGAAGGACAGAGAGTTCCATGAACTACAGGTGAGTTCTGTTGTTTCTGTAGTCTAGTGTGCCGTGGCAGGGAGTGTAGTTGCTCTTTACTGCTTGCTATGCAGTCCCTATTACTCAGAGGCACTCCTGACTTTCAGAGCACTGACTCCTGTTGGTTCTGCAGTGATTTAACAATGAAGGAGCAAATAAAAGTGAAAATGCATGGTTGAAATCACAATTAGTGGCATTAATACAGTTTCATAAATGAAATCAAAGGCTGTGTTCTATATTTTAATATTCTGGTTGTAGTACACTTGTAAGTCAGTGAAATGTATTAGCGTGCAGCCTCTATAAATGTATACCTAACAATAACACTATGGAAGTTGGTCCACTTCTACCCAAAGTTTTGCAGGTATGTTGTTAAGTCAGAACGTAGTTACTGACAACAACCACAGAGAACTGCACTTGTGAATACCAGAATGGTAAAAATAACCAATGGAAATGGGTAGAGAATTTTTCAGCTAGGCTGCTCTTCTAGGAAGTTACCAGCTAATTCAGAGCACACCTCTTTACTGTGCATGAATGTAGCCGTTTACAGGACTGCCTGTTATACTCTGTGTTGCCAGCTTGGACTTCTGCTTTTCTCTTGTAACAGCTGTTTTAACCTGTTTTCCTCAGGGGGACTTCAGTGTACCCGATGTACCCAAGTCCATGGCCTGGTGTGAAAACTCCATCTGTGTAGGCTTCAAGAGGGACTATTACCTGATACGCGTAAGACTGGGGTTTGGAATACAGTGTTTAAGAAGATTTGGGGTAGCAGTAGACATTATGGAGCTTGCTTCTGTGCTCAGGGATTTAACTAACAAACGTTTATGAAAAACAGCATCTGGTACTCTTGCTATATGTGGTTTTGGAAAGGGCAGTCTAAGTCTGTCCTTTTAAACTGGTGTTTTGTCAGGAAGTGATCATCTGTTTATTGCTGTTGAAACCAGTGTTTGAAACTCTTGCAGAAAAAAGACATCAGAAAAAATATGGTTTTGTTTGGCAGCAGTCTATGTAAACTCAGTTTGCATTTTATTTAACGTATTAAGAAAGGAGATAGCTCTAAAAGGGGAAAAAAGACCAAGAATATATTCTTATCTAGCAGACAGTGGAGCTTAACCATTTTTTCTTTTTTTGATTCTACTGTAGTCATTTCAATTTGAAAGTCTCTAAACTTACTGTTGCTAATTTAGTATTACAGTGTCCACTTACGCTTCATTTGACAGCTATGTTTGATTCTCTTTTTTCCCTGTACAATTGGCTTCTGCTGATATTACAGGAAAATGAAGTGAAGAAGAGGTGCACCACACGTACGTATGTGTACGTACGTGGGTGGTAACAGTGATCTGTAGTGCACAGGAAAACTGCACAGTAATTTTTACAGTCACTTCAAACTGACACTGCTCAGAAAAGAAGTGATGCCTTTTTGCAGCCCTCTCCTAAGTGTTGATTCCTGCCCTTCTAGTGATATGAGTAGTTGTGCAGTTGCTCAAGCAGAGTGGGGACTTGCTGTCCAAGTGTCTGCTTTGGGTTGACTCTGATGCTTGACAGACCCATCCTTGAATGGCTTCATTTCACTAAATAGGCAGAAAAAATGCACATGTTTTTATGGTATTGTTTTTTGCTGGCTAGCTGTTGATTTATAAGAATGCTTGAGCTGTAACGCAAGGGAAGCAGCAGGAACATGTAGCTGGAGTTGAAGGTTTCTCTGTTTTGGTGGCAGTGAGTTGTGAGATCAGGTCATGAAACAGCTCTTTGGTGGATTTTTTTTTTTTTTTTTTGGCGGGGTGGGTTCAGTTCTCTGGACAGCATGTGGCCACAAGAATGAGTGGCTACGGCAGGGAAAAAGGCTAGGCAGGTTGCTTGGCTTCTAGTTTGTTTTTTATGTGGCAATGCTCACTGATGCCAGAATAAAACTGTGTTAAAGTTTTGGCCTAAATGAAATCCTCTGGTTACACTAAGAAGTGTTTGGACACTTTAACTGATATTGCTACTGTGCTATGCGTTTTATAAACCGGTATGAACTATTTGCTCAGCTGCTGTTATAGTAACAGGAATACATCATCTCCAACACAAAAGTATTAATTCTTTATTTCCAAATGATGTATAAGCAAGATAAATGATGATATGCAGAAAATGTTATTGCTACTCTTTAAAATTGCACTTGTCCTGTTAGTGATTAGCCTGGGTTGTAAATTCCTCAAGGGGGTTTTTGGCTTTGGTCTTATGCAACTTTGAAATTAAGGTTATTTTGAAAAACATATTTTTTTAAATTTTCTTTATTATCCTAGGTGGATGGAAAAGGATCCATCAAAGAACTGTTTCCCACAGGGAAGCAGCTGGAACCATTGGTAGCTCCTGTAGCAGATGGAAAAGTTGCGGTTGGCCAAGATGATCTAACGGTTGTGCTCAATGAAGAAGGGATCTGTACTCAGAAATGTGCCTTGAATTGGACAGATATTCCTATAGCCATGGGTGAGAATTAGCAGTAATTTTTAAAAATTTGCTTTTTTTACTCCTTTGTATATGACAAAGTCGTTATGTTCTCGGTATTTAGAAACTAGCTGGATTTGGAGTGTGACAGTTTCTAAAGTATTTCAAGTTGTACTCTGAGTGTGGAAGGTTTCATGTGTTTATTTTTGTTTCTTCCTCGTTTTTGCTTCTAGTCTGTATGCCTGTCTCCTCCTCAGAAAATAGGCATATTGCATATCTTTTATAAAAGGACAAGATTTGAAATGGAATGTAGTGTGTTAAAGCACTGTAGTTCTTCTGGGCACCTGAGTGCCACAGAAATTCCTTATGTTGAAAGATGAACAAAAAGCCTGGTAGTAGCCTATTAGAAAATTGCTGTCAGTGTTGGGCGTTGAGTTTTGTTTTTAATAAGCAAAAAAGGGACACATTTCAAGGTGGGGTCGGGGGTGGGAATTGAAGAGAAGCCTTACTTTAAGTCATGGCTTGTTTCGAGGCATACTTGAGAACAATCAACTTATTTTTCACTTGTGTCACTAATAGAACACCAGCCTCCCTATATCATTGCTGTTCTGCCAAGGTATGTGGAGATCCGCACTTTTGAACCCCGGCTGCTGGTACAGAGTATCGAGCTGCAGAGACCACGCTTCATCACGTCTGGAGGGTATTGAGTATAACTGATTATTACTTTTGTTGGCCTGTCTGAGTGTATGGTAGCACTCTGAAAAACTGGGAGAGGAAGAGCTTTTCTAACTCGCTCAGCTTAAAAAGTAGCATTGAAGCAGTCCATTGTTTTTTATGAACAGGCGGGTGGAGGCCATACCTTGAGGAGTAAATGACAGAGTTGAGTATCTTTGGGAATTTCTGATCACTGGAAATAAATTCTTCTTCTTTCTGCTTTGCAATATTGCTTAAGTTACCCTTGTATTTGATTGATCCATGTGTGTATTAACCGGGACTGGTTTTTTTTGGTTAGGGTATTGCTCCTTCCTCAGTGCTGGAACTTAGTAACTGACCTTTTTGTCTTGTTTACAGCACAAATATTATATATGTGGCAAGTAATCACTTTGTTTGGCGGCTCATTCCGGTGTCCATAGCCACACAGATCCAGCAGCTTCTGCAGGACAAGCAGTTTGAGTTGGCTTTGCAGTTGGCAGTAAGTACTCAGAAACCTTTGGGTTTGCAGCGGATGTCTGACTTCAGACTGCTTGTAAACAGTTTTGCTTGGAGTTGTGTGTTTTGTTCTGTCAGATGACCAGGATTTTTTTTGTAATGGCCCTCCGTATTCCTCCTGAAACATAGTAATTTCTTAGAGATGCTGAAGCAGTACGTTTAGTTATATTGCTATTACTGTTTTAGGATTTTCTGGCTTCTGGAAACTTCCCTGGAACTACATTAAAATGAATTAATTGCATTTTGTATTGCTCACTTGAAAAAAATTTTTGAAAAGGCAAATGAGTGAAGAGAGAGTTGCTGTGATAAAGCAAGTATATAGATAACCAGAGGTAGCTTTCAAACCCTCCAGGTTATCTCAGTGACACAATAAGCATAGGATCTAAGAATCACCATCAGTGGTGTTCACTTTGGAAGATTATCCTTTTTCTTCTTCTTACTCTCTCCAAAGCATAATACTCCTGTTATTTCTGTAGGGTGTTTTATTATCATTTATGAGGCCCAAGAGTTTTTAAATGTTCGTTAATTTATATGTGTGTAGGAAATGAAAGATGATTCAGATAGTGAGAAGCGACAACAAATTCACCACATAAAGAACCTCTTTGCCTTCAACCTCTTCTGCCAGAAGCGCTTTGATGAATCCATGCAAGTTTTTGCCAAGCTTGGTACAGGTAAATGCTTGGGTTGGCATTGAGGTGCCTGGGTTAGGAGGAATGAAGTGAAGCTCATGGACTATTGTGTGGGAGTTTTTTTGTTCTCTGTTTTGTTTTTGTTTTAAAACGGGTGTCTTGTGCTGACCGGTCCCTGTAAATGGCAAATAGCCTAGACATCTCCTTAGGGTTTTTTTTTTGGTGAAACTGGCTATAGTACTTAATTCAGTCAGTGAGTTAAATCATGAATTTGCCCTTTGTGCAGAATATATTTGTATTGTAGGCTATTTTACAGTGTGCATAGCGTGTACACAGACCCTTAAAGTTGAGGGTTTCAGCAACTGCCAAAAGTGCACTGCTAGCTTGGAATGAAAAATAAGGAACACCTGTAGATTTGCTAAATCCTTGGACTCTGACCAAACTGAGGACCTTTAACCCTGTTTCCTGTTTAATGGACCAAGCTACTGAAGCCAGGAAACTTCTGTGGTTTTGGAAGTCAGAATAGCCTCTGATGCTATTCCTCTGGTTTGTACTAGGATTAGTGGAAGAACACCTGACTGTATCATAGAATAGTGCTTAAGGCTGAGATTCTTTTATTGGTGACAGCACATCCCTTGTGCATTTAAACCTAGAACTTGTTTTGATGACACTTAACTTCATATTTACTTTGGAAAACTACAATGAAAGAAAACGACTGAGAACTCAAAATACTTTGAACTTAAATTGGAGGGCGGTCATTTTGAATTTGCTTAAGCTCCATGAAAACAGGTGCTCATTAGTTACAGATGGTGCTATTCACTTCTTGTTTTAAAAGCACAGTAAATCTTCTCTTAGAACATTGCTTGTTCCTAGAAATCTTGTCCTACTGTCAGAGTTAATGCTGGGATTCTGCAAGAAGAGCAGTAAGAGGATTATAATAATGGCTTGTCCTCCAGGTGTGCCAAGCGCACAGGTTGGAACTTGTTGTGCTTGGACATTGAAACAGTCTTTCTCTTGTTTCTTTTGCCTTGTTTTAGCTTCTTTTGTGTAATAAACAAATTCTGTTACCTGGAACCCTGTGGACATACAAGTTGACTACAACAGTTCTTTTGGAAAGGGGTTGCTCAAAGGTTACATATATTTAAGAGTTTGCAAAAATAATGTTATGAATGGTTACTAATACTAGTTATTTTTTGCTTAGATCCCACTCACGTGATGGGTCTGTATCCTGACCTCCTGCCCACAGATTACAGGAAACAGCTACAGTATCCCAACCCCCTGCCAGGGCTCTCTGGGGCAGAGCTGGAGAAGGCACATTTAGCTCTGATAGACTACCTAACTCAAGTGAGTGCTCCTATATCTGTTTTTAGAGCAGGGTTATTCAGTTTTAGCATATTCTGTAGGTTAACTGTGATGTGCAGGAAGCAGTATGCCTACTCCAGCTCTGTTATGCTAGCGTTAATGGGCTGTCTTCATGGTTGGAAACTATGAGAAAGCAGGGGAACTGGAAGATGTGAGGTGCCCCACAGATATGTGGGAGGCATCACATGTGACTTTTGTGAGGACTGTACAAAACTTACTCATGGACCAGATCTGAACCATGAGTCCAGTATTTTATTTCGAGTAGCCTTCTGAAGAGGGCTTGAGCTCTTGATCTTTTGCTTTTGTTTCATGACTATTGTGGAGGGCACTCTATCCAGGAGACGCATCAAAAGCATGCATTAGAAGGTTGAACAGGAGGTAATGGGTAGTGTAACTTCCTGTCTTCTTTATTTTGTTGTAACTGGAATCTGAATTGTTCTGTTGCCATTCTTACTAGATTAAAAGGAAGCTTGTGTCTGAAGGAGGATAAATTTTTTTTGTGCCTAGTAGTTCAAAACCTTCTCCAAATGTTTTAAATGTCTCCTGACTTCTAAAATGTCTCTGTTCAGGTTAACTGAGTTTCCTTCTGACTATTTTCTCAAGACTCTGGACATCTTGCAAAACTATAAATTTGCAAAACAAATGTATGCACCTGAATGTGGTTCGAAAGGTGATGTGTTGAATAGTTAGTAACAATAAAAATTCTTTAGGAAACAGTTGATAAAATGAGTTATTAAATTGGTTTAATTTAGTCTTTTTACTTGGTGGGTTATGTTTTCTGAGGTGGGATGGAGAAATCCATGGCCTTTTCCTGTTAAAATTTCATTTAATGTCCTGCAGAAAAGAAGTCAGCTGGTGAAGAAGCTAAATGATTCTGACCATCAGTCCAGTACCTCACCACTCATGGAAGGAACACCCACAATCAAATCCAAAAAGAAGCTGCTACAAATCATTGATACCACCCTGTTAAAGTGTTACCTCCATGTGAGTTTCTGCCTAACCTAGAGGCCTTTCTTCTACCGTGCAAGCTCTGCTGGAATTTCAGGCTGAAATGTTTGAGAAGGAGGATAAGGAGCTACTTCAGAAATTCTCACACAACTGTCTGTCTTTGGTCTAAAAATGATCTGTGAAACTTCAGTGTTAGCTAGTTTGCTCACTGGTCAGGAAGTAGCTTCATGGGAAAAAGCAGATGTGTCTGTTTCTGGTCGCTGCCTCTGTCAAAAGAATATGGCCTTGCCTGTGTATATTGAAGTTCTAATGAATGCTTCTCGTGTTGCCTTGTACTGTTAAATGCAGGCGAGTACGATCTTTGCTGTCAATGATGTTTTTGAAAGCTGACCTCTATTCTGGAAGGGCGGGAATAAATCTGATATACTGTTTTCTTTCTGTCCCAACAAATTAGGGAGATGAAGATGGGCCTTGATCTCAGATGTTAAACTGTCACTTCTTATGCTCTAAGACTTTTTTTTTTTTCCTCCTCTGTACCAACTCATGTTTTGTACTATAAGCTTAGGAGGTGCATGTGTTTAAGGTGCTCCCTTTTCGCTTACAGACAAATGTAGCACTGGTGGCACCATTGCTACGTCTGGAGAACAATCACTGCCATATTGAGGAGAGCGAGCATGTACTAAAGAAGGCACACAAATATAGTGAGCTGATAATACTGTATGAGAAGAAAGGTCTGCATGAGAAAGGTAGGTGTGAGGTTGGGGTGGGGAGAGGAGAAGGGATAGGAGCATGTATTCCTAGTATTGAGTTTTAACTTGTCTTCAGTGAGCAGGCAATATTCTGAGAGTTTCTGGGTCTGTCTTGTGATTAAATCGGTCTTTGTTCCTGTTACCCGTTTGGCCTGTGTGTTTAAAACAAAACTTTGTTTTGCCTCCAGTAGCAGAACAGGAGAAAATGCACTTTTTTGTGGCTCAAGTTGGAGTGGTATTTGTGGTTACAAAGGAATGAACCTTTTTGTTTTTCTGAAAGCATTACAGGTACTGGTGGATCAGTCAAAGAAAGCCAACTCACCTTTGAAGGGTCACGAGAGGACAGTGCAATATCTGCAGCATTTGGGTGAGTGTGAAGGAGAGCGTTGTTTTTGTGAAGGTGTTACTCTTGTTGGGCTTAGCGGTTATTCTACTGTTCAGCAACTTGCTAGAGACTTACCAGGCTAAAGGGTATCTTTGTCATCTTGTCTGGTTTCTTGCATAATGCAAACTTTGAGGATTAGTTCATGAACATCTTGTTGAAACTTGACTATCTTATTGGAAAACATTCCTTATTTCTGATAAAAATTTCCATTGGTAGAAAATATGCCATAGTATTTTGAATTTTCTTCCAGTGATGATTTACCATAACTGACAAAATGGGAGTCTAACTTCTGGGTTAGGCTTTTCAGCTGAAAGTCTAAAATCCAGTTTCTGGGTCTTGTAGCATCTTTCCCGAGATGAAGAATCCTAGATTAAGTTTTTGTTTTCTGTGTATAGGTAGATCTAGGTTATGACCTAACAGTTGCAGGTGCTGGTCACAGCATCATGGTAGAAACTTGCTTGGTTGGCTGTTCGTTGTGAACTCCCAAGTCCTTTTTTGGTTTTTCTACTTTTGAGAATAGTCCTCTCCCATCCAGTAATATTATTTATTTCTAAATGCACAACTCTTTTTAAATGTATCACACTACTATTTTGGTAGTGAGTAGTTTATAAGGGCAATACCTTTGTTCATCTCCTAGTCTTACACTGTTGTCAAAGTTTGATACTTTTTTCCTATAATTACTTCTTTTAAGAACTCCTGCTGGCTTCTGTTAGCAACATGTTTGTTCAACGATAATCCATTGCTTACAATGACATTGAGACCTTTCCTGTTTGTGCGATGTCTCTCTTACACTTATTCATTGGTGTCATCTGGTAATGCCACTCATCTTAGAGAAGTGTAGGTATGTTATATTCAGCATACAGCTTTACAAAACAAACTTCTAATCTTATTTAAAAAATAGTTCTGTTATCTTGATAAATTAATCTCGATTGACCTATGTCAGCTGTTCATTTGTTTTACCTGGGATTGATGATGTTTAAGACCTATAATTATCCAAGTTGTCTAGAATACTTTTCTAAAATCTTGGCAGCTTGCTAAATTTCTTTTAGTCTTCTGGAGCTTCTCTGGTGTTTCAGGTCCTCCTGAGAATCAGTTTTCCTGTATGCTTCTTGCACAGCTCTTTAAAACCGATAAAGAATATTTGGGTCTCTTCACTTCAGAGTAATGAAATACAGTGGAAACAATCTAGAAAGTTAGCTATTGCTAATAAATGGAATGTTTTAGGATAGGGTCACTTGCAGCTTTCCCACCCCCTCCAGTAAACAGCAGAAATGTAATACTCTGTGTGTGTGTTTTTAACTGCACTACCGCTTCTGCCTTGATTAATTGGTAAGTGTCATTTCTGGGAGTCCCTTAAGTAAGATGATAAAAGCATTTCAGACTATGGGGTTTCTACAGATATTTCCCTCTGCTGCCCCTTTGGTGAGGCTTCTGTAGTTATGAACTTCTAATCTAAGTAATAATTGATTTTTTTTAATTATTTTTTTAAATTTTAATTATGTGGGATGTATTTTTAGTTGCTTTCACTTACATTCTGAGTGAAGTAGAAACTCTTCTTTGGTCATCTCTTGTCTATAGGTTTTTGGGCATTTAATGCAATGTTCTTAAATAGTTCTCAGGTAATTATAGAAAACTTTTTCCAGGCTTGTAGGTGCAGTCTGAAGTCATCAAGTATGTATTGCTAATTTGGGTTTGATACTTGCCATGTATCAACAGAGTAAGCATTTATTGTTTACTGTATCACAGCAAATATTAATTGTTAATTCTGTGATTGGCCATGCCCATCAAAAATAGGCTTTATCTGTGCAGAGTTAGCCACAGGAGAATGATGTATTTGGGTGGTAGATAGTGTTCTGTATTACAGTATTCCTTATCTGTTAAAATAGTGTTATGCAGAACTTCTTCCTGTTAAGGCTCATCTTTAAATTAGGGATTTGTTGCTGAGAAAGTTTAGAAATTCAGTGTCTGCTTTAATTCTAGCAGCACAAAACATCCTTGCCTGTGATCTTCAGTGTAAATCCCCGTGCAGCTGAATGTGATGTGCTGAGGGAGCCAGTTGTTTTGTTTTGTTGTGTGATGTGTGGCCTTTTAGCATTCTGATCTATAGGCTTTGGTAGTTGCTCGATGAGTTCCTCCTCTTCTTCTGCCATCTTGAATGTTTTGAGTAGGTTGTAACTTCATGTTTGATTTGGTCATGATTTCAGCAAAGGCAACTTGATCGGTGCTTTGGAAAGGAGCTATTTGATTAATTATCTCATACTTGTTCATAAGGAGTTAGACTTTCTCTTCTCTGTCTCTTGTTCTACAGGAGAACTTAATCCCATGATTTGTCCTGTCCTATATTTAAATTTTCTCAGTGATGCTAGCAAACCCATTACCATACAATGCCCTGTTAATTCAGAAAGTTAATTGAAGTTCAGCAAAATTCAGACCCGTGACCTTAGTGCCATTTAGCAAGTCACTGTTTTGTTTCTGAAACTTGGAAATTGGCTGTATTTTAATTGTTTTATTTCATAGCACTCATCTTCTGGTTTTGAAAATACTGCTACTGTGAAGATGCTGCTTGTTTTAAATATTTAAAAAGTAACTTACTCCTGATGATGTTGTGGGATGAAGAAAAGCAAACAATGGCTGCCTTTTTTTAGGGTTGGTGTAGGTTTCTGTTTCTTGTATAGTTGTGTTGTTGCGTTGTTTGGGCAGTGAATGCCTCAGTGGGTTCTCATCAGGAAGGTGTGGGGGGAGTCATGTTTTCTTAACATGTTTTGTAAACTTCATGAACTTTGTCAACTGAAAGTATTCTTTTAAAGAGTCAGGTCCTGAATTTTCCTAAAAGCTGAAGTTATTACCTGTCATGTAGTTTCTATGCCAATTACTTCAGGACTATGATGCTTTACTACTTGTTATGAAGTATTTGACCCTTTGCTATAGAAGTCGTTAGACTGGCAGGCTGGAAATGGACTGAAGGAAATTACACAAGTGAAAGTACAGTCTTTTTCTACCCTAATAAAAACAAATTGTAAGGGAAGACTTTTGGAATGTGATTAAGACAACCAAGTTTGGTTTTGGTCTGAATTGTTTACGTTTGGTGGCACTTAGTATTTGAGTTTATTCTTGTTCTTTTTTAAAATCATGTTTGCAAAGTACAGAAATTGTGGCTTTAGCCTGGAATGTGTGATTTCCTTAAGCAGGGGGGAAAAACCAAACTGGATTCTTCCTGTAAATTAAGTTTTGCTGGCTCTGAAAGCATCTGCTTGTGTTGTGAGCAGATAGATCTTTAGGATTTTAACATTGAGCACTGCTACTTTTTGTATTCCAGGCACAGAGAACTTGCACTTGGTGTTTTCCTACTCTGTCTGGGTGCTAAGAGATTTTCCTGAAGATGGACTCAAGGTAAGTGTGGTTGAAACAGGCACCTTGACATTGACATTCTTAGTGCAGTGTATGGAATTGGGAGAACTCAATGTAAGAAGCTGTGTATTAATGCTAAATCCAATTAAATACATAATTTATATTTTCTGTGTTCAGCGCTGTGGTAAGATTAGCAGTAGATAGAGCAGGACAGCCTTTCAGTTTTTCTCATGCTTTTCCATTCCTGGAATACCTTATCTTGTAATAAGTAGCTAGGAACCTTTGATACAACATTTAATGTTATTGATGTCATGCTTTTTGCAGAAGAGCCTGATTGAATATTTAAATATCAAATGTTAATTTGCCTTTCTTATCCCGCCCCCCCCCCCCCCCCGCCAAAAAAAAAAAAAAAAGCACCATTCTGTGAATAAAATTTTGTTTAACAGATATTTACAGAAGACCTCCCTGAAGTGGAAGCTTTGCCACGAGACAAAGTGCTCAGTTTCTTGATAGAAAATTTTAAAAGCTTGACTATTCCTTATCTGGTAAGAACTCAATCTGTACTAGTGCATTACGTTCAATACAACATGTTACATGTAAGGCTTTAGTTCTCCAGGCTTTGGAGCCTGATGCTGTCTCAGAGAATGCTAGTTTTGCCATAAGTTGTGCAAAGAAAAAATAATTAAAATATATGAAATCCTGAAGTCAAGCTTGGTAAAGGCAAGCGTGGAACTGTTGCTTGTTTATAACAAATTACGTCCCAGAGGAGGTTTCTATAACTGAACCTGAACATGTATTTACAGGAACACATCATTCATGTCTGGGAAGAAACTGGTGCAGACTTTCACAACTGTCTGATCCAGCTATACTGTGAGAAAGTGCAGGGCTTAATGAAAGAATATCTCAATTCTTTCCCTGCAGGTATGTTTATTTTTTTCTGGTGGGAAGACCAGGGGCATGGGACAGCACAGGGGAGCCTTCATAGTGTATTGCTGTAAGACTTCCCTCTTCATATCCAGAAGATATCCCAAGTGATGAAGGAACTGGAACAATAAAAGTTGTGGGTTTGTAGGGAAGTCTAGTTTATTGCCTCCCTAGAGATCGTAAGGGACCAAGTGACATTTTGTTCATGATTAAGTGTAATGGCAGCTACTGCTCTCTGAATTCTACACATTAAGGGTAGGGAAGGGTCTTGAATAACTGAGTCTATTGTTCAGCCACCCACTTGATGTGTTTTAGGGAGCTGAAGTAATTTGGCAGGTGCACCAGAATCCCAGCCCATATAACAGTTTCATCAGCATTTGGTTCCTCCTCATAATGATTTGTTTATCTTCTTCTGTGTACTAGTGTAGTGAAATAGTTGTCTTACTGTAGCTTATGTTGTTTTCTTCCATATAGATAAAACTCCAGTGCCTGCTGGGGAGGAAGGAGGAGACTTGGGGGATTACCGGAAAAAGCTTCTACTTTTTTTGGAGAAGTCTAGCTGGTATGAACCTAGTCGACTAATTAGTGACTTCCCCTTTGATGGTGAGTTCAGTTTCCATAGGTTAACTAAACCCTAGCTTATGGCATTGTACAGCAAAACCTCCTCACTTATTGTAGAATCATGGTAACTAGAGACAAACAATGGCTGTATCTGTAACTGTAGGCCACTGGTGTGTATACTAACTCTGCTTTTGCTGGTACAGTTGGGTTTACCAGTCTCTGCAGGATTCCTGTCACTGTTGGCCTAAGACCTTGTGGCATCTCCCATCACTTAAATATTTAGCCTAACTTTTCCATGAGCCTGAATTGGTCAACAGATCTGAAGTTTTTTATATCTTAAGGTTACTTAAGAATTCATAAAATGTTACTGAGACTAGTGTAAAGTAGACTTACAGTCTCAGTGTAACTTTAACCTGTGTTCAGACTATAATTCCTTCTGTTAGTCTGGTCACTAATGGAGCTTATGCTGTCATTTCTCTGTGTAGCTATTGAGTAATCCTTCATGCTATCACTAGGTCTCCTAGAAGAACGTGCTCTGCTCTTGGGTCGTATGGGGAAGCATGAGCAAGCTCTGTTTATTTATGTTCATATTTTGAAGGACACCAATATGGCTGAAAAGTAAGAATTTTTTCTTTTTTTTTTTTTCTTTTACTCACTGCCCTGTGGATAGGATGTGTGGTGAAATGTTGCTGTATGTGGACCGTGAATGCTATAAGCTTTCAAGATATTCTGGGTTTCCATGTTTTCTTGACTTTTAGGCTCTTCCAGGTATCTGTTCATTACAGATGGTGATGCCAAACCCTTGAGGCTTACCTTTTCATGCTCTTCTGTCATTGCTCTTTAGAGCAATATGAGTCATCAATGAGTTCTTTGTTTCCACCTGTCCTTAGTTTGTGAACTTCTGTATGTTGTTTTGCTTCCTTTCTCTTTTGAGACACTCACTAGCCCAGATGCAAAGTTAAGCTCCTTCAGTTAGCAAAGTCCTCTCTAGTAAAGCTATGGCATTTTGCTAGACGTATCATGTCAGGGAACCTTCTGAGTGAATCTAAACTACTTAGGTGAAAATAGAATTAACTGATACTGGCAGGTATATCTGAACATTGAGGCTTGTTCAACATAGGTTCTTTTAAAGCTAGTTTCAGTAAATGCCTGTTAGAGGACATTCAACCCTGGTATGCAGTGTACACTAATAAACACCTTCTCTTTGTGATTCAGATACAGTAATTAGATAGGTCTGCACATACATTTTTATGCTATGATGTGTTGATTGGAGCCATCTTTTTTTCCTTTTTTTACACAGCTGAATTAAATTTAGTTTCTGCATGAAAGCTTTTTAAGTTGATTGGAAGTGGGAGACTTGCACAAAACCTCCCTTTTTCTCAGCATTGTAATGCAGAGTAAATGGTGTAATTTTGTTGTGCAACTTGATTAATTGATCGGAATTGGATGTACGGTCACCTAATTTGGATGGATTCAGTAATCAAAGCTTTTAAATGTTAATTTCTCATTCTCTGGATTCCAAAACTGTCCCTGCATTTCACTTCATTCTTCTCTATTCTAGCTACTGCCATAAACATTATGACAGAAACAAAGATGGCAACAAAGATGTAAGTAGCTTCATCTTTGCAGTCTTTCTTTTCAGCAGATGTATTAGACTATTCATACCATGTTAGGGAGTTTAAAGTTTTTGCTCTGTATAGACTTTTTCAGAGTTTGTGTAGGTGGACAGGAACCTAGGTATAAGCTCTTGCAATTTAGGAATTACTAGATGATTGATTTTTTTTTTTTTAATTTGCTTTTTGTTGAGAATGTTACTGTATCACTGGAGTTGAGCATATGTTCTGTAGCTAAAGTTGTAATGGAATTCAGAAGACAAAATACTGTGTGCATATTCCACGTACCTCTACAGAAAAGTTAATGTTAAAAAACAGTGAAATGTTGGTTTCTAAAGATTATGAATGAGTTATATAAGATGAGGGAGCCATGATTAAAACTACTTTTATAGAAAATCTTTAGTATAGAATGCAAGTCTTTAAAGGCCTTGAACATCATTGATACCTTTCAGTTTTTGTTGTTTTAAGATAAGAGCTGTTTAAATGAGCACTTCAGAATTTTGAATGGCATGGGTACAACTTACTAGTACCATTGCTGGGTTCTACCAGCACCGTCAATTGTGGATGCATGCAGTGGTTTCAGAATTTTCCTTTTGTGTGCAACAGGTCTATCTGTCACTGCTCCGGATGTATCTGTCCCCACCTAGTGTTCATTGCCTGGGACCAATCAAGATGGAAGTGCTGGAGCCTCAAGCCAACCTGCAGGCTGCTCTGCAGGTTTTGGAACTACATCACAGCAAACTGGATACTACCAAGGTAAGAAAGACTTCCAAGTACTTAGTTTGTACTGTTGGCAGAAGGTACTGGAGTAGGCAAGTGAGCAGACTGTAACAGTGTCAAGCTAAATGTGTCAATTTCTATTCTATTTTGTTCTTTATTCCTTTTTAACTTTTCCTAACTAAGTATATTTTGCTCCAGGCAATAAACCTACTCCCAGCAAATACACAGATTAGTGAGATTCGGATCTTCTTAGAGAAAGTCCTTGAAGAAAATGCCCAGAAGAAAAGATTTAATCAAGTACTCAAGAATCTTCTCCATGCTGAGTTTCTGAGGGTAAGTACCCATCACCGGTCATTTATGGGAATGGTGTTTTAAAATGGATGTTCACTATTTAAATTAACTGTTCCTTATATGGAATGTGTGTTCTCTAGATGGTGCTGTAGTGCACCTGAAATTAGTAGGTGTGCATCAAGTAGATTGAATGTCCCTTTATTGGGAGATGGCAAGTACATTCATTTTAGTTTGGATGACGTGTGTGCTTTTGGTGTGAGTCTCTGGACTCACTGTGCTCAGGTGTGCATTGCAGGATGATCTCAAAGAGCATGGACTGGATTTCTTTCAAATAAACTAAACCAGATGATGCACTTCAGTAGTTCACCTGAACATCCCTTAGTGGTTAGAATGCCTCAGTCTGTGGACCAGACCAGTTGAAAGTAAAATCCTGCAAGTCGTATAGTGTGGGTGTTGGGCATTCAATACCACCTGCTCTGCTCTACAGACCTGCTTCTTTTGTGCTGTACAACTTGCTAATGTGGATATAGCCACTGAAAACTAAACATTGTGACAGGTTTCCGTTTTACCAGACCAGAAGGGAACTGTGGTGTGGCATTGCTTTTTGAGCAAGTTTGTTTTGTTTTTTTTTTTTTTAATTCTTCTGTAGGTCCAGGAGGAGCGGATCTTGCATCAGCAAGTGAAATGCATTATTACAGAGGAGAAGGTGTGCACTGTATGTAAAAAGAAGATAGGTAACAGGTGAGAGAGCATGTGTCTTAAAGCTTGGGAAACTGAAGCAAATATGAATCTTGTACACTTACAACTAAGAACGTTGCAAAACTTGGAATATGTCACAGAACAGCAGTATGAGGGTGACATTTGAAGAGTGTTTGAATTGGAAATTACATCACTCAAGTGGGTGGCTGGGAAAACATCAAAGCTTTAGTCAGTGAATTTTATTGCAAGAGTTTTTAAACCTGCTTTCAACAAAGGAGAATTAAAAATCCCTTCAGAAACTCATAAGACTTCTTACTTCACAACTCTAGAAGGCAGAAAATAACTTACACTGAATTTGGAAAATTTTCTAAGAGCACTGCATACTACCTGCTTCGTAACTAGAATTAAGAAGGATGATAGAAAGAATCTGAAACTAAGATACATGTGTAATAGTTTTCTATATCTGATGGCTTTGTGGTTCCCTGGCTGGTTTACATTTTGTAGCCTAATTATCTTAGGATGTCTGAAAGCAGAGCTAATTCACTTGATACCTGGATGCCAATAACTTCTCTTCTACTATTCCTAGTAGGTAATTATGGGTTAGTATAGAACGCAAATTTTATTTGCACTTTTTCCTCTCTGAACTCCAGTGAAATGCCACGTGACTAGCTTGTTCATTGTTTCTTTTGTTGATGTGAACCCTTCTGAGATATTGGGAGCATTCGCAATGATAGGGAAAAGTTCTTTTTCCAAAATATTTTAATGAACGTAGGTCTAAATATACTTACTGCTGTGCATATTCAGTTCTTTGCTGTTAATGTGTTAAATTTGCATATGCAGTGTTGTTTTAGTTGTCTAGGATTTTTCCAATGCTGTTAAGTTCAACAAGGTTTTGAAGGTCAGTCATGTCAGTACATCACCCAGTCTTTAATTTGTTACCAGTGACTTCCAAGTAGTGTGCCTATAGAAATGAAAATAGAAAATATTTTTTTAAATGATACTCTTACAAAATCCATAGACTTCTTTTGTCTGGTTTTCTCAAGAATATATTCAGGCTGTAATTTAAACAGCAAAGTGTAATTTTCATGTAAGCATCTTTTTCTGATTCTGACACAACTTGGATGTTCTTGTTTCAATAGGGAAAACTGTTTGTATTGATAGTTGATTTTTGTGTTCTCTCTTTACAGTGCATTTGCTCGATACCCTAATGCAATAGTTGTGCATTATTTCTGCTCCAAAGAAGTCAACACATTGGACACCTGACCTTGTCATGGTCAATAATCCCAACATTCATATGAAATTCAGAACTGACGACTTAAGAAGTTGATGGCTCTGAGATTTTTGAGGCGTGTTGCTAGGTTCTCTTATACTGGGTAGAAGTCAATTGTAACTGTGGACTGACTGTACCTCTCTGGCAATATTGATTTACTAGAAAATGACTTTAACCATATTATTATAGTGCTGGCAACTACACTGAACCTCTCAGTACTCAGATGAAGAATAGACACTGATTTTTGTAGTGAGTTTTGTATTGCACTCCAACCTTGCAAATGAGTTGTTAGACAACTGTTTGGCATTTACCACAAGTCAAGTTTTACTATAAAACTTACCTCCATAGAGTGACAACATTGTGATTTGGCCTTGTATGTAAATAGTTCTTTCAAAAAAGATAACTCCTTTAAAGTCTTTGCAGCTATATCAGTGTTGCATGGAGATCACCACGTGTTTGGCGTAGAGGAGGCTTCTGTGCCTATTTCTAGACCTAGAAAATATAATTTTACTTTCATCTCGGTAATGGGAATGTTTAAACGCTGGCCAAAGGAATCCTTTTCTTGATATTCAGTGTTATTACCTGACCTTCTGATAAGCAGAAGTTCCACAGGAGGTAGTCAATCAAACAGTAGATACCACTAGTAAGCATTTTTTTTTCTTTTTACTTTAGTTTGAGAGCTGTAAATTGAATTAATTTGTGTGTTGTTTGCACTGAATATGTTCACTCTCAGCATGAATGGAAGCTCAGAGACTATGGTAAGAAGTTCACATCTGCACTCATACCAAAAAACAAAGAACACTCTGTAAAGCAGCTTCTGAAGGGAAGTGAACTATAGTTATTGCTTGAGCTTCTAGTCTACACTTGAGATTTCTGTATATAAAGTTCTTTGGTCTCTGGTTCACTTCCCAGCATCAAAGTAAAATCCGGACTATTTCAACGTCTCTCTATTTTAAATGGTCTAGAACTGTGTTCTGCTCAGGCTGGTACTGTTCTTAAGTTACTCTTGGGCCAGAAGTCTTAACTACAAAAACTAGATTGTACCATACTCCTTGTAGGCTGTAATATTTTTGTCTAACTTATTTTTCCACAAACTTTAATCTATAGCAGATTGGTATGAGGGATATTAAAAGGTTTGATCGGTGCAGAAAGAATCTGTGCAGTGGTAATGAAAAGGCAGCAGTAGCAAATAACCCAGTAGTAGGAAATCTGGCTCCCAACATCCTGGTCTAGTAGTACTTACAAATGTATTAAACAGTATGGCATATAACTACCAGATATCGCCTCTTAACGAACAAGTAGACGAATAAAGCCTGTCTGCCTAAGGTGTAATTGGATCTCACTTAACATTATAGCTTTACTTAAGCCATTATGTGAGTGTTTTTTAGGAACACATCTGCTGTAGGCTGATGAGTCCTAATTCACTTTCATTTGCCAGTGTTCATAGTTTCCCTTGATAACTGTTTGTTTTTCCCTTTCTGCACGTGTTTGTATTTCTTGTTTGTATGCCATGCATTCTTAGGGATTTCTTGGTCCAGTGTTTTGCTACTTCTGTACTTGGATGTTTTGGCTGATACTGCTACTGATGTCTTTCTGCAGAGGCTGGGTAGAGGGAATCTGTGGTGTTAAAGTTTTTAACTTTGTATTTCTTCTATTTGAAGAAGAGACCCTAAAAATACTTATTGGATTTGCACATTCTGTATAGATCTTTATATACTAGTTCAGGTACAGAGGGAAGATGGTTTGGGAGAGTTGCGTTTACAGGTCATTGAGAATGAAAGAAGGGTATTTAAAAAGGCCCTATATTCTTTGTATACAGATATAACAATATTGCTCTGATTTTTACCTAGCTTATGTTTAATACTGTTAGTCTGACTTTTATTTACCTTCATTATCTGCTACCAGGAGAGCTGTATTTACATATGAGGATCTTCATTGTGCTCTTACTTTCACGGCTAAGGTTGTGCCTCCGTTCACCTCCATTGCATACCGTTTACGAAGACGTGGTTTGTGATGTAATTTTTTTTGTTGGTTCTTATAACGTGGTTTGGGTTTACTAACCATACAGCAGGTTTATCTAAAGCAATAGATTGTAATAAATATCGTGAACCAGTGTGTGTTTCAGTCATTGTGCAGTTAAGCTTCTCTGGGCTGCTGTAAATGTTTTTACATATTACTTCTCACTTTCTCCTGGAAGTCAGACCCAGTGCAGGGGCTCCCAGTATCACTCCTGCTTTAATATGCACAACTCAAATGAGGCTATGTCATGTGAGAGCTGTCATCACTTCTCAACTTTAGTTTTTAGATCTACAGGTTTATAGTATGCTTGTGAATGTTCTCAATACCCTCCTAAAACCACTTTTGTATTCTCTCTTTGAAGAATGTTTTTGAAAGTCTTATACCATTAAATATGTACTTAATAGAGAACACTAAAATTACTGACAATTTTTTTTGAGTGGTGATACGCTGTTTCCAGGTGGGGAGGGATGTTGAGCTCTGTGTGACCAAATCAGGAAATGTTTATGTTCACAGGTTTGCAGTTGCTTGAGTTGTAGGTCATAGACTAGTCTAGTGTTGGAAGTAGAATATGGATCCTCAGTTTTCCCATGCTATAGAAATGGAAGATGCCAGCACTGAAGGAGAGTCTTGTGTCCATGTCAGACAACTGGGTATATTGGTATTTCTGGAGAAAACCAACGCACCAAAAAAAACCCCAAACCAAAACCTTGATAGCATCCTTTGGAATCTTCATCTCTTCTCGTTATCCAGCTGCAAGTCACTGCATCTCAGCTCTTCTGTCAGTGCTGCTAATGGGAGCAAAAGGGGTCCCTTGCAATGCCTGTGCACATTTTAAGTACTACATAGTATAGTTGGTGATGGTGTCATTTGTTCATGCTTGCTTACATAAAAATAACTGGATGAAATGTAGATAACACATCTACCTTTATCAGTATGAGGATGCTAATCCAAGCAGAAGTAAAGTTATCATGTGTGAGGTCATCTTTGTTGCCTCATGTTTTGATGCCGTTTTGCTTGCTCATTTTCTTAATCTGCTAGGAAATGACAAAAGCAAGTTACTTCTCTTTGGATATTGAGTTGGCTGTCAACAGTGTCTGTAGATAGCTAAAACTGCACACAAACACTTTGCTAATGGATGATCTGTTGACTATGAAACAATGCTTAAGCAGATGTTCTAAAGAGCTTTCACTTTTTCTTGAGAGAAAAATTCAAGAGAAACTCTATAAACATGAGATCCTTGTGCTGAGAGTTCATTGGAAGAGGACAGAACTTCAGGAGAAGACAGGTAAGCCTGATTTTAAGTGCAATTGAGCACTCACAAGATAAAATACAGGTTTTATATACTGCCTGTAATAAACTGTTGAGAATAATTATGATTTCTCCATGTTACCTTATTGTGTGAGGCCGCCTCAATTTTCATGTAATTTATGGTCATAAGCTATATTAGATTAAATAGATCACACTTATGGTTCTGTAATTTTTCTAAGATAAATAAAACCTAATATGACACTCCTTCACTTTGAGTGCAGTGGTATGTAGAAATGCAAAGAAAGTGCTTTTTCAGCCCAGTGTCTATCCGTACCATACCACTTAGTACCACATGAGAGCTTTACAGCAGTTGCTGGCTGTTCTTCAATGGTATTGCATTTGCTTTTTGCCTGTGCCTTGACTGTAAGCCTGTGAATTCACTAACTAGTACTGACTTGTGTTGTAAATGTCAGCGTCTGTGCTTTTACTAGTTTTCTTAAATTCTGATCTAGTGACTGACACTAATGACAGGAAATGATTAATGAATGGGACCTTGCTGAGAATGTGTCACATTCTCATGTTTGCATGGAGCCGGTGACATGCTGCATTACTGGCTTTCGTACATGCTCTGCCACTTTCTAATTGTTGAAACACTTAAGTTTGTTTTTTGGTCTGCTGCATCAGTTTAAGCTCTTTAATAAAAAGCTTCAGACAAGGCAACTGTCAGCAGCTGTTAACAAACTAATCACTTCCAGTAAACAATTTCCTTTACTACTAAAATATTTTTTCAAAGCACAGTAGATTCAAAAAAATCTGCTGTATCTGTTGTACAATTTTTCAAGAACCTTTGGTGGAAGAATCAAGACTATGCTACATGGAAATGAGAATAAAGGGGGGCCTTGTGCAGGCCGCTCACGTAGCAGGAGGTTAGATGTGGTGGTAAATTAATGTTCTCCGAGACATCCTAGTGCAGATCAAATTGTGGTGTCTCTGCTCAGACGTCCCTGAAACTTCTCTGAACAGCTACAGTAAGTCACAAATTCGGTGTTGCTTCAGGCTTGTAAGGTGGGAATACCTTTCTATTTAAAAATATTCTTTTAGGGTATACTGAAACTCTGAAAGGGTTTGAAACAGCCAAAGTCCTAGACCAGGTTGCTGGAACTCTGAAAGAAAATCCGTACTGGGCATTTTGAGGTTGTGGCTTAATCACGGCACGGTGCTTCCTCCTACCCAGGGCTTCCCTGTTTGGTGCTGCTTTGCTGCCCTTATCTTTTACCAGGATTCGAATAACCTGCCAGCAAGGTTTTGAACTGGATTGTTTGGCAAGTGCAGGCCACACCTCTGCTTCTCGCAGCTGGAGCGCAGCCCAGTCCTGCGCAAAACTTCAGAGCGAGCCTGTAGCAAGCAGCCCTTCGCAGCCAGCCCTCTGGGGACTCTCTTTATTTGCTGCATTTCCCTGTCAGGTTTTCCACAGAGACGACAGGACTTTTTTCCCATGTTCCGTGAGGTGCTGCGGGGCCCACTTCCACCCAGAGCACTGCCTTTTCTGGCAGCTGTGCTTTTCCAAAGGAAGGAGAGGAAAGAGACTGGGTTTTATCACTGGCGGGTAAGAAAAATCGTAGCGCTGTCTTTGAGGCGGCATTCTTTAGCCGATGTGTTTGGCAGCGACTTCCTGTTACTGCACGTGTGGAAAACCAGTCCCGCACTTCTGCAGGAATTAATCAAAAAGTTCATCATTAGGGGAAAATCTTGGATAACAATGCTAATGTAGATTCCAGGCTTTTACTGAATTTGGGGTCTGTGTGAGGCAACGCAGAGCAGGTCTCTGTTTCTTTAGGTTTTGGGGAACAGAATTAAACTGATGCCAAGTACTTTTGGGGGGGAAACTCCAGCGTACTGGGCTTCTCATCAGTAGAGACAAAATGGTGCTTATATGTTTTCTTGCAAAATATCCTTGATTACCATTCCCTTCCTTTCTGCGCTCTGCCTTATCCCACAGGGTTTAATGATCTAAAGATTAATGACTTCACCCTCTGTTCATAATGCAGTGCAACCACATTAGATAAAGGTGGTTTCAGTGTGTTTGTTCTTTAAATGGTTTATAATTATTCCATTGCATAAGACGGTCTGGCCAATAACCTCAATTTTGAATTGCACTAAACAGTTTGTGAATGAGCCCTTGCATAGGAGGTCCGATATGTTATCTGATTACCTGTCTCCCCCCCTAAATCTACAGCTTAAAATTGAGGTGACCGTTAAATGTCACAAGATGGCTTGCTGCCTGTATGCCTCTCCACACTCCTGCTTGCTGTGTGATAAAATTTATCTTGTTGACCTTTTTTTTTTATTTGTTTGTTTTTGTGGTGGTGTTTAGTACTTGGGAAATCAGGGTAGAAGAGACTAGTAGCCTGCTGTGATTTCAGTAAACCACTGGATGTGATGTTTCCCCTCAGGTGCTTGCTATATAAATAAACAAAAAAATCAGACACTACTTAGTGAAGTTGTGCTGGCTGGTAGGGAGAGATTTTGTATTGACTAGTTAATAGCAGTTGAGCAAGGAGAGGGCAGCAGATCACTCTTTTGACTTTGTAGGTGTCTTTAACTTTCCAAAGTTTTTAGCCTTAGTTTGACACATCTAAAGACAAACAGCATAAACTGAGAGCAAGCCCAGTGTTTGCCACTGCTGTTGTGATACTGAGCTGCTTGCACTCCTCATATCTGGTTATAAATCTTGCCCTCCAGAAGACCATGGTTCTTAGGGCTGGGTCTGGTCTCCTTTTGTGCCTGTGGGTGCACACATCTGGAGGAGGAGGGAGAATGCAAGGGGTGCCTAGGAAAACCAGGAGTTTGCTTTTGGGTTTAAAAGCAAACTTGTGGCACAGTGGCTGAAATTAGGAGGAAGGGAATTATGGGCAGCTGTGTTTACTTGGGAGCAGGAACAGGATGGGGGGGGGGAAGTGCTCCCTTGGTAAGCTAGACATTTCTTTGATTACCTGATTTGCCTGGTAGCAGTCAACAAAAAGGAAAATATTACTTAGAAGTTACATTTTTATTTGCTATTGACAATATTTCTGTAATGAAACTGGCATGCTTATTGTGAGTCCTCTGCATCCACTCAGATGTGAAGCAGATCCCAGCACTTACTGTATAAAGGCAGGTGTTCTGGGCTATATGAGAGTAAAGACTGCTGGGTCCTGTGGCTGGAATAACCTGTTTTGCAGTTGCTCGCTGCTGCATCAGCACCTTCAGTTTAGATGAAAGATACAGACAGTTCTTTGCAGGGTTGAGTGTTTGAGAATTCAGTCTTGTACCCTCATTTAAGGATTTCGAGGGCTTTCTGCTTCAGATGCACTTTCCCGAGCGCTGGAAAAGGGATGATTCTGAAAAATCATTAAGCTGCAAACTAGAAATCGGTTGTTTGCATCTGTCACGTACATTGGTATGTTGTCACGTATGCTGGTGTGGGCAGAACTGGCATTATTTGTTGTTCATTTCCCATACAGATTTCTTGCCTGACTTTTCCCTGATGTGTTCAGATAGAGCATATCTGATACTCTTATGCTTCATTACTCTGCAAGCTCACCTTCAAACGTGTTATGACCTTGCTGTCCCTTGGCTAAAAGATAAGTAGAAAAGGCACACGGGAAGGTTTTGGCATAATTGATAGCACAGGCTTGGACACACAGTGAAATGTCTGTTGGATTATATGCCCTAAAATTATGACGTGGGTGTGGAAAATTTATCTTCAGCTATGTAATGACTGACTGCAAATCAATGGTTGTTAGAGACCTTTGGAAAGGACTTTCTTTTGAACATGTAACTATATGTTGACAGATGGTGTGCAGTAAAAGAGGGATACGCTGTCTTCAGGGTGTTCTGCGCTTCCTCTGCTGAATTCCTCTGTGTCTGAGTTCCAGGGGATAGTCAGGCTAGATAAGATTGCTTTGCAGCAGTGGGGGTGTGATCATGTAGCTTCATTTCTCAACAACCTGAAGAGTTGCAGCACCTTTAGGAAGTCAGTGAGAATAACCTGTGCAATCTTGAATTTCTCTCTGTAGTCCGTTCGCCAACTTGACAAGATATAAAGGAGGTCAGGCTTTGGCTGCGAAACTAGTGTCAGTGATGGAACAAAATAGAGATGATTAGGAAAGGTTTAAAAAGGAATTAAAACTAGCATCTGAAAGATAGAGCTCATGGTGAAATTAGATGTGAAGGCATGTCTTGTTCCCAGAAACAAATGAGAGGAGTGTCTTCAACATGTTGACGCTGCAAATAAGAGCCCTTCAAGAGTAATAATAGTATAATTGGAGTTTATTTGCACAAATTTAATTTGGCACCTGTGTGTGAGATATCTTAGACTGTGTGTGATTTTTACCCTTCACTTATTGGTCAGGGTGGATGGCACTCACTTAGTACAAAGATGCTCAGTATACTATGCGTGTCTTGGTATTACTGTGTTGTTCAAACCCTGTTTTGCAAAAGCTGACAAGTATCTTAAAGTGATAAGAAATAAGGGAAACTTCACAAGTATGTGACTGTTTAACAAACATAGTACGGTTCCATTTATGAGATAAGGAATATTCAAGAAGAGTTTGACAGTTCCAGGTTCATTGGAACTAGTTCATTACTAGTTAGTAATATGTAGGGCCTACATTTTTATATAATATTTGGCACTCTGCACCATTATTTTGTAAGTGAAGATCCCGTTGAATTCAGTTGTAGATTAATACTTAGCGTATCTGAAATTAAACTTTGGTGTCAAGCCAACTGTGTAGAAAATAATGAATGTGAAGTAGCGACCACTTTTGAAAAGCATTTTGAAATGGGATTTAAGAATAGAAAAGGTTCTTAGCCAGGATTCATAACTGATGGAAATGAGGCAGAATCCCATTCTGTTCATGAGCCTTACACAATTACTTCTGTCCAGTTGCTGCAGTAAATCCCTTCAAGCTGTTTTCTCTTGTGTTCCTTGTTATTCACGATCATCTAGGATTCAGTCAGGCTTTTCTTTCCTCTTCACAGCCGGGCATTTAGATACTAATATTACTTTCCAAAAATAGCCTCCCAGAAGCTTTCAAGGGCAAGGATTACATTTTGTTCTATGCTGGTAAAGTGGCATGCACGCTAGAGTGCTGATACCAGTAACAGTTCAGAATGAACAGAGGTTTAAGGTTTGTCTTTTCTTGCTCAAACTGCCATGAAGTATGTGCTCCTATATGAAAGTGGTTTTTTTCTCATTGTAAACAGTATATGCTTTCTATGTCTTTAGACCATGCTGTTAAGATTCTTGCCATGTCTGCTGTTACTCAAGCATGCATGTGCCCTTGACAAGTACTCTTAAATTACCCAGGTCGTGATTAAAATTATTTGAGCAGCTTCAGTATCTGTTTATCCTTCAGCAGGAATGAACTAATGAAGCAATTAAAAAATTGATCTATAATTAGAGGAAACCTTAAATAAGGGACTTATTTTCTGAACTCCATGAGGAGTTACCCTAAGACATCACTCATTACTGTGCTGAAAGGGAACTGAGTTTCCTTCTAGATTCCTTTAGTCTTCCTCCAGGACACTGAAAGCACTGTATATGTTCCAAAATTGACTCATTAATTGTTTATTTGGGGCTGACTGGTGTGATCCATTTCTCTGGACTGATACTAGTGTGGTTATAGAACAGGCATTGCAGTTGTTGCATGCTGAGCTTGTTCCTCTCTTTTCAGCGGGAGAAGCACCCTTACTACAACCTAACAGTAAAAGTCCTCCGAGCCAGAAACATCAAGGGTACAGATCTGTGTAAGTATTTAGTCAAGGTATTATGAAAACAGATGGTTTGTTCAGTGTGTACTTGTAACACATGTAGCATTGTTATGGGAACTTCTTACCTACACATACTGTATTGGCTTTATGTCTGAACAAAGGCTTCTCTTGTAAAGCATTATATACATTTTAAAGGCTTGATGTGAGGCCAAGCTGCAGATTAACCCTGCTACTTTGCAGAACAAGATCAGCTAAGTCCTGATAACCTTTTACTTCCCTGCTCCTTTATATGTCCTACTGTGGCTCGTTCTGTATTCCTTTGTTTGGATTCAGCCCTCTGTTCATGGCAAATTTCACCCTTGCTGCTGCTGAACAGTCTTCTCGCACCTGGAAGTAGCACTCTTCAATTCTACCTTCCAAATGTTTGTTTTTCTCAGTTGTAGTAGTGCTTTCTTTCCTCTGTCTGCTATTTTGCTTATGTCATTGAAGCTTTTTAAGGAGGTAGATGGTTGACCGATTCCACGACCAACTGCTTTTTACCTGTTCCTGTTTTTTTATCGCATGGTATGTATTCCCTTCCTCTTATGCATCCATGTTGAGTAAAGCTCTCAGGAGTGTCTGGGGCATTTGGATCTTTAAAACTCATTTGAGATTTAATTCCTTCAGATTTAATGCAGTAAGGTAGTCTGCCTGCCTTAAGTTTATATCTGGCATCCAATATCAAACTACTGGAATGCTAAATAACTGTCCAGGGAATGGAAAACCCTCCTGAAAGGCTGAGGGCTAGAATCGCACTGTGAAGGGAAGTTCTTTTTATGGCCTTTCTGTTCAACTGGAGTGAAGGATGGTTCCCATACTTGCGTTGTTAAAGGGGCCTTAACTGGAAGAAGGGAGGACTCTGAAACAATCGATTATTTTCAGGGAATGGAAACAGAAATCTCAGTTCCTGGCCAGACTAGATGAGGGTATAGCAGTGGGGGTGGATATTGTCTACTTGGACTTTAGTAAGGCTTTTGACAGTCTCCCATAAGATTCTATAAACTATAGTTATAAACTATTCAGAAGGCTATAAACTCTTCAGAAGGGACAGGCAAAGAGGGAGAGGCTGTGGGGTAGCCCTGTATGTTAGGGAATGTATTGATTGTCTAGAGCTTAACGATGGTGACAGTAGGGTTGAGTGTTTATGGGTAAGAATCAGGGGGAAGGCCAACAAGGCAAATATCACGGTGGGAGTCTGTTATAGACGACCCAACCAGGACGAAGAGGGAGGCGAAGTATTCTATAAGCAGCTGGGAGAAGTCTCACGATTGCTAGCCCTTGCTCTCATGGGGACTTCGACTTACCAGATGTCTGCTGGAAATAGAATACAGCAGAGAGGAAACAGTCTAGGAGGTTCCTGGAGTGTGTGGAAGATAACTTCCTGGCACAGCTGGTGAGGGAGCCAACCAGGGAAGGTGCTCTGCTGGACCTCTTGTTTGCAAACAGAGAAGGACTTGTGCGTGATGTGACGATTGGAGGCCATCTGGGGCATAGCAATCATGAAATGATAGAGTTTTTGATTCTTGGAGAAGTAAGGAGAGGGTTCAGCAGAACTGCTACCTTGGGCTTCCGGAGGGCAGACTTTGGCCTGTTTAGGAGCCTGGCTGACAGAGTCCCTTGGGAGGCAGTCCTGAGGGGCAGAGGAGTCCAGAAAGCCTGGGCATTCTTCAAGAAGGAAGTCTTAAAGGTGCAGGAGCAAAAAAAAAAAGGAGGGTTTATGACCTTTGGAAGAAGGGGCAGGCAACTCAGGAGGACTACAAGGAGGTTGTGAGGTTATGCAGGGAGAAAATCAGAAGGGCCAAAGGCCAGCTGGAACTTAATCTGGCTACTGGTGTAAAAGACAACAAAAAATGTTTCTACAAATCCATTAGCAACAAAAGGAGGGGTAAGGAGAATCTCCATCCTTTATTGGATGCAGGGGGAAACATAGTGACAGAGGACGAGGAAAAGGCTGAGGTACTTAGTGTCTTATTTGCCTCAGTCTTTAACAGTCAGAACAGTTGTTCTTGGGGTACCCAGCCTCCTGAGCTGGGAGACAGGGACAGACAGCAGAATGAAGCCCCCATAATCCAAGAGGAAATGGTTAGCGACCTGCTACACCACACAGACATGCACAAGTCTATGAGGCTGGATGGGGTCCACCTGAGGGTACTGAGGGAGCTGGTGGAAGTGCTCACCAAGCCACTTTCCATCCTCTCTCAGCAGTCCTGGCTAACCAGGGAGGTCCCAGTCGACTGGAGATTAGCAAATGGATGAGCATACTCTTCACTGGGTAAAAAACTGGCTGGATGGCTGGGCCCAAAGAGTGGTGGTGAATGGAGTTAAATCCAGTTGGCGGTCGGTAACAAGTGGTGTTCCCCAGGGCTCAGTACTGGGGACAGTTCCGTTTAATCTCTTTCTCAATGACCTGGACGAGGGGATTGAGTGCACCCTCAGTAAGTTTGCAGATGACACCAAGTTGGATGGGAGTGTTGATCTGCTTGAGGGTAGAAAGGCTCTACAGAGGGATCTGGACAGGCTGGATTGATGGGCCAAGGCCAACTGTATGAGGTTCAACAAGGCCCAGTGCTGGGTCCTGCACTTGGGTCACAACAACCCAATGCAACGCTACAGGCTTGGGGAAGAGTGGCTGGAGAGCTGCCTGGTGGAAAAGGACCTGGGGGTGCTGGTTGACAGCTGGCTGAATATGAGCCGGCAGTGTGCCCAGGTGGCCAAGAAGGCCCATAGCATCCTGGCTTGTATCAGGAATAGTGTGGCCAGCAGGATCAGGGAGGTGATCGTCCCCATGTACTTGGGCCTGGTGAGGCCATGCCTCGAATACTGTGTCCAGTTTTGGGCCCCTCACTACAAGAAGGACATTGAGGTGCTGGAGCGTGTCCAAAGAAGGACAATGAAGCTGGTGAAGGGTCTAGAGCACAAGTCTTATGAGGAGCAGCTGAGGGAACTGGGGTTGTTTAGCCTGGAGAAAAGGAGGCTCAGGGGAGACCTTATTGCTCTCTGCAACTACCTGAAAGGAGGTTGTAGTGAGGTGGGGGTCGGTCTCTTCTCCCTAGTAACAAGTGATAAGACAAGAGGAAACGGCCTCAAGTTGTGCCAGGGGAGGTTTAGATTGGATATTAGGAAAAATTTCTTCACTGAAAGGGTAGTCAGGCACTGGAACAGGCTGCCCAGGGAAGTGGTGGAGTCCCCATCCCTGGAGGTATTTAAAAGATGTGTAGATGTGGTGCTTAGGGACACGGTTTAGTGGTGGACTTGGCAGTGATAGGTTAATGGTTGGACTTGATGATCTTAAACATCTCTTCCAACCTAGATGATTCTCTGATTCTCATAGAGAGGCTGATGAAGTATGGGCTGGATGAGCAGACAGGGAGTTGGATTGAAAACTGGCTGAATGGCAGAGCTCAGAGGGTGGTGATCAGTGGTACAAAGTCTAGTCCGAAGCCAGTAATTAGCTGTGTAACCTAGGGATCAAATCTGGGTCCCATATTGTTCAGTGTCTTCATTAATGGTCTGGATGATGGGGCAGAGTGTACCCTCAGCAAGTGGGAGGAGTGACTGGTACACCAAAGAGTCACACTGCTATCCAGAGGGACCTTGACAGGCTGGAAAAGTGGGTTGACAGGAACCTCATGCAGTTCAACAAAAAGAAGTGGAAGTTCTGGGGAGGAACAACCCTGTGCACCAGTGTATGATGGGTGCTAATAGGCTGGAAAACAGC
This sequence comes from Nipponia nippon, assembly GCF_047370975.1. Lineage (NCBI taxonomy): Eukaryota > Metazoa > Chordata > Aves > Pelecaniformes > Threskiornithidae > Nipponia > Nipponia nippon. Next base: position 30,369,095 of record NW_028262291.1, on the reverse strand, counting down.
TTTGCAAAAAAGGACCTGGGGGTCCTGGTGGACAGCAAGCTGACCATAACCCAGCAATATGCCCTTGCTGCAAGGAAGGCTAACGATATCCTGGGCTGTATTAGGAGAAGCACTGCGAACAGGATGAGCGAGGTGATCCTTCCCCCTCTACTCAGCCCTGTTGAGGCGGCATATGGAGTACTGTGTCTAGTTCTGGGCTCTCCACTACAAGAGATATTGGAGCTACTGAAGAGAGTCTAGTTTACAGCTAAGGCTGTAAACAGGCTGGAGCATCTCTCATATGAGGAAAAGCTGAGAGATCTGGGACTGCTTAGCCTGCAGAAAAGAAGGTTTAAGGGGATCTTATCAATGTATACAAGTATCTGAAAGGAGGGTGTTAAGATGATGGAGCCAAGCTCTTTCAGTAGTGCCCTGTGACAGGACAAGAGACAATGGGCCCAATATCAGCAGTAATCTTTTTTGAAAAGTTGCTCTTCCTCATTTTGAATAGTAGTCTCTTTTATGAAGGGCTTTATGGTTTGGATGAACAAGAAAAAAGAAATATAGGTACCTAATGTTCAATTTGCTGCTGTGTAAAGATGTGTACTTCATTAATGGCTTTTGCTTTACAAGTCCAGCCTTTAATTTACATGTTTCTGTGATGCAGTGAGATTTAGAAAATGAGGAGCTCATGGGAAAGAGTATGTTTGATTAAAATTGTTCTGATGTCTGTCTCTACACTCTCTGCTCTAGTGTCCAAGGCAGACTGCTACGTGGAACTAAAGCTGCCCACTGCGTCTCCCATAGTCTCCCGAACTCAGGTTGTTGACAATTCTGAACACCCAGAATGGAATGAAACTTTCCATTATCGAATCCATAGTGCTGTCAAGGTAAGGAGTGCACTTCGTGGAGCTGGTTGGACTACCTGCATTTGTGTACTGGCTTACTTTTGATACTTCATTCAAAACCAAGGGATCTTTATTACCCTCAAAACCAGTGTGGCTTGTAAGGTGCCAGTCATCTTCAGTGGTACAGAAAGCTGTACTATGCATGTCCAGTGATAACCACAGCAGTTTGCAACTGCACTCTCGTGTAAATTGAAGCTAGAATTTTCCATAAACATCCTTGTGATGCAACTCAGGAAAGGGAAGTTATGGCACTACCTGGTAGAGTTCAAGGAAATCCCTTGATAAAGCAAGTTTCTATTTGAGGATTGCTTCTACTTTCACAGAGTAGCTGTTGCCTTCTTGTAGCTCTACTTGCCTTACACAGCCAAGTGGCTGAGTGAGGATAATGGGAACTAAATTTCAAATCACTTTGCCACTTAGTTCATTCAGTTGAATTTTGACATCAGTTCCTATGATCAAAAAAAGCAAAATTCAAACTCTTAGAGACAGTACATCTGTCTGCTGTCTGAGCAGGACCCAACAGAGCATTGACCAAAGTCTTCAGATTGTCAGCATTCATTGTCAAAGCAGACACTAATGGTACAGGGAAGGAAATTGTACTTTAAAAGATTAATTTTAGTATGGCACTATTGCTTTGAATAGCATCCTAGGCTTTGGAATAAGGTGCTTATTAACAAGAAACGATCCCCCTCACTGGAGTACCTGTCCATAACGGTTGGTGATAAAGGTGGAATGGTAATTGACTTAAATGGTAAGAAAATTGCAAACTAAGTTTTAGAGTGTGTGAGCTTTTTCTTCCCCTGCAGGCTCATGAGGCCTCAGTCTGGTTCCTGCTGCGAGGCTATGCCAGCACAATTCTGAGTTCAGTCTTGTCTCCTTGAAAACTAGTTGCTGCAAGGGCATTTTTTGGGTGCCACATGTACTCATTGTGTCTATTCCAATTAGATTCTGCTGGACTTACTGCTCTGAGACAGGGCTGAGCAGGAAGCGATAAGTGCCTATAACATCCTGGACTGAATCATGCTGAAAGAGTGGAAATTGCTATTGCTTCCTCAGGCAAATCTGTGCCTGAAGCTGGTGGAGAGTACTGCCATGTGCGTTCAGTTGGGACCTCTCTCTAGCTGGGAAGCTCAGAAAATCTCTTAGCTAACCACTGTCAACTAGAAGCTTTTTGCTTAACTATGCTCTAAGTCCTGCTGGAAATAGTGAATTCTCTTCAGGAGTGGGAAAGGGGAAGGGTATTGATTAATGCGTAAAGTGTCTATTGTATACAGCTGCTCAGGTTTGTGGAAGTGTTTCTTTCTCTTCATCTGAGGCTGCTTGTTTCTGTTTGGTTTTAGAACATTCTGGAATTGACACTCTATGATAAGGATGTCCTCGTCAGTGATGAGCTCACTTCTATCTTCTTCGATGTAGGGGGCATGAAGCTGGGTCAGCCCCTGCTGCGCACTTTCAGGCTGAACCCTGAGGTTAGTCCCTGGCTTCTTCCCAGGTCAACTGTGAATAGCTGCAGCTCATCATTATAGAAATCTGGCAGTACATGCTAGTTTATCTATGTTGTAGAAGCCAGAAGGGGAAAAGGCATCAGCAGGTGATGACAGCATATATGGTTTTACTGTCATCTGAGATGTTTCTAAAATCCCTAGAGATTTTTTTGTGTGTGTGTTCCACAGTTTTTGGGATGCCATGCTAAATGAAACTCAGGATGACTGCTGTTTTTTCAGAAGATGCTAAAACACCTTTAAAGGGAGTTGATTTTTCAGGAGACTAGAGGGGCATAAACTGGGCTTAAAACGAAAGGTATTTGCAGTCAGCAGTCATTTTGGGGACTGCAGACTGTCTTATTTAGTTGATGATCATCAGTTTGCAGTGAAGAATTTTATTGCTGCAAAGGTTACCTCTGTATTTAATAAGACAAAAGCCTAAGAAAAGCTTATTTTACCTGAGATATGTTCAGTTAACCTCTGCTTCATGTGGGTGACATTGGTGCGTATCAGCTGCCCTCAGTCCCTGCGTGCCTGCTTATGGACTTGCAACAAGACAGCTTGTTTTATGTAGCTAAAGCCGTATCACCAGTCTGATCTGTTTTGTAGCTACCTCAAATGCATTGCTACAATAGGTCTGGATTAAAGGTGAGCTAATGATGTGTTTTCTTGAGAAATGGGGCTTCAGTGCTGTTGGTGTGGTCAGAAGCAGACTAACTGCTATGCAGTTAACAGGGAGGTGTTGGTCAGTGTCACAGGCACTCTGAATGATTTGTGATCACAGAAAGAGGCTTAGTAGCTCCCTTGTTCCCGCTAACTCTGTCTTGTTTGCTGAATGCTTAAGTCATCTTGATCAGTAATTATGGAACTGGAAACTTCAACTTCAGTAAAGAGAATTGCCGAAATTGGCTTCTACTTGGTTATTTTAAAAGCTGTGTTTAGGTCTGGTATCAAGCATTTACTGTACACCATGGCAGGGGAAAAGACGACTGGATCAAAGTCTGTACAAGACAAAGAGAGCAATGAGCTAAGAATATTATCTGCTGAAATAATAAATGGGAGGAAGCCCAAGCCTCATGTAGAAGCTGTTTGCAGAGATGGCGCTGCAGTGGTACTTAAGATAGAAGAGCGTGGTTTTTTGTCATTAGCAGAGTAATGGATCGGAGAGCCAACTCTCACTTGTGTGCACTTGTCTCCTCAAACACAGATGTGTCTGGTCATATAGGATATGCCTAGAAGGAGAGGAATTTTTGAAGAACAACAGCAACAAAAGGCATGAATTTAAACCTTCCAGAATTTAACTGGAGCTTTTGTAAAAGCAACAAAAATAGTATAGTTTGTAACAGGAAGAAAGCTTAATTTCTTGGAAAAACTTATCATAATTATATTCAAGATCAAGGGTCACCTATGTCCAACTTTTATTTTCAAAGGCTAATGAAGAGCTGGATGTAGAGTTTTACTTGGAGAAATGGTGAGTCTTACGTGAACAGCTGAATGAACTTGTGCTCTGCAGATGTGCTGTCTTTAGTTGCTTTTTCTGTGCAGGGACAGTCTTGCTCATAAAAAGGCTAATGCCTTACAGTTCTCTGTGGTGTTTGAGTTGATTCACCAATGGCTGATCACAAATATCCTTAAAGCTTCAGTCACCAAAATTTTTGGGGTACCAAAAAAGAAACAAAATTTTGCTGGACTTCATGGGAATGATAGTGCTGCAAAGGAAATGAACATTTTGTGAATGAGTTACTTGGGAGGTGGAAAGCTTACAGTTAACCTTGTAATATAAACAACTGAATCCTTTATCTGTCTGGTAGTCTATCTAACCTGTTTCTCTAGGTTATCAAAATAACTGAGGTACGGAGACCTTATAGCACATGCTTATAGTTGCAGAGGAATTTTTTCTTCCGTATTTTTTCCCCCATTGTTCTGTGAGGGAAATATAGTTGGTGTCAGTCTAGTTTGCATAGATCTCTCACCCTGAGGACCTTTCTCCCCCACCTCTTATCCAGGCAGTTAGTTTGTAAAGTAGGATGAAGCAAATTAAAAACAGAACTCATTTGCATTAAATCTTTTCCTTTCACAGCTCAGATCCCCCTACAGAGGTATTGACCAATGGAGTCCTTGTGGTGAGTACATGGAAGTCAATTACATATATGTTGGGATTTACTCCTGAAGGTAGGTTTTTAGTAGTGAGAGGGCAAGGACTGTTGAGAATTCAATGCCTGCATCCAAATAGGTCCTTTTCTCTCCAGCATGTGCCTCTCTCTTAATTTCCTGTTTCAAAAAGCTTACTCAATTTTTAAAACTTTATACCAACTCACAGAAAGGGTATTTTTTTTTTTTCCAGTGGGGCTGTTTTAAAAGATGTAAACAAAAAATGTCTTTAGGAGGCTGGTGTCTTGCTGATTATACTGAGTTTTCTAGCCTAGATGCTGGCCAGGTATAGTCCCCCTTCTTAACACCTATTATTTCTAAGCTTTTATCAGTGCCATTAATAAGTAGGTGGTAACTCTTGAGTCTGAGAGTGGGAGGCCTCATCTTGAGGGATTTGTCTATTCTCTTGGGACAGTAAGTCTAAAAAAATCTGTGTCATACATTAAAAATACAGGTGTTACCACCTATTTTCTCCCCCCACAGTAAAGACACTGGAGTGATAGTTTTTAATAAGGCGAAAAGGATGGGAAAGAGCTCATCATTGTTGAAATGTAGAGTTTTAACATTATTTCGGGAAAAATTGGTGGCATTTAACAGCACAGTTCTGCGAACTATTTCACAGGAGAGTCTTTTGTGTTCCTATTTCCCTTAGCAAATCAGTCTTGCATTCAAGCAGTGGAGTAGTTTCTTATCTTTGAGAGCAATTATGGCCAATTAAGTATCTCATCTGCTGTCCTAGAAGGGAAGCTGATGATTGAATGGTGTGAGAGACTAAATTTCACGAGGACATGGACAATCCGAGGACTGAAAGTCATGGCAGAATTTATGAAGTTCTTGCTTGGATCTGAACAGGTTCTGAATAGGTACTCACACATGCATTAAAAAAAGGTAAAACAACAGAAAAACCCCAGGTGTTGAGAACTTGTAACTATGAAGTACTGGTTGCAAAAAAAAAAAAAAAAAATTAATAACTGGAATAGGAAAGATGGTTTTGATTTTGAAATGAGCAGATAATGCCTTCCTGCTGAAACAAAACTTGCTCTTTATTTGAAAGATCAAAATAATCCTTAATGTTTTTTGACAGCTTTCAACTGTAAATCTAAACTTACTATAGTAGGTGGATTAAGCTTCAACAAAGAAGTGACCTTAAAACCTCATAACCAGAGCTGTTTTCTTTTCATAGGTTCATCCTTGTTTGTCTCTGCAAGGCACTGTCAACAAAGAGGAAAAAACAAAAGTGAGACAGCAAGGTAGGGCTGCCTGCAGAGTTTAAGTCGGATCTACTTTTCACCATGTTTATTCCTTGCGTGAGAGGGGAGACTTGATTCCCTGCCTATATAGTGCATTTTTATTTACTGACTACAAAATTGACTCTTTCAGTTAAGTTTCCTTTTATTTTGAATACTAAATAATATTGGGTCACTTCCACTGGGTACCACACAGGAGAGTCTTTGCTTGTATTTTCATAGTTGCAGCTACACTTAAGAAGTATCTGATTTTCAACATTTAAATGGTTCCTGTGGCCTAAACTTCTTACTCTAATGCACAGGGAGCTGTGAGGTCAAGCTGTCTGTTCCAGGGGCATATCAGAAGCAGTTGTGTATTCCTTGGAGACCAGACCATGAGAAGGATTATGAAACCTCATTTGTCTTTCATGTGGATAAAGAAATGTGTCCAGAACTGCAAGTGGAGCTGCAGCAAACGGTATCTGTCCTACAGGTAAGCATCTGTGCTGACTGCTGTGAAGTTTACAGCCCACTTTTGAATAAATCCGCTCTGAAACCAGTGCCTTTGGTCCATGAAAGTGTCTTTAAACATAAATTGAACGGCCTTAATTTGATCATAAGAAGGCCGAAGACTTCTTTAGATGTTCTGAGATGTCAGTTTGGGGTATCTTATTCAGGTATGTGTGGATGTCAAAAGCCTGCATTGGAAGCAAGTTTCTTGTGGAGTACTGTATATATGTGGTGCTAGGGACCATCTGTTATTGAGGTTACTCATCACTTCCAGATACACCTTTTTGATCAAACTTAACTCTGTAATGTTGTAACTGCTCAGGTCAAAATTTTCTAGGCTAGAAGCCTGTCTTGAATGGATTTTTCTGGTTGTGTATTAGCAATTTATGGGCAGAGGGAGAAGTTTTTCTCTATCATTGCTTTTTACATGCTACTATTTTTTTTATTTTAAAAATTGAATAAAAATATCAGACTTTTGGATCTTTGACATTGGGTAAGGAGGTGAATTTGTCTTAAAATTATACCCTCCCCAACACTTTAAAACCTATTCAAACTTGGGGATTAAACAATGCGAATCTGCACATGCTTGCTACATGAAGACATCTTTACTTTCAGCTGTTGAGATACTCTATAGCAAGTCTTTTCTATTAGAAACTTGCAGAGCATGTGCCACTTCCAGAGGCTTATTTAGCTTTGTCTATCACTTCACAGTTTCTACAGGTACCCATGCAGTTTGTGTATCCCATAGGAGTGACTAAATATTCATTGTGATGACTACTCCCAGTATAGCCAGACACCAAAAAGTGAGAGCAAGGAAACTATTCTGTGATGTTATTCATCCCCACAAGCAGTTGGGCAGCATGAATGCAGATGGTGATCTTGACTACTCTAGAGGCAGCTGCAGGAAGAGAACACAAGAAGGAATATGGAACAATGGCTTTGCAATGGGGTTGGTTGGGCAGCAAACATGAGCTGAAGAGAGAGACTCGAACTTAAGTAGTCAAAAATTCAGAGCCAGGCAAGAAAACACATGCTAGAAGTCAACCATGGAGATCGGCCCAGGTGGTAAACCTCAACCAAACCACCCCCAATAGCTAGCAGAACATACTCCTTCAAGAGCTGACAGAGCACAAAGCTATCCATTCTGACCTTTCCTCTCTTATCGGAGGTAGGATAGTGCCAGGAATGTATAAATGTTGCTTGCCCTGTACCTAAATGCATGTTATTTGCCCCTGTGAAGTGGAGGACAGTGAGCTTAGAGGGACTTTTCACTCAGGACAGCTGTTTTTGGTCAGAAGACATCTGTGAAATCTATGGGTAGTTCCTTATCTGTTGTCAGTTCTTGTGAGAAAGGTGCCAACCTGTTGTTTCTTTAAGGTGCTGCCTTCTCCCAAGGGTGGAGGCCTGTGGTGGGTGTAAAGGCTCCACCCCACCTGGTAGGCTGCATAGGTTTAAGTGTGGCCCTGTGATATGAGGGGGTTTTTAATATACCTCTCTTAAATTTAGGAATCTGCACACAGCTCTGTATTAAGAGAGCTTGCTACTTCCTAATCCAACATGGGAGAAAATGCAAAGATTTCCTAGCAAACTTTAATTTGCTCTGCTTGTAAAGATGATTATGTTTTTTTAATTACATGTTCCCATTTGTCCCTAAGGCTATTATCTTATTTCCTATTTTGTGGTATTTTTTCTGTATGTCTAATGCTGTTGCCTTGTTGGTATCTTTTCCAAATCCTACTTTGAAGACAGAATGCAAGTTTGCTTGTGAGCTTTTTGACACTTGTCAGAACATAACTATTTTGGGGGGAAATTTTATATTTGGAGATGAAGGTTTTTTGCTTGTGGCAGACAGCTATATTAAAAAAAAGAAAAAAAAAAAAAAAAAAAAGGAAGCTATTTGACAGAAATAATCCATCCCAGCAAAGATCTGTCAAGAAGAGAGCAGGATGATCTTGAAAAGCCTTAGACTTTTGGGAAAGACTTAGTTATAATTATCTTAAGAATTGTTTGCTGTTTTGACATATGAAAGTCATATCTTTAACTTTTGTCTGGAGAGCTCAAATAACATTTTTGTTTTTATTAGGATGGTATGAACCCTGATATCGAAAAGCATACTACTGTTCTGGGACTGGGGACTCTACCAGTTAATTCCCTTCCTATTGGACAAAAAGTTGATAGAATCGTTTCTCTGGGAGAGGTAATGTCAACATTTTGCATTTGTTTTAACATGCTTGGGATAACTTTCTTCCCCATTGCCTTTAGGCATTTGGAAAGTTAAGCTGCATACGATTCTTAGTCGTGCTGTTTTCTTGGATATCTAAAATGAAATACTGAGAATACTCAGTGCAATTCTTCTAAAAACGTTTTCATGGTTGGGTCTTGGAAAATAAGTATAAACTTCATCACTTCCCAAAGCAAAAAGTCTGTTAGGGTGTGAAAGAAAAATATCAGAGGAGGAGGAAAGCAAGAAGCTTGCAAAAGAAATAATTCCCCTCCCTTCTCCTCCCCCAGCCCCCTTTTCTCTCTGAGTACATGTTTTTATTCTCTGTGGAGACTATTGAAAATGTCTGAAACATGAACAAGGGAAAGACGTTCCAGAGATGTAGTTTTGTGGGTGAGAGTGCTGTTCTGGTTAGTATCTAGTGACCGTGTTGATGTCATAACCTCTAGTTAGTAGTTCCACCTATGTAGTTGCTATCAATTGCAAGATGTGTTCTCTCTTCACAGGGACAAAGTTTGGATATGAGTTTGAAAACTGAAGAGAGGTGAGTGGGAACCTCACAGACCTCTAAAAATTAGGCAAAGCCTTTATTCTCATAGTGAAGCAGCTGAATGACTCTCCCTGCTGTTCTGGGGAGGTCTGTTGTCTCCATTGATCTCTTGGGATAGATTAACGAAGAATACCTTTGGTTATTTTTCTTCCACAGGCTGTGACTTTTCACTTTGCAGATCCTATCTATTGGATTGGTGTCAATCCTGCTGAAATCTGAACAAATTTTGTATTCCTAATGCTTAAATGTAAAATAGCTGATGGTGTAAATATTAAGTAGCTTTGTTAGGTATAGATGGTTCCCAGAATATGTGCAGTGCTGTACTGACAAATAGGAAAGGACATCCGAGTGTGTGAAGAGCTTGAACTATAAAATAGAGGACGGGTGCAAGAAAGGAGTGATAAGGAAAGAATAACGCATAAAACCGAGCAGTTGGATAGTAAGTTGATGGGGTCATTGGGTATATAGTCGTTAAGTGAAGATCCTGCTCCGCTTTTACAAAGTCACAGCAAGTTCATTGATATCCACTTGTCCCCTTCTGCCTCTGAAGTTCAGAAACTTCTGTTTTAAAATCACTCTTTCCCTCATTTCTCCATCCATGTCAATACAGTAATCTCAGTTGCTCCTCATACAGTTTTCTTTACCTACTGAGAATCTTTTCTTCCTTTGTGAAATTCCTGAAGCTTAATCTGAATACTGTTTGACACAAGCTTTCATTTAGACATTAGGGGAGAAATACAATAGGGAGAAGTTTCATTTTTAATTCCAAAAGCTGTTTTTACAAAATAGCTGGTGTATAGACATACACTAAAACTTCATTTAAGAGTTTGATCCAGTGATTCAGATCAGCACCTAGATTACGTGTGTTCACAGGAATTGTTTTTCCCTTGTAATTACAAATCCTCTAAAATTTTGGGTATTTTTGTCCTAACTTCTATTTCAGCACTTCAGATCTTGATATACGTCTGGGTTTTGACCTCTGTAAAGAGGAGAGAGAATTTTTGGACAAAAGGAAGAAAATAGTTTCTGAGGCACTGAGGAAGACTCTTCACTTAAAAGAATCCCCTCCAAAAGATGAGGTATTGAGCACAGTGTTGTAGTGAGATTCATAAAATCCTTTGTGCTTGGCTGATAATTAGGTATTGTAAGATTCTTTGCCTGTAACCAACAGAAAACATGGTTCGCATTCACCGTGGCATGAGATAGATCCCTGTGACATTTCAGTTTTGAAGTCTCAAATGTTGTTGTATTTCTAAAATTGAGAGATATGTGTATGCATTTTGGAACACAAAAAATTGAAATTTCAGAATGTATGTACTTTCTTCAGTTGAACTCTTGTATCTTGGGCTTTGAGCTCTGAATTGTGATAGGAAAGTCTGTTTCAGAATGGTTAATTGAAGCTCGGACCACAGAAGCAGCTTCCTAATTGCTGATTTGAGGACACTGTTATATTTAGATAGCCTGATACCTTGCTCTGTTATCTTTGGGTGCTGTTATAAGAATGATTGCTTTGTTTGTTCTTATGTGCATATTGTATGGCATGCAAGTAAATTGGTGATAATATACATAACAATTTCAGTAAGTGACTGGCCCAAAGATGACTCTGCTATGTTTTATGGTAAACAATATATTTCAATTACAAAGTAGCGAAAGGAGTTCCGGTTTAAATCAAACCTGAAATTACTTGAAATGAAAATAAGAGAAAAATCTCTATTTCTGTTTATATAAGAATGAGACTTAAATGGGATTAGTTCTGTAATTTATTGGCAATTCAAAAGTCTGTGATTGTGACTCCTGAGTTTGCTGCCTGCAGGTTCCAGTTGTAGCGGTACTGGGGTCTGGAGGTGGGATGAGAGCCCTGACATCGTTTTATGGCAGTCTTGCTGGGCTTCAGCAGCTGGGCCTTTTGGATGCTGCAACATATCTGTGTGGCATTTCTGGCTCTACTTGGTAAGTTACATGCAGTGTTGATTCCAGAAACTTATAGGTGAATATGGTAGTGTCGATGCAAAATAAGGCCAAAACTGCATTTGTGCCATCTGTAGACAGACAATGAAGTAAAATATTTTATCAGTTCTCACCTGTGAGTTCTGATGGGGATCCTAAAGAGAGTCTGAGAGATTCATTATCACTTCTAACCCATACAGCTACTGGCTAAATTTATGAAACTGTTGCTTTTGCAAGCCTGGCAGTTGAATATCAGAACACATTACATGAATAAAACTGCTATGTGTTCCCTCAGAGCCTTGACTGCAAAAACTTTCCGTGTTTCCTTGCTCTTGCCAAGAAGGCAACTGAGGTGGTGCAAGTCACTGGAAACACATCCACACGGACCACTATGCCACTACCTTCCGAAATGGCGCATGCATGTTTGTGTGGATAGCCAATAGCCCAAACTAGTTTCTCGTTTAATGAAGCCTGTGTTCTGGTGAAGGCTATGGCCTCTATTGCTGTATGCAGTAGTACCCTTGCTGTCAGCCAGTCTCTCAGGGTTGTTAGGGCCTGGAGTTAACTCATATTCATGAACTGGTTCATGTGTGCTAGCATACGATGTTTGGAACATCCTTGAAAGGTAGGTTAGCAATCAGGATCAAGTTGTCCTGTTGGTGTCAGCGTTTTCAGCATGTTTTAGAGTTCAGAGATCCATTATTATGGTCTCTTCTTGTCTTTTAGTACAGTGCTGCAGCACTAATTATAACTAGCTAAAATTATTGTTTACATGAGGGTCATTATTACTGATGATGTTAATACAAGCATTTTCAGGTGTTTATCGACATTGTATCAAGACCCTGACTGGTCGCAGAAAGACCTTCAAGATGCAATTAGAAGAGCTCAGGGTACCGTGTCCAGCAGCAAAGCAGGGGCATTTTCCCCAGAACGACTGAAATACTATTTCCAGGAGCTGAATGCAATGGAGATTAGTGGACGGAAAGTTTCCTTTACAGATTTGTGGGGCCTTATTGTGGAATATTTCCTACAACAGAAGGTAAAAGAGTTCATGTTTGGATGTGTACTGCTGTTTGTCTTCCAAGTGGGAGCTCTGCCCACCGACGTTGTGTGTCAAGAAACCAATTACTCTCTGCCTTTGTGAGCTGTTCTGGAAGAGATGGTATTGTAGAACAAACATAGGGAGTTCTCATCTATTTCTGCCCCAGGTTTCCCAGCACCCTTCTTTAGTAAAGAATTTTGAAGTTATGTAGATCAGTGCTATAGAAAAATGGAGTGTTTATTTGGAATGACTGTTATTAAACTAGTAGCTTTTGTATTGGGCAGGTTAAGCCTGAGAGAATGATGTTGGTTTTGCAAAATGGTGTTACTGTGCAGTATTTGCTGTGCTAATTGAAATCAGAAATCAGAGGGGTAACTAGTTCATTAATAACACCAGTAGCTCTAAATATGGAGCTACAGAAATATTCCGGCAAAATCTAACCATATGCATGGACAGCGGAAGGAAAAAGGACTTTGAATTCATAGTATTGTTAGTCAGAAATGCTAAGGAACAGCTTCAAATTATCAAAGTATCGGCACAGAATTTATCTGACTAAAGCGTATTTCTTCCTTGCTTGTGACCAGGAAGATCCATCAAAGCTGTCTGATCAACAAGAAGCAGTGAAATGGGCCCAGAACCCCTATCCTATCTATGCAGCTGTCAATGTGAGACCCAATATTAGCAGTGGTGACTTTGCAGGTATGAACATGGCAAATTTATTGTTGTTTGCTAAAATCTGTAAATTCCTTTCACCTATCCAGTTCATTGGGTAGTGAGTAGCTGACAACAGGAAACCTGGCTCAAGCAGCAGTTGGTAGTGCAAGAGACAATAGGATACTGATTGGCAGAGTGTTATCATCGTGATTGCAAATGCCTTGATCATGGCTATAACAGAGAAATGAGATTCAACTCTGCTGGCCACTTCACATGTTTTTCTAGAAAGTGCCTGAAATTTTCAGGAGCTGAGAGGGAAGACTGTTATAATGCACGAGTTTGTGTCTGAGTTGGAGAATTGAAGTCCTTGGTAATTAGGTGACCTACTTTCTTTTATAGTCTCAGATAATCAATTTGTGTAGGATTGATGTAAAATGATGGATTGGCAACCTTGTAGCACGCAAAATCAAAATTGTGGTATTTAGCAGCCTGTGTTCTTGCTGGTTATACAATTACTTTAAAAAAATGAAAGCCAGTCCTATTCCAGGTCACTTGAAACTTCAAATATGATGCAAGAAGTGAGGATAAATCACTGAGACAGGAACACAAATGCTTGTGTCCATCTGTGTACCACTAGGGGACTTTTTTGTTTGTTTGTTTTGTTCTGGAGGAGTGTGTGTGTATGACAATGAATTTGATTTGTAAACATTTGTGGAAGCTTTCAAGCATGAGGGGGACACATTGATAAGCAGACAATGAAGTCTGACACAGTGGGTCAATTGAGTTTTCAAGTCAGTACTGTAACAGGTGCTGAGAGATGGTAAGTAGTGCGAAGAAAGGCTGAGAAAAGTGAAATAGCTTCCATTCGTGATGAAAAAGGGAGCCATCAGAATGGTTTAAAGTAGAAGTAAAATAGACAGGTTGTTATTGCAGTAACAAAGTCAAGATGGATCAAGATGGGATTTTTTTTTTTTTTTCCCACTAAAGCCAGGAAGAAAGGAGGTTGTATTTAGTCAATGAAAGCCTGTACAAGAGTTTTTATTAGTCATGCATAAGATAGAGGCTCACTGAGAAGAGTGGCAGGGAAATACATAGTGATGTGAAAGTAGTGGAGGGAGACTCCCTTCTGTCTCCCTGTGTGAACAGAAATCAAATGAGTATTTTCACGTGTGTTTACTCTGAGATGAGTAAATATCCTGTTGGCTTCTTAGAATGGTGCGAGTTCACTCCCTATGAAGTTGGATTTCGCAAATATGGAGCTTTTGTCCGAACAGAGGACTTCGACAGTGAGTTCTTCATGGGACGGCTCATCCAGAAGCGTCCAGAGCCTAGGATTTGTTTTTTACAAGGTATGGTCTTAGAGTAACGAATAAAACGGGGAGATGAAAAGGAGCTACACTGCTTTTGGGACTCATCAACTTAAACCCATGCTTTTTTGTCCCTTCCTAAAGAATTTGAAGAAGGGAAAAATGTAAAATCTTTCTCTAAAGGTTTAGGTGTAGGTTCATAGTATTACAGTCTGATGTCCTGAGTCTGCAAGAAGACTCTGTTATGAGCTACCTGTCAAAAACTTCTGCTTTAGGTCTTCCTGTTTTCTTGCCATCTTTCCCTTGCTGATAGAAAAGCTTTTCTCTTGGAGAAGTTTCTGCATTATATTATTAGATCAGGATTTGTCACATGATTAACTCAAAGGTTTAAACTCAAGCATCACCTGTTAGACTAGTAAGGGTCAAGTGACAGCCCCCTCCCATGGCAAATGGCAACTGAATTATAGGCCTTTTGGTTGCATTGTGAAAAGCCTTTTGAATATTAAATTCTTCCATATTTCTCCTGCAGGAATGTGGGGCAGTGCCTTTGCTGCAAGCTTGGATGATATCTGCCTGAAGGTGGTTGGTATAGGACTGGGCTTTCTAGATTCTTTCAAAGATGTTATCAAAGTTGTAGGTAAGAACATACATTAAAATAGTAGGATTTCTTGAAAGATTCCTGGTTTTGGAATGATCCTACAAATAATATGATTCAAAAATGTGCTGTGTGTAGTTTTCAAGACTAGCATAAAGGATGGATTTGGGCAAATCTCTCTTGTGCTGTGTATTATTCCCTTCCATCACACATATAGTGAAGAGAGAAATTATAGTTTTTTCAGGACGCTTTCTCCTTTTTAAAAATTTTGTATCTGACTGTAAATTTGGGCTAGTTCTGGGAGCTGTTTTAAATGCATATTACAGTGCAGGGGTCTTAATCATGAGAAGAGGAAGAATAGAAGCTGGACTGCTAAGCAGGAGGTGGAAAATGGGTTTTCAGTTCCCTCCTTGGCCTGATTTTTGTAATCTTGGATAAGGTGGTTATATGCTTATGTGTTGTTCTCCATTTGTACAATGCCTCCCTAGCAGTGAAAAGGAAGTGTACTAAAGGCTGACAGTTGCTCATGTGCATAGTTATAGCCTTATAGTAAGTAGTGGGGGGAGAGATTTTTTTCTTTTCTGCTTTTGCAGCCCTAGTTTTTCATCCCACACTTTTATTGTAACTATAAATGCTGCTGTGTGGGGATGACTGTTGTTGTCTTATGAGACTGAAGTGGTCATCACGTGGTAACAAGGGTTTTTTTTGTGGGGGTTTGAAATGAATATGGACAATGATTTATGAGTAATGCTATTCCCTTTAAACAGGGCAGGTAAATTATTCAACTATAGAATATGCAGCTCATCTAAATTTCATTACAATATTTTTTATTAGAGGACAAATTCAGCCTTAGGACAACTGGTTAAATATTGTAGAAAAAAGTCTGATTGAAACGTTGGAGCTGGGCAAGCATTTTCTATGTGTTCTGCATCCTTCTGTGGCTTCTGCAGATGACTGCCGAAGATTCCATTTCCGAGATCCAACACGACTGAAGACTCGCTTGGTTATACCTGGGGGCCCCCTGTTACAAATTTTTCAGGATTTCTTCAAGTCCCGGGTCACATGTGGAGAAACCTTCAACTTCATGCAGGGATTGTATCTTCATAAAGATTATGTTAAGATCAAGAAATTTGTGGCTTGGAGAGGTAAATGAGTCTCTCTATACCTGGGATATAAAACAGTGTGTTAATATTCTGTAACAGTCAATGTTACAGAACTAAGTGAGCTTGACTTTGTTCCACTGAAAGCAGGGAATTTACCCCTTCTTACACCGTAGCAAAAAATTTGATCCACTATGTATGTTCTGTCATATAAGGCAAGCTCATCATCAGAATTTACAGGTCAGTTTCAGATGAATGTGCATGTTGGAATGTCTTTTTTTCTTCTTATAGCCCCAGCATAAGCCTTGTTTGTTGCTTGTACTGGGAGGTGTGTAATGAATCATTATAGTTACTTCTGTTACTTGGAGTGTCTTCCAGGCACTCATCTGGATGCATTTCCCAACAAGCTGACCCCCATGGAAGAGAGCTTGTATTTAGTGGATGGCGGCTTTTCTATCAACTCTCCCTTTCCTTTGGTACTTCAGCCAGAGAGGGATGTGGATATTATCTTGTCATTCAATTTTTCCTGGGAAGCTCCATTTGAGGTGAGGAATGTAGCTGAGCATTATTACATGAAGATAAAAGCAGAGAATCACATTCCCGATTGCAGCAGATCAATTGATGTTGAATATAAACACTAATGAAAGAGTGCATTAGAATAAATCTTTACCTCTTTCAAACGTTATTGTACTATGTTTTTTACTGTGAATGTCATGAGGAGATAGAAAGTGAAAACTGTAATGAGATTCAAAACTTTTCAGAAGTCTAAATAGATTGGTATCTAAAATAAAAGTATTTGCCTAGCTCATATGATCCTTGTTACTTAGATGTACACTTCTAATGGAAAAGTGGCTATTGGTGATTTTGTTCATGCAAACAAGTTATTTCCTATATATACAAGTGTTTATTTTTTAAGTGCAGAAAAGTCAAGGTGAATATATTTAGAGTAACAAAACATAAAAAGTTTCAACTGCAAACTGTTGATGCTTGGTAGCAGTTCTCAGTTCTGTTCTTCATTCTTCTTCTGTATCACCAGCCAGAGAAATTGTTTCTGCCAGTTTGAAGTTGGATTTTTGTCTTTTTTTTTTTTTTTTGTGAAAGTGTCTCTCCCTTCAAGGATTGTAGTTAGATGATCTTAGAGGTGTTGCTGGTATTCTATCAAAATTATTTTTGTTCTTTGACAACAGGTTTTAGAGCTGACTCAGAAATACTGTGAAGAGCAGGAAATTCCTTTTCCAAAAATTAAATTGAGTGAGGAAGATGAAAAGAAGCCAAAAGAGTGTTACATGTTTGTGGATGATGATAATCCAAAGGCTCCAATTGTGCTCCATTTCCCCTTGGTGAATGACACCTTCCAGAAATACAAAGCTCCAGGTAAGGGAGCTGTATCTTAAAGAGCTATTTTTACAATCCTTTGGGTGTGTTGATGGGGAAAATTCAGTGGGTTTAGTGTCCCTCCTTTCATTCTTCTTAGTATTACCCTGTAATTATTAAACTGTTACTTTCATTTAAGGTGGAATCAGCTTCCACTAGTTTTTTTGGAAGGAAGACAGGGACAAGAGGCTGACAATTTAAAAAAAAAAAAAAAAAAAATCTGAAGTCTGGAAGAATCAAAATTAGGCAATATTTTTCTATAAATCAGATTAAATAATAAGTTCATTGTTTATTGGATATGAATAAACCACTAAGCAGCAAAGTGTTGGGGACCAATCTGTATGTCAGATCATGTAACTCAATGCTAAGTGTCCTGTGCCCTTGTAGTGTAAGGTCAAGTGATAAATGATCCTTGCTTCATTTAATGTGATTAATATAGGCTGTAAGGCCCACCTCAGTCTATCAAGCAAGAGCACTGGGATGAAACATAGAGCTATACCTTTAAGAGGAGACAGACAAAATTCAAAGTCCTATTTTTCCCATGCTGGGAGGAAACAGCATCTTGAAGAAAACCTTTGGAATATATAGAAAAGAATGTGCAGGACTGATGCTGGCAAGTGAGATCTAAGGCACTCTGTTAATGCTATCTGTATTAATACTATAATGGTTGTCAGGCCCTGGCTGCATTTCCTCATCAACAATGAAGAGTTTCAAAGTGTTGGGCTTGAATATGGCTCAAGACTGCTATTTCTGTAATAGCAACAAGCAGAAGTGTTTTTAGCAAATTACTTTAATGTTCATCTTTCAAGATTGGTATTTAAGTGGTAGGGTGCTAAAAATACGAGTTACCATATGTTGAAGAGTATATACTAACCTCCTAAGGTCAGTTGAACTCAGGGTGTTGGTGTCTTTTATTTTAGTGTAGAACAGCATTTCCAGGAAGAATTGAGCTTTGTATTTCCTATTTTGAGCATGATAATCATGGATTCACTAAACAATTTGTCATAATAAAAAAAGTATTTTAGTCCTGTATTTTGGAGTCTAGTGGAAGTAGAAAGGGTAATAATACTTTACCTTCAGCTTCGAAGCATTTTGGATCCTGAAGGAGCTGAAATCTCTGAGGAGGAGCTTTGGGGAAAAAGTTAAGGTTCAACGGTTATCTGTGATATCCCCCTTGCAGAATCCAACTAAAATGAGTCTATCACAGCTGGGTTTTTGTGGTGGTGGTGTTTTTTTTTTTTTTTTCTTTTTTTCTTCCCTTGCTGCAGGAGTTAAACGTGAATCAGAAGAAGAGAAATCCTTTGGCAATTTCATCATTGAGACAAAAGATTCTCCTTACCGTACACTAAATTTCACCTTTGAGCCATACGATTTCAGCAGGTTAGTGGAAGTGAATCGCTACAATGTTCTGAACAGCAAGGACAGTCTCTACAAAACCCTAAACTTGGCTCTGCAAAGAAGAAAGTTGAAGAAAGTCATCAATACATCCAATATATGAGCAGCTTCCATAGCTGAGGATGCAGACAGGCTGCAGTGTATGAAAGCCATGTGGTTCAAGACAGAATACTGAACACTAATGGCTGGAAACTGTCTTCTTGGGAAGGGAGTAGCACACGTGACACTGAAAATTCATTCCAGATAACAGACGCTCTTATGAAAACCCAAGGGATGTACAGTACAACATGGATGTTGCTTTGTTGTGTGGGGGAAGAGTAGGGAATTATCTAGCCCAGTATCTCATCTTGCAGTGGCTGATACCAGATGACCAGGGAGGTCTATTCAAACAGTTCAAGCATCTGGAGAATAATCTTCCAAACTCCACTGAGTGAAGCACCTCTCTTTGTCAAAGGTGCAGAGGTGTTCGAGGAAACACTGATTTCTTCTATACCTTTCTCTCTCTTGCTTTTTGAACTTCCCTCCATGAACTTTCACAATTTACATCAGCTGGCAAGGAACTCCACAGATGGTAACTATGCACTGAGAGAGGAAATGTGTTCTTTTGCTTTCAGCTTGCTACTGGCTGATGCCCGTGTCCTTTCAAGACTGAACAGTCACTATCTGTTTTCCATTTTTGCCATTCATGGTTTCAAAGATCTCTGTGATATTTCCTTCCTACCCTTCTCAAGGATTATAATGTTTTTTAGACTCCCAGAAGTTCAATATAGAGTATCTTACTTTGGTAACCATTTGTTTTTGAGGAAATAATAGTTCCTTTTTGATATTTAACTATTAAAGACACATCATGGGATTGTGTTGCTTCTTCCTACCGTTTGATCATCATGAACTGATGAAACTTTAAAAATGCTAGAAGTCTTATCTTTCTCTTTCTGTGTAAGAGGAAGGAAGGCTCCTTTGAAGAGTCTGAATTAGACATTTTTTTCTTATACTTGGGCTTGCAATTCAGCCAGACCTTTGTTCAAGGAATTCCTTTGTGTGTGTGTCTATATATTTTAGAAACATCAATATTCAAGGTAGGCACACGTGATGAATGTGAACGAATAAAATAATGTCATGCTGCTATGCTGTGGGGTGAAATTCACCTCACTTTGCAGAAAGCTCAGAGAAAAGTACTGAATTATGTAGTTGGAAAATATCTAATACAAAAGGGTGGCAAACAAACACTATTTACTTTTGTGGCTTTTACATTGAGTTGAATGTACTGATTCTGTATTTGAAAACTGGAGACAGGAAATTTGTCTTTTCTGAAATGATGTAAAGGCTTATAAATGGGTATGATTCTTGATGTATTTTTTACTGTGTTTCTCTTTTTAATAAATATTAGTTTTGCTAATGTGCTTTTCACAAGTTTTCTTATGAACACTTGTCTTGGTATATTTTTCCTTATTCCAATAAAAAGTAAGCAAAGAAGTCAATGTAATACTATATTGCATAGTTTCTTTTATTACATCAGGATATCTGAGATTGGGAAAGTGACTTACCAAGTCCATCTCGGACTGGTGCTGCGCAGCAGTAGAAAGTAATCTCTTCATTGTGAGACTTCTTTTTGAGTAGGCATGGCTCAAAACTGAATTTTTTAGATGTATTTCAAACAGTGACTTCATCTGGGTGATTAAGCTTCCTTGATATCTGGAAGGGCGTATCCTTTATGTCCTTAGCATTTATTTCCTTAAACCGAAATAAGGGAAACAGCAACTTAATGTTATTATTGTACTTTATAATTGGTGCTGCACAGCTACCTGCTTTGTAGGATTTGGATATCTGCCGTATTTGCTGAGTGACTTTTGTATATTTTTCCACACAAGATTTTAAAGTATTCTTGTCTCAGCTGCCTTTCAGCCTGCCACCATGCCATGCCTTTGAATGTTTGTTTGTAGTAGGATGGGAGTTTCCTTTGTTCCTCCTGAGTTCTTCCTTTTTCTTTTTTCTTTTTTTTTTTTTGTTTTTTTCCTGATGTGAATCTGAGTTGAACTGCATGGTTTGATTTACTTCTGCTTTCTTGTTTTTGACGTCCTTTTCTCATTGGAGATGCTTGGACACTGTGGAGATATAGGTATTTAGATACCAGCATATAGATGGGAAGGTGGAATGTTTTTCTCCAAAAACTGTATCTACTCAAATTTGCTAGGCATATACAACGGAACCTTTTAAGGCACAGCTTCTCCCTAAGTTCTTCCACAGTGGTAAGGCGGTTTTGTTGGAACAAGATATGGGGCCCTAATTGTTAATTTTAATTTCCTGAACTGGTCTGTAAGTAGCCACCTCATTTGAAACTCCATGTTATGGCAGGAGAGTCATCCACAGACAAGTCTGTGCACTCACTGTACGGAATGTGTTCTTCAGTCTTGTTAAAATGCTTCTTGTCTTGTAGAAGGAATGCATCTTTTGTCCTGGCATTTAAATTCAAGCCTAGTTATTAAGGAGAAATCAGCCTGGCATCCCAAGTCAAAGGAACATTCAGGACAAACGGGAAGCAGGTACATTTGGGGTTGACAGTGGGGGGTTTTTTTGGTGTTTTTTTTTTTTTTTTTTTTTTCCTTCCTGAGTCCCAGGGTTAGAGCGCTCTCACAAAGGAGTGCCAAAGGGGAAAGGAGCCCTGAAAATGGGAGGAATGCACCAGTGTTTTTTGTCCTAGGAAGAACTCGTGTGGGTGCCTAAGTCTTGCTCTTGCCATACGTTTACAAGAGTAAGTATGCATGCAGGCTGCATGTTAGTCTGTAAACAAGATGCGTACAAAAATAGTCTGCAGGCTAACCTGTCTTTCTTAATATCTTATCTTTATTCCAAGGAAGGCCTGGTTGGTAAAAATTAATTGTTCTAAGACAGAGTGCACTGAGCTAATCATATACTTCTCATAATTCGTACCCTTTCATAATCCAAACGAGCCATGCAGTGTTTTTCCTGGTATCAAACATTTGCTTATTTGCTGAGAATGCTTAACAACTCATCATATTAGTGTTCAAAAGAGAATTTCTCAACACATGAAGTTTTTTGGTCACCGTCCTACGGTGTCCTGCAGGACATGAACTACTTTGGAGCATCATGGAATTTTACTTGCTGAATTTCCTTCTCTTGCCAGAATGTAGAACATGAAGTGGTGTCCTTGATGCAGTCTTTGCTATGTTGCAATTGTGGCTTTTGATTTGAGACAGGCAAAATCTATCATGAGTTTCTGGGAAATGTTTTGTGACCCTACTTGGTGGTGGTTTAGGGAAAGGGAAGTTCATGTAACCTTTGTTGATTATTCTGTCACTGTCTGCACCTAATGGATTTCATAACTCATGTATCCCTTTCAGTCTTTTTTATATATAATGCAGGGTCTATTGAAACACTTTTTTATGAATGAAGTCTTTCATAAAAAGCATATCATAGAAGAATTTCTGTATTCCACAGTTAAATGTGTTTATATATGTACACAGACATATACACTGGAAGATTGCTGGATAATGGAGAAAAAAAAACCACAACAAATATTTTACTGACTCTGTGTTCTTGGTGAAGGGAACTTGAACCATTTAAGCAACCTTATCTTCAGGTTAATCCTGTGAAATAATTAAAAATATTTCATATTCTACTTTGAAGAGAGAGTATGCAGAGACTTGGAACTGCTGTTACCAACTGTTATCCCAAAAGTGCTACCATGCGTCTCAGTTTCTCTTATCCTTCCCCTTCTCTGTGTTTCAGATTGTCCAAAAGAAAAAATTTTGCGTGTAGCACTTGAGGGCCATATATGGCTGATGTTGGTGCTGCAGCAATGCTAATACTGAATAGTATTAAAAATTTAATTGACTTATTTTAATTTATATGGTAATACCGTTGTAAAAATGGGCATAGTATCCTGATCCTGACTGTTCCATCTTTCTATGAGCAGCTGTTCACTTAGCTGCTCTTTTTGTCTTGTCTTTCCTTTCTTTCAAATGTATTGCTCAAAATCTCTGTCTAAACCACACTGGAGGAAAAATAGAAATCCTACAACTTTCAGTGAGCCTGGGTGATTGCATGTAGCTCCTAGTACACCTTGATGCCAGATGCAAGGCGGTTGTCCTTGCCCTGAGCCTTTGTGGGTAGCCCTGGCTCTCACTGATGCTTCTGGTTGTTGGCTTTGGGCTCCCAGAAGCTACTGGGGCGGCTTCTAACAGAAAACTAAACAAATTCAGTGCTCTAAAACTTGGCTGGATTATGACACTTGCTGCTATTTGTGCTGTGGGCTTGAGGTCCAGCTGAGCAAGGCTCTAGTGCAGGCAAGGTCTGAGCCACGCGTGGCTTATGTTTGCACACAAAAGGTGTCTGTGAATGCGACAGCATCAGTTGTCGGAGCAGCAAGTAGAGATGAGATTTGAACCATCATACAGTTGTCAAAGAGGTACTGACTGCATTCTGGGAATCAACTGAAGATGTCAAAGGAAGTGGAGAAACTGGGTCCTAAGTAACAGAACCTTTTTTTTTTTTTTTTTTTTTTTTACAGCACTTTTGTATTTGCCCCGTGGCAGGATAACTTGAGTTATTCTAGTTCTTCATAAATGTTTGGAGTGAATGATCTGTATAAGTGACAAGCATTTGAAGTAACTTAGATTTACACACCAAAGTAGCTTAATTTATGTGCAAGAAGTAACAGTTCTTCAGGATTGCTTTTTCCTCTGTTACAGGTAAAAGACGTTTTTGTAGCCTTCCATAAAATAATTAATTTTTAGAGTACGGATAACCAGGAAAGAACAAGGAAATACAGTTTTTATTTTTATATAAATATATATATATGCATGTGTGTACTATACATAAAGCCATGATAAACCTAGCAAAATATGGCAGGAAGTTAGTACTTAAAGAAGGGTGGAGTACTAAACTATTGCTTATTCTGTAGAAAGCCACATGTGATGATTTGCAGAAAAATGAGGCTTGTCAGCCATTCCTAGGGTAATGAGTTTCCAAAGGGTAAGGGAGGAACAAAGGGATGATCCAGGTGGAAATACCATGGGTTAGTATATATAGTTCATGGAATTTCTTCATACAGTCCTTAAACATATAAAAAATTGATTGATTGCACAAAGCTAGCTTTGAAAAATAGCGATGACAAGGTTGAGAGCTTGTGGGTGAAAATTAGAGGCTGAGCCAACAAAGGAAACCTCATAGTTGGTGTTTACTACAGGCCACCTGATCAAGGGGAGGATGAGCAAGATAATACCAGAGTTACTTCCTAAAGAGCCTTAAAAATGTGGAAAACCCACTGAGAAATTGAAAGTGACAAAATTGTCGAGGTGAAGAACTGTGGTTTTGATTATGTTAGTATGAATTGGAAGTTATGCCAGTAAATTAAATTGACTCACACTTAAATCACGATCACTTCGCCTTGCTGTCCCTACAGCAGAATCACTTTAAAAACAGTTTAAAAAAAACTTTGGGTTTTGATTTGAACTAAGTGAATTAACCTGATACTTCAGACTCTAACCACCTGATCTTTCAACTATGATCACCCTTAAAAAAAAAGCATACTGCCTACACCTGCAAGACCACCTATTCATATAAACAGATATTACAGATAAGGTAGCCTTCCTTTTGTGGGGTTGCTAGATTGCCGTGGACAAGGACCTGTTTGCATTCACAAAAACGTGAGTTTCTTTTCCCCCACAAATGATGACCAAGTTATGTTCTAAGTAGCTGAGAAGCTCCTCTAGCTGAAGCTTCTTTTCAGCTATGGTGCTTGGCAACTAAGATTTTGTGATTAATTGCACTTGGTGTTGGTGCTACTGTATAAGTAACCAATGAATTCTTATGTTTTTTAAATAAAATACTTTGGAAGATTTTTATAATAAAAATTGTGTTGTGGATTTTTGAAGCCTGAAGTAGTGAAGAAACAACATAAAATGATTAATGGGATATCATATGCTATTAAGATAACAGTGGCTTCATATGAAAGTAACTGCTTGTTTGTCTTCCCTTCCAGTGTCAAAGGCAAACTGCTGTGTGGCAGCAGGTCTTCTGACTGCATCTCCAGTCACTTCCCAAACACAGGTCTTATTGTAACTGCAGTGATTCAAAGTGTAATGAAAATTAAAATGCAAGCACCACAATGCCATGAAGGTAAAATTTATGCTTCTTCGTTAGTTTGCTCAGGGCAGCACCAGCTCAACATCAGATCCAGGGCAAAGGAGGGAGCAGAATCTTGTGATAAGGGGTAGCAGAGAGGGCAGACCACTGGTGGCCTGCTGTTGTGCGTGTTTAAGCCAGCTCTGTAGAGCAGAAGTGTTAGTAAAGGGCTCCGTGTCCTAGGAAAAGCATTGCCTGGCAAAATGCTGGAGCAGGGAAGGGCAGGTATTGTTCTCTTAAGGGTGCTGTATTTTGGAGCAGGATGGTTGAAGAAATTTTTTGATTTTTTTCCAAGGAATTTATTTACAAGCAAAACAATGTTATTTATGTTGAACTTTACCTCTTTATAATGCTGTGCAAAATCTTTACAGTATTATTAACACTAGTAGATGACAAATATGTCTGGAATCACACCCAAAAATCTTAAACTGAGGCAGAAATGGTACTATCTCTATTGCTTTTGATGAGGCAAAAATTACATCAGGCCAGACTTTTAATCACACATTTGTGTCTCAGTTGCCAGACGAGACACTTTACTCAACACCTCAAAAGGGAAAAAGACAAGTATAGGAAGCAACATCTAATCAGAACATGATATTGATATGACATGGCTTTGAAAAAGGCAATGAGATCCAGAGGTGTTGGAGGTTGAAACATTTTCAGTGGAAAGAGGGAAATACTAATACCATTGAACAAAATTCTGGTAACGTCTCTTGTAGAACAGTGCATGTTGACTGGTCACCTGTGTTTGAGGAAAATGAACTCATAACAGATGCATGGATGAGGAAGTATGGGAAAGGGAAAGCCTGCCATTTGAGAGGACACGAGATGATTGTAGGTTAATTTGCTTGTCACAGCAACAATTGAGAATGTACCCGTCTGCTCTTTATGAAAGCAATCTAGAGAAGGGAGATAAAGCTAGAAGGCCAATGTCGGTGTGAGGCAACTTATTGGTGGATATCTAAAGTAGAAGCTTGATGAATCGATATAACAAATGATTTATAGAAAGGTATGCCAACATTATTAGGCTGTGTTCCATTGTTGCGTATCTTCTGGGTTTGTGATCAGAGCCCAACAACTGGTAGGAAGAGAAATGCTGATATCTCCCTAGACTATATACAAGTAAAGGGAGCCTGCATTGTTTTCTCCTTAAAATAAAAACTACTGCAGGAGCTGAAGTAAGATACAATTGCCCAACATGACTTTTCAGGGAAAAAGTACTTTTATTGCTTTAAAAAGTAAACACCATGCTCAGTGGCTATAGATGTCCAGGGACTTGGAGGATGAGATTTTACTCAGACCAGTCTTAAGCCTTCCTATATAATATTGTACTTTTAGGAAATGAGATGTTTAACCATGCCAGTTTCTTTATAGTCTTCCCTCTCAGCAGTGTACATACTAGGGTTTTTAGCTTCCATTGGGAGAGGTGGGCTGTGAAATGAAGTCAATGGAAGCCTGAACATTGGCTCAGGCATCTGCAGCTACAACGGCCTTCAAACATAAATCCCTCACGCTGGTAGAGATAATGATGTTTTACTTTAGGGCAAGTCTCCACTTGCTGCAGGGTTTGTTTGGGAATTAAAATAAATGTTTATTTCACTACTTCAGTTGCGCTGTAACACAGAAGTTTAGTCACAAACCTTGTTGCTCCTGCTTCATTTGGCTGCATGCTGATATGGCGAGTAGGACACTACAGGCTTTCTGGAAGTTTGAAGACACTACTTGCTCTGCTTCCAGTCTCCTCCAGCTTAGTCCTGTTTAAGAATCATAGCCATGATAATTTGGTGTATATACTCCTCCTGCAGCACAGTGAGCCCTGAGAGAATCCATGCTGCATGTGAAGCATTAGATGAGGGTAACCTCAGGAGTGCTGTCTTTACAGATTGGCTGGGTGTGGTTTTTTGGTATAAGTATCGTGTTCTGAATGAATGTGAGGAAACAGACTACTACCTTTTCACCTAGTAATTTTCCAGGGCAGTTTCATTTTCATTTCTGCTCCCTCTCTTGTAGGTAAGATACTCTTGATGGCAAGATGTCGAGACATGGTGGGAACTAAGACATGGAGGTAAATCAAATGCCATCTGTGTCAGAAGTGGGGCTTCACCTACAGATGGCCAGACCCAATGTAAAGACATGTTTGAGCAGTTACTGTCTGAAAAATCCAATGGTCCCTGAGGTTATGAACTATGTATTCAGGTGACCTATGTATGTCTCTGAAGGGAAAGGAAAAGAAATGAAAGAGTTGGATGTAGAATTTTTCTTGGGAGAGAGGTGAGGAGCTTGCCAAGTGCTGTTGAATGTAAATTTCTTTATGACCTAGTTTTTTGCAATTTGTGATGGTGTTACTAAGCTTGCTTGCTATCCAAAGGAATGTGATCATGCATGTCCTTGTGTGCCTCCCTCCTAAGCGTAAAGATATAATTAAAGCACTGCTGTGAGGAATTGTGGTTCTTGTGGTCTAAGGAGCAGATTAGTGCACTTGAAAATGTCTCTTTACCTATTCCAGTATTTATATAGAATATATCTAATAATTCTTCTTCCACTTCTGACTTCCCTGGTGAAACAGTAGCAGAGCTCAGTAAAGTTGCACAAAAGCATGAGATTGCTCCTCTAAGCCATGAAAACATTCTTTATTGCATAAAGGAATATTGGTAACTCTCTTTTCTGTGAGACTATAGTTTCTGACTGTGGATTTCCCAAATATCAAACTGGGAGAAGGGCGAAGATCATAGCAATGCTATCATACCTCACTTCTATTGACTCTTCATTTTCACAGCAGAGATGCTCCCCACTAAGGCCATCACCACTGGTGTTTTGGTGGTGATGAGTGAAACTTTGTCCTGAAAGTGACTGGACTGTACAGTCTGTGCTTTAGCACTGACACACATACCTGCATGCTCTTTCATACCCATCAAATTTTTCAAATGCATTAAAGGGAGATGGTGCCCTCTTACATGACACTGCAATGACTCTCCACCCACTCCGCAACAGGGCATCACCTGCTGTATTTATAATCTTAAAATATCATAAGACAAGACCTTGAGCTACAGGAACAGTAACTTCATTAGCCTGTTGCAAGAGTAGGCTGCTGTATTTAGTGGGCATGCCATAAAATGATATTTATTACTATCCTATTTCCTGCAAATGTCTGAGCAAATCTCTCTGAAATGAACTGTATCTGACAGAAGGACCTTTCAATTTCAGGGCAAAATATGTCAGTTAGAACTGGGGTTAGTAATACAGGAGAGACCTGGGAAACATTCTGTTACTAACTATAAGCTTTGCAAATTACTAACTACAAGCTTTGTTGTGTAATCCATCTTCCCTGCTATAGTTTTGTGGGTGTGTAATCATGCCTATGATTTTGACTATTGCACTTTTATCCACAATTGCAGTTAAGCTCAGCAGTGCTGTTGGTGTGTATGGTTTTTTGTTTGTTTGTTTTGTGAACTGGTGATTGGGTTGCTGACCATCACAGTTAAGTCAGTTCAGGTCTGTTCAGAGTTGTATAGTGTCCTACAAACCACAAATTGTGATGAGAATTCCACAGAGACTATGATTCATGCTTCATGTAGTTTCAGCCAAGGGTGTTGATGTAAATATTGGGCTGAGTTTACCTTACGGGTAAACACGTAGAGCTGCAAAGCTCGATTAATTAGGTGCGATAACTTGGAGGAGAATAAAAGCTGCTCAGAAAATTATGGATGAAAATTCAAATCCTTTTCTCTTAAAAAAAGGAAGTCATGCAATATCATGGGTAATTAAATTTTACATGCAACCTTCAGCTTTAAAACAAACAAACAAACAATATAATTACATAACCCCAATGGCGGGGGGGTGGGAGAATCTTTACAAAAGGCTAATTATGGTTACTGGCCCTGTCAAACCTGACTGCCACAAACATTTCCTTCTGCTTTGTAACAAGTGGAAATTAAAGTAGGTTTCTACAATATTGCTGTGAGGTTAACCAGTCCCTGTATGTTTGCAATACATTCTTTTCCATCTCCAGTGCTAAGGGTTCCTATTGCAAAGCAGCTATACGCATCTAAACCTAAACTGTAATGCAGCCATTGTACAACCGTAGCATTGTTATGCCCTCGTCAGAGTTAGTAGACTAATTGCGGGCATATCTATGTTTTAAATGTAGGGTGTGGGGATATTTTTCCTTTAGCATTCCACCATACAGCCAGTCACTAACACTGTAGAGCAATGGAGCTCCCCTGCTGTTAAGATTATTTCCCAACTCACCAGGGATTTTTTTTTTTTTTTTTTTTTTTCCTCCTGCTAACAAATCAGGAAAGTTGAAAAGCAGAGCTGGAAATGAGAAGCTTGGCAGGAGAGTAGCTTCAAAGTGGATGGGACTATATTTTACAAGTGCTTCACGAATGCTTTGTCTGCAAAAGTTAGCCTGTGTTTTGTAATGAGGAGTTCTAGAAAATGACATGTGGACAGCTGCATTCATTACTCCATTGTGAAACACATCAAGTTTAAGCATGTTTTATCTGTGAATTTCACCTTGGCCTTTACTATGGATCCATTACTGGAATCTGCATAACGAGGCGTATGATGCTTTAAGGAAAATATTACACCATAGGTTCATTCAAACTGTGTGAATAGCATTAAAGCAGTGTGTCAGGAAGAAATGAAGGGGGAAAAAAAATCAGAAAAACATGTATTCTGGTTGAACTGATGCCAGATGGCATATACCTGGGGTTACATGCAGAGGTCCCTGTCCTGTAGGGCTCACAGTACACGTCAGGAAATGGAAGTCAGCTCCATTCAATTAGTAACTAATTCAGGTTTTCTCTTACAGTTTGCTGTCCATTCGCTATCTGACTGTCGTGGGATGTTTATTCTTTAGTTAGGTGTTGGGGGCAAAATCCCCTACCTCTCTGCTTAACTGTCAGAGAACCAGGTGTCTGCTGTTGATTGAAATGTAATTACTCTAGAGGCATAATTCTGTTCTTCTTTCATAGATGTGCTGAATGCAAAGGGTGTGTGTTTTCAATGATGGGAGGACTGCTTTGATATTTTTATTTTTGTATCCACTTGTGTCAGTACTCATGTTTAGCAGAAGCACTGGGAAGTCCAATTATCCTTTATAAGGTGCATTCTTTAGCAAACCGTGCAATTTTTAAGGTGTTTCTCGTGGTGCTGGAAAGACATGGAAATGCTAGGAGAAATAAGTATTGGGCTGTCAACAGAAATAACAATAGCTGTCTTTTTCTTTCCTACATTACCGTGTTTCTGGAAATATGCACAGGTAGCGTAGGAAGTCAAAAGTATTTATGGATCCTGCTCTGTTCTGAGTGGGACAAAAGTACATATGCTTAATGTACTTATTAGTCAGCTGTACGCTTACCCTCTGCCTTTAACCTTAATATCTGATTTCTGCCCCTTGCTTTATACTGTTGACCCTGACTTGGAGGTCAATGCAAAATCCCCAAGCTGTGTTGTGCCAGTATCCCAAGAAGCCTTATTATGTGGACCCTGTTTCCCTTAGGAATATAGATAGTATTAATTTGAAAGAAATTCCCAAGAAACTGTAATTTTTTTTTTTCTCTCTCTTTTTTTCCCTGGCTTTTTTTAAGGCATCAAGACTTACGAGATCATGTTCCCTGTGCATGTGTATTCTACTCTAATATTTTTTTTTTTTTTTTAACCTGTGGATGATCCCAACTGAATTTGACTTGTTTATCAAAGACAAATCCTTAGAAGTCCTGTGAAAATAGATAGCTGGGTAGAGGACTGAGATTTTTATTAATGCCCCTCTAGCTGATGATGACCCAAGGAGAACACTACGGTATGTCTTTGCGGTGTTCTGAAATACTGGTGAATCCACTGGTTTTTATTTTTTTGAGCCCAATGTCATGAAATTCTTTCATTCATAAGTAATTCAGTGGGATTTCTGAGGCCCACTAAAATGCTTATTGTTTCTGTGTGCTCTTTCTCTCCTAGAAGAGTGCCCTTAGGTGGCACTCTTTCAGAGGAGAGTATGGCAGTTGTGTATCTACACCTGATCTTCACTTTCAACACCACACCAGAGATGCTGCTTTCTGTATGGAGGTCTGACACCTGACACTTCTGCTTGTCCAGAGCATCTAATCCAGATGCTCCTCTTATGGCAAACAGTGTTCGTATTCTCCTTCAGTTCTGTTAAGCTGAAGTGTTTGCGAATCAAAGAGTGGAGGTGTGCATCTCCCAGGAATTCTTAAAAAAAAAAAAAAAATTGAGATATTACGCTGTGACTTCATTAAGCAAATTCTGGTTGAGCTGGGGCTGAAGTGTGGTAATCTTTTAATAAATGAATAAAACAGGCACTTTTGAAATTGGATGAGCTCATTAGTCTAATGTACCGCTCTATAAACTACATGGAAAAGGCAAAATGTCATTATCTGTTATGATCCCATAGGAATTTATGAATATACTAAACGCTAATTATTGCTTAGTGGAATCATGGAAAAAAACTCTGTGGCATTTTGAAAATTCTCCATGGCTTTTGCTTTTTTTGCAAGGGAGAATTGCAGGACCACCTGAGTTTATCTGAATATCTGAATTTTTTTCCTTAAGTCCTCCTTTTATGGCATCTATTCCACTGTGGTAAAATTTAAATTGCTCTAATAAATCATAGTCTCTCTTTTACTCTAAGGAATTATTCTAGGATGGGGTAAAGGGACAGTGATGGAGACAGCCGTCCATGACTCCTTGTATCTGGAGGGCTGAATCTCTTGATCCCTTTGCACAATGAAGATAGGTACAGACCAACTGTCTGAATACTGTGCTAGTGGCTTTCTGCTTTCCTGACTGGCAGCTGGACTTGCTCCCTGATCAACTGACACCACCAGAAGACAAACTCTGCCTTGTTGATGCTGTATATTTCATCAACAGCCATCATCCACTGCTCCTGAAGGAGGAGAGAAGCATGAGCATCATCTTGTCCTTTTGATGATTCCTTGAGCACAGCTTTTGAGGTTATTGTTTTTAAAATATCTTTTCAACTAAGGAGCCATTTTATAAAGCACTGCCTGTAACAGTCACAAGCAGAGGTGCTGTCAAGACTGATGCCAGCTATACAACCACTGAAACTCTGCAGTCTGAAACTTTGCTAACAGAACTGTTTTCTTCTCCCTTTTGTAGGAGTGGAGCACGGTTCTGCAGGTGTGGGTAGAAGGAGTGGTAGCTCTCACTGGCTGCTGCTCTCTATGTAAGTAGGTGAATATGATGCACTGTAAGGATGATTTTGAAAAACTGCTTGTTATAAGTAACTACAATATCCAGAATAACAGACCAGATTCTGCAGGCTTTTTGCACGGCCTTTGAATAGAACAAATGTAGCAATAACTGAAATCATTACTGGAAGACTTGAATCTTCCCGAGTGATGTATTTTCTTTATTCTGACCCTAAAGCAGAAGGGTTTGGGGGATGTGATGTATCATTTCACTCCAGATGTGAATAAAAAACTTCTCCGATTTAAAACTGTATTTTTCTCTATTTTACATTGGCTGTGTAAGGTTGGATGTTGGGCCAAAACATTATTGATGCTTATTATTTCAGAGCAGTTGTCTTTTCATTAGATATCTTACGTAGATCTTATCTGGATTACTCTAACTGTTGTCACCTGGAGAAATCTTCAGTGCTAGCATCCGTTCTCAAGTCAAACGGATAACCTGACTCTTCAAGTGTGTCAATTTAAGACACTGTCTGGTCTTGAGGTCTGTCTTTGCTTGAGAGTGAAGTATTCCAACGTAGCTGTTGCTTTGAGACTGGCTGGGCATCGCTCTGCTTGTGGGAGATGGTGAGTGATTGCCTTTGCATCAGTTGTTTCTTTTCCCCTTTCCTTCACTTATTAAACTGTTTTTATTTCAACCCAAGTGTTTTCTTGATCTTGCTCTTTGTATTCTCTCACCTGTACTACTGCTGGGGGAGAGTGAGTGAGCAGTCGCATGGATGCTTAGCTGCTGGCTGGAGTCAGTTTTATAGTTATGTTGAGGTATCCCTTTTACTTCATATTTTTGTAAGTCAGATAAGAGCAACAAATCCATAGACTGCAGGGTAGGCTTTAGTTTATGCTTAATTTTCTTTGGGATTTATCTATAGCAGTCTAAATGTTCCAAGCCCTAATTCCCTCTGCATGAGACACTATGGTGCTTCCTTTATATCCATGGTGGATTTCAAGTGTCAGGCCTGCCTGAGTATTGCTGCTAGACTTAAAGTCTTGCTTGCAAGGTCAGCTGACAGAAGACCCCAACCAGTCTTACATCCATAGAATCATTTAGGTTGGAAAAGACCTTTAAGATCATCAAGTCCAACTGTTAACCTAGCACTGCCAAGTCCACCACTAAACCATGTCCCTAAGCACCATGTCTACCCATCTTTTAAATATTTCCAGGGATGGTGACTCAACCACTTCGGTGGGCAGCCTGTTCCAATGCCTGACAACCCTTCCGGTGAAGAAATTTTTCCTAATATCCAATCTAAACCTCCCCTGGCACAACTTGAGGCCGTTTCCTCTAGTCCTATCGCTTGTTACGTGGGAGAAGAGACCGACCCCCACCTCGCTACAACCTCCTTTCAGGTAGTTGCAGAGAGCGATAAGGTCTCCCCTGAGCCTCCTTTTCTCCAGGCTAAACAACCCCAGTTCCCTCAGCTGCTCCTCATAAGACCTGTGCTCTAGACCCTTCACCAGCTTCATTGTCCTTCTTTGGACACGCTCCAGCACCTCAATGTCCTTCTTGTAGTGAGGGGCCCAAAACTGAACACAGTATTTGAGGCACAGCCTCACCAGTGCCGAGTGCAGGGGGATGATCACTTTCCTGATCCTGCTGGCCACACTATTCCTGATACAAGCCAGGATGCCATTGGCCTTCGTGGCTGCCTAGGCACGCTGCTGGCCATGCATAAATAAGTGTCCAGATAAAGTATGTGAATAGTTAGGTCACTGTTAGTGGGCTTTTTTAAATACTTCATAGATGCTGCTGCTGCACAGCTACTAGCTGCCCTTCTTTGCTGTACTGTGTACAAATGCTTTCCAAAATAAAAATGGGGGAGGGAAGCAAGCTTCTAGCTGTAGGTAAGTAACTAAAGTGTCAGAGTGGTGTAGGATGATAATCATTGTCACTGGAGAGAGTTGGGCACTTCCAAAGAGCAGTTCAGCCCTTAGGTGCTACCAGAGAACATTTTAGCCTATTTCTTTTCATTAACTAGTGATGGTGACTCAGATGCAATTACAAACTCATGCTCAATACTTACCTCTGTCCTCCCATGTCTTTGTAGGAAAAGCCCGCGGCTGTAATCAAAAAAGTAATAAAAGTGGGTGTCAATAAAGAACAAGCACTGAAGATGTCTTGAGGGCTCTTCTTTTGCTTTAGGAGCATGATAAATTCCATTGCCCAGAGGATGTCAGCCCACGCACGCAATCACGTGCTTGACTGGTGGTGTAGATCCCACCTTAGAGCCTCTAGTGTGGGACCACCCTGTCTCCTATGAGTTAGTAATAAAGAAGTGTTATCTTCTGGTCTGAGCGGAAGATGCAGGTGGATTCTGGGTGCTGTGACTTAGCATTCCCCAGCAGTGAACAGGGTGACTCCAGTAGTGCTGTTTGAGAGGTCGGTGCTCTTGAGTAAGTCAGTCCTTGGGAGCTGTCTCCGCAGCAATAACACAAAGCAGCTTGTGCATTTGTTGTCGTTGTCACTTGTGTCAGCTCACCTCAGATTGTGTTCGAGTACTTATAAAAGAACCTGAGAAATTGACTCAACTAATTTGTAAATAAGGCGTAAATTGGCAATGTGAATATTTTTTTCTGGTCATAGTGAATCATGTATTAGAACAAAACTTTAATTCTAACAGGATATGAACACAGTTGTGCAACTTATGTGCAACAGACAATATTAAGTCAAAGAGGTTATTTATTATTGTCCCACAATAAAGATGCTTCCTGTAGCCTTCTCTGTATTATCAAAGCAGGAAATGCAGCTTAATGTCTCTTGTTCTTCATCTTACCCAAATGCTTTAAGCGGATCCTCTGAAAATTGCACGAAGACTTAATTTCTTATGGATTTCAATTACCGTCACTTCAGATGTTGTCAGAATCTAGGTCAAAAAGGGATTATGAGTGATTCAGTTTTGGGATGTTTCATTTGGGTCATGTAAATGCAGTCTGATATTTAGAGATGGTGCCCGACAGCTTTTGTTTAGGGGGTTATGAAGAACAAAATCATTAGTATTTTTAGAAATAAAATCGGACCCTGTAGCTGCATTGGTGTATCAGAGCTCAGATCAAGGGGTCTCTTTGGCTCTTTGTCACAGCACCTTTCTATCAGAAGTTAACAGTCTTGCAAGGCTTATGAGCCAGACTCTGAGGGCTTTTCCCCCTTTGCCTTATATTAAATAGCTATAGAAACTCTGTGAGAATTTGGAGATATCGCTGATTATCAGTCTCAAATTTATGTGAGAGGAAAATGACTCTGAGGCTGTGTCAAAATTGGGATCTCGGTGGCAAATGGGGGTCTCCAGCCCTCGCAGCTGCCTCTCAAGAGGCTGCAAGTCTGTGCTGGTCCTGCTGCAAGCGGTCTGCTCCTTGGCCACCCCAGGCACCTGTGCTGCAAGTTATGTGGCCCAGTTTAAGTGTCTGTGTGACTCCAGCCCTCATATTGCCATGCAACTCGTACTGCTGAAGGCTTCTGTTGTTATAATGGTATTGGTGAAATACTATCTTGTTGTCTGGCCTGCAGCTTTCTGACTTCTGACTCACCTGCGCCCCTGTTTATGATGCACAATATCACGTTATCAAGTAACTTCCCACTATTGCTGGGCTATGTCTGCTTTTGTATGGGAGAGCTGTTTAGGTGGATTTCTTCTTTCTAATGATGTGCAGGTCAAGCACGTATAGTATAGCAACATAGCCACTTGAGCAGTTAATGTTGCTTGATCTAATTTATGAAATTCACAAAAGGCCCAAATGTGGAGATTGTGGAAAGGGTGGGGAGCATGGCATATTATCTAACTGGATGGGTAACTTTTATTCTTGAAGAGCTGGGGAGAATCTGCTGTCATCAAACTGAGCCATAAAATGACTTCAGAGCCTGAGCTAAGCGATGCGACGGCTGTCATGTTCAGCCTCTTCTAACAGCATCAGCTGGATCTCTTGTTTCAAATCAAGGAGCATTACTTCAAAAGCATTACCATATAATCAGAGTGAAATAGAGCTCTATTGTAATAAGACTGCTCCACAGAATAAAAAACCAACACAACAAAAAACCTGTAGTTGGGAACTCATCACAATTTTTTGCATAAATGTTAGTACAACCTAAAGCAGGGACTTTTAGGCATTCGATGTCTGAGTCTATGAAAGAGCAGACTAATTATAATGATCATTTGAAACTTTATCTAAGGCAGCTCTCTTCTACAGGACAGTTTGAATAGTCAGATACGTTTATTAGAAATGGTTGACAGTCAGATTTTTTTTTTCGTAAGAAGTCCTGCTGCTTCGAAAAGGGGTTTTCTGCCTGACTTAGAAACTTGGGAATTCTGAAAAATAAAATAAACAGTTTTAAAAAAATTATTTCAACTGCAATTTCTCACTATTGAATAACAGCTGATTTTAGCGATTTTAAAAATGTTTAACGTGATAGCTGGCTTCTGTCATATTTTAGTAATGGTACTAGGTACTTTTGTTATTATGTATTGAGCGCTATTACAGAAAAATAATGTGAAATTATTCTAAAATGAAAAAGAAATGAGACTTGACAGTTTTAACGTGAATGTTTAAATATTTTGGAAAAAAAGTCATACGCAGTTATTTGTGTTAAAGCTTACATGGGTTTCTAACATAATTTAATTGAAAGCAGCACTTCTGCTAAAAATCGTTTCAATAACAAAAGCTCTCCTGCTGGCTCTGCTTACCCCATAACATCCCTTATGTAACAGAAATAAGAGAGAAGAAAAGCTACAAACTGTTTTCTTTAACTATTTGCCACTGTCCATGAAAGCCATGTTGTGGCTGTAATTTGTAGTGAACTTCGCGAAAACCTGTGCAGTTGTGTATCTGGCTGGAGGAGCCAGTGAGAGCTGGAATGCTGCTGTTTGGATGTTCAGATTACTCCATTTGGTGCTGCCAAAGTGCAGGTATGGATTTTAGGACTAGAGAAAGTTACAGTAGATATCAGTAGTTGCAATGTTCTGTTAGGTTTTCTCTAGTTTGTGAGGGTTGCAACTGCCCCAGGATATCCCTCTGTATGTGGTTATTCAGACCTTACGGTGGTAGACAACTATTTTATTTTGGGATTAGCCTACGATAAAATGTTTGACCCATCTCTTCCTTTCCCCTAAATAACTGTGGTATTAAAAAAAAAAAAAAAAGGAAAAAAAATCTTCATGAACAAGTTCATAATTTGTGCTTTTGAAATCAGTGGGAGGTGGAGCTATGAGTCAATCTGTACAGCTCTTCTTCCCTGCCTCAGTTGGCTGGAAAATAGCGTGGTCCAGGAGCACCTGCTACCTGTGAGACATGCAGACTGGACCATTATAGTGTTGCCTTTTATGAAACAGAGATACTAATGGGATCATCAGCCTATTCATCTTTGGTAAGAGAAAATCAGTGGTGGGGCAGGAGGATCTGTTTGGCTATCTTGGTTGAGATGCATCAAAAGAAAATGCTTGGGGAATTTTCATCCTTAAAAGTCGAATGGGTCTGCGGTGGGCAGATTTATTAGTAAGAGCAGCAGATAGCTGGTCTTGGTGAGATGGAGATGTATTCCATCATGAGGAGGAGAAATGGTAGGGCCCCCTGCTATTGCCATGGTGAATCTGAGTAGAAACTGAAAACTAGGAATTGTTGGCTGCTGGGTTTCATCACTGGCCCCTCTCTTGCCTTCTTGTCCCCAGGATCGCTTCATCCGAGCAAACCCGCACAGGAAGATTGGAATCAGAAGGAGGAATCATGAAAGACCGCACAGCGCTGAAGACGAGGTACTGTGTGGAGGGCAGCTTCCGGGTTGCAGGGAGAGGGCTGCGGGGTATGAATAATGGCCGTGCTACCTGCAGTCTTCCATCAGCCTTTCCTATCTCTCCCTAAGTTTAACTGTTATTATGAGAGGTGATATTTTTTAACGGTTAGTTAAGGGAATATTTGTTTCTTCTGTGAGTG
Source organism: Nipponia nippon (assembly GCF_047370975.1). Classification (NCBI taxonomy): domain Eukaryota; kingdom Metazoa; phylum Chordata; class Aves; order Pelecaniformes; family Threskiornithidae; genus Nipponia; species Nipponia nippon. The sequence goes on along the minus strand of NW_028262291.1, from coordinate 30,331,363 downwards.
TGCTCTCTAGAGTGGAAAACATTCGCTATGACTTACGGGTTCGGAAGGTGAGGAAGGTAATGAACTTGTGGTTTAGATGCTGGGCAAGGAACTGGGAGGGCTGGATTTTAGTCTTGATTTTACTGTGACATCACTATATGACAGTCGTCATACCTCATGACACCCAAGGTTCTATCTTCAAATAATTTTTCCTTTGCTTTATGGAGGCAGATCAGCAGATAAAATGGATTATTCAGTGTCTGCCACTTAAAATAATTCTGAATGCTAATTTTTATGAAACTGAACTGGTAAAAGGTGTTGGAAGGTACTGAACATGGTGCATACTGGATATGTAACAAATTATTCCCTTTTCTGAGTACTGGCTGGTTGAAATTATATTAAATAACAACTTTAAAAAAAATCAAAAATTATATGATGTGGTTTTTTCCCCCCTGCATTTCCTGAATCTGTTCCCTAGCTGTATTCAGAGCAGAAATACGAGGCTAAATCTTTGCTAGATCTGGGAGAGCAGCAAACTCACTACCTGCTATCACTATGTAATAATAATTGATTTTGTGTCTGCATGTTTTCTTAGTACTTCAGCCATCTCATGAATAAGTTTTCTCCAGACTTCTGGATATGGATGGTACTAAAGCTGAGGATGAAAAATTAATCCTCTGTATTTGGGATGAAAAGTTGAGCTTTCAGTAATTTGGATCATCATCTCCTGTCATTCTCTCTATCTCCAGAAACATTGCTGCCAAAAATTCTGCTGAGGTTGATGGGTTTCTTCCAAACCCACTGGTTTTGTTCAAATGGCACTTTCTGAGAGAAAACTATTGGGTTGAGAATTTTTCCAATGGGCTGTAAATAGCATCTAGCCTGGTGACTTACTGCTTTTTAGATGGTTAATCTGCCCTGTCAGGACACTGGCATATCAAAATAAGAGGTACACAAGGAGGTCCTAAGGAGACAGTTTCTCAGAAATCATGATGCTTTGAAGATTTAATTGCTCCTTTCAATTTAATTAATAGAGCTACTGCTTCTGTATGTAGTATTTTACTTACGATGTTCTTTAAGATTGTCTTGTTTTTCCTGTAGCCAAGTACAGAGTTATGTGTAGCTGTGATGGGGAGTGGAGGGAGAAAACAAAAAATGGAGAGGGTTGTGGAGCCTCAAGCTGTTCCCCTGTAGAGCCCTGCACTATGGGGTGTCGATGTATTGCTATACCTCAGTGCTTCTCCTTATTAAATCAATCAGGTCAGCCTAGTGTTTTTCCATGTGGACATATTTTTAAAATAATTTATTATGGAAAAGTCCTGAATAAGCCAGGGCATTCTGAATCACCTATTTGTGCTTTTTTTTTTTTTTTTTTTTTTGGTGTGTGTGTGTGTATGTGCATTCATATGCAATTATAACTTTTAATCTTGCTTCTTTGTGTTTAATTGCATAATCTAACACACTGACAATTTTACTCTTATCCTATCAAATCTGTAATTCGGTTTGTGTTTGCAACTTTCCATTTTCTTACATTGTTTAGAGATTTTGTGATTCATGCTTTCTTCAGTTCTGGTTTTTCTCTAGCTCCTGGTTTATGTACATATATCAGTTCTGCATGTTGTGGTAATGTGGTTTCATTTTGATTAACGTAGACCTTATCTATGGATGACAGGTTATCTTTACTCAGTGTCACACAGAGCCAAAAAAAACCCCAAAAACAAACCAGCTGCTTCTGCCTTCGGTCATGTCAAATTTGCACTGAAATACTAGAGCTGCCTTATAAGGAGCTAGACCTACATGTGAAATGGAAGAATGCTTACCCCAAGCCTCTGATTTCAGCCTTCCTCCTGCTGGTGTAACTGAAGAGCTCTGGAGTCCCATACTGGGCTGTTCACTTCTAGAACCATTCTCTCCCTCTTTTAGTCATTTATTTCCTTTTAAGGGTCAGGTATTTTGGTATGGTAAAGGATTTTACGGTGTTACATATCCCACTGCCAGATTGGCCAGTAGCAGTGATATCTTGACCGGGGCATTACAAAATGGAGGGTATCTGTTCTGCAGTAATGTTATGTAGCAGATGGGCAGCAGTCCCTGCCGGAGGAAGGAGGGTATCCCATGGTCCCCAAGCTGGCACACCGGGAAGTGCTGTGCTGTAACCTGTTGCACTCAGCCTGAAATTTAAGGAGCAAACCCTGTAGTTTGAAGGTAGCTGGATTTTACAGGGGCAATTATGTAATGATTTTTTTGTGAAAACTCTCTTGTGATATTTCTTACTACTCCCTGCATTAAAACTTACCCTCCAAAACCTAAACCTTTAGAAAACTTAAACACCACTGGTTAGTAAACACAGCTGGAATCTGACATTATATGGTGTCAAATCACAAGAAAGAATTTCCTCTCAGAAATTGTCTCAAATAATTAAAATGAAAACATATTCACTGCATTAATGACAGAATAGCCTTTGCTATGCTGAGTTACTTATGTCTGAGTTATTTGCTATAATCAAGATATTTTTCTCATTGTTCTGCAGCCAGAAGTACCTCGGTTGTGCTGGCTTACTGTAAAAATTATAAGCATGAGAAATCTCCGCAAAGCAGATCTGTGTGAGTATCACTGACGGCATGTTTATAGGTTAGCAAGAAAATCACTGTCACCTGAATTTAATGCTCTGGTACACCTGTTGCTTGGATTACAGTAATGTCTCATGTTTTTTGGCTGAAGAAGTTGCATCTTTTTTCATTTTTGTTTAGACAATTAAAATAATTTAGAAAACCGTTAACAATAGAAATTAAATAGAATAGGAATTCTATGTTGGGAAAGAAGTTATCCTTCCTTTCCCCAGCTGCTCTGTGATATTTCCCTTCCCCTAATTCTTCAGTGGCCCTTTATCCACAGGTTGCCCATTTCCCTTCTGAAAGGGGCACCTTTGTGATAGACACAGGAAAAAGGAGTAGTTGTGTTGGGTGCTGTTGTGTTCATGTCCTCATTGCTATATCACTGTGGATGACTTGTGCATTACAATTAGAACCAGGGCAAAAAATCCCCAGAACTAAATTCTTCATTTTTTTTGAAAAAAATGTATTTTCAGGAAGTGAAGTCATATATGAATTTGCTTGAAGCCTGGCAAATATTTGAAAATAGAAGTAAAAAATCAGAAAAGCCAGAATACTTCAGTTTAGTACTGTTGAAATTGCATATTTTGGCTTTTGTTATCAGATAGAATTAGTGGTTTAAAATTGATTTTTGTCTGGAATTGACATAAATGTAGATAAAAAAGTTATATAACTCTAAACCCAGAATGTTTTCCTTTGGGTCTAATGAAATATTTAGGACTCCTCAGAGGTTAATCTTTTTTTCCCCTGACTGGGCAAAAGAAATAATAAAAAAATACTGCTGTACTAATTATGCGTATCTTTGTTAACACAGTGAGCCAAACTGATTGCTACATCAAGCTGTGGCTGCCAACAGCTTCATGTCGGGAAGCCCGGACAAGAACTGTACGCAACTGCAGAAACCCTGTGTGGAATGAAACTTTCCACTTCATGATACAAAGCGAAGTAAAGGTAGGATCTGCACCTGTGACAGTGAGCAGATGTTTTCTAAAGGGGACATCTTCACCTGCTGCATGCAGACTTTTTATGAGAGCCTTGAGGCTCACATAGAGGCTTGAACTCAGTTATGCTGAGGAATCAGATGGTAACGGAAAGGTACAGAAATTGTCAGAGACAGCATGAGAGATGCTGTTCCTACCAGCAAGTAAATATGCAAGCTTTCATCTGGATTCTCTGGTGCTCTGACTGGTCTTTGCCATCTTCTAAGCACTAGAACCCTATGAACTGGATGGGAGGTTTTATGAACTCTTTAGAGGATTAGTTATGTTTTCTTATATGCAACTGTGAAGACATTTTTGCTGTATGTTGCCTTGAGTTTGCAATACCTGCTTTATACTGTAACAGTGATGCCGTTTGTAAGTTTTAAGAGGTGCCGTAACTTAATGCTGTTTTTTAAAAATTTTAAAATATCTTTTAATACTAACCATTCCATCATTAAACAGGCGTATTTTCAAAAGTCTAATAGGCTATAAGAAAGCAAACCGTGCTTCTGACTTATGGAGTTACAATAGAGTCATGCCTATCCTATGCTTTGAATTAGTGTAAGCTCAGAGGGTTATGGATCATTTGGAATAAAGTTGAATGCTTCTTTCTGTCCCACAGCAGTTGTAAAAAACTGTTGAAATGTTTGTAGAGTTAGCAGCAATAGATTAGCAGTCAGAGTGCGAGTGATACAATGTCTAGACGTGGGGTCAGCTTCCTATGTCTTGATAGTGCTGCATCTTCTCATGCTGCTATGGGTAATCTGAGCCCTGAGGAATTGCAAGGGGAATCACTAGAATTTAAATTTTGTTAAAAGAGTTTTTTAATGTGCATTGCCTTCCACTTGTAAAGGGCTAGGGGTTTGCCCTCTATTATTATTTTCTGCTGATATGCCAAAATTTCTCAAGATAGGAATTTTGAATCCACAAAGGATCTGATGAACAGCGTGTGTAATCTCTACTCTGTCCAGTGCCTATTACCATCATGCATGTCACTCATGCTGCCTTTCTTGTGAGCTCTTGTTCATTGCCAAATCTGATGATTTGCCTCTTCTAGGGTTTGTTCCTGACTTTGCAGTCTGAGTCACAGGGACTGTGAACCGAATTCCACGTTGTTGCAGGAGTCCGTCTGCATTGAACAACGTGAGGGCTGCATGCTGACTCTTGCTAGACCTTCCTTTTGGGCTCAGTAGCCCCAGAATATGGCATTTACATCCTTCTCTGCCTCTCTCCTCAGAACATCCTGGAGCTGACAGTCTGCGATGAGGATACTTTTACACCAGATGACCAGCTTTTGACTGTTCGCTTTGATGTAGCTAAAATCCAACCTGGAGAAAAAGTTCACCTGAATTTTGAGTTGAATCCAGAGGTGAGGAATGAAAAGGCGAGTGAAATTAAATGGATAGATAAAATAATACTCCTGATCAGAATTTTGTCTCAAGTTATAACCTATATTAGAGTTGTTCTCGCATACAAAGACTTTGTTAAAAGGACCTTATTAAAGAACAAAGTTAAATGCTCAGGGTTTAAGAGGGGTCAGAAACAGTCACCCCTCTGTTGTGATTGCAATTAGATGCAAAATGGCTTTCCTATTCTGCATTTTTTTTGAGATTTCAAAAACGTCTTTTGAAAAAAGCAGAGAGAGCAAGAGTCAAAAATGAAGAAGCTGATGGTTAGAGATGTCGTTGCTGTTGTAGGATACTGACAGAGCAGGGATGTGAACAAACCCTTTCTGGGCAGCTGCCCTGACCCTTTGGCCAGTAGCTCATGAGGGGTACCTCCTTTCAGCTTCACCGGGGTTTTTGTTCTGTGCTTTCAGGCAATATGCTTGGTAAATGATTACATATTCTCATTAAAATCTCTCAGGCTTTTTTCATCCTTCTGATAAACAACAATTTAAAAAAAAAAAAAAAATTCTCAGCAAGTCTGTTTATGATCTTTTTTTCCAGGGTTACAAATTTCTTTTACGGGGACTAAGCCAGCACAGAATGGGTAGGGCTTGAAGAATGAGAATCTCCTCAGTGTTTTATTCTTTTCTTCTATGTCAGTGTGTGACCTAGGAGGTTTTTTTGCTGCGTATGCCTCAAAGAATATTGTGTTTGGTTGTATTAAAGAGGGGATAAAGAGTTTCTTATAAAATGTTTGGTGGGTGAAGTTGCTGAGAGGACACGTGGAGAAATCACATCCATCTTTTAAGAGAGCAAAATATGTACTCAGACTACTTTTCACAAAATATAACACCTTCTCTGTTTGGAGGCTGTGTAGTAACAAGACTTCAGGGCTTTTTCACACTTTTGACAAGGGCTTGAGTTTACAGTTCCTAGGAACTGTGTGTGCTCTTTTTATTTCTAAACCACTGTGTCAGACAGGCTGTTGGGAAAACACTCTTGCCTGTTTTTTATATTATTATTGCTTTGGAGAGTGTTTATTAACTACTCTTCTAGAAAGCCAATCCTTACCAAGGATTTCAATATACCTACTCCAGCTGGCTACAGCCTTCCTTAGAAAAAGCCTCATGTGACTGAGATCATCTGAGGTGTGATTCAAGCCATGAAATTGCTCTGAGGCATGTGCAGAGTTGGCTTAACCGATCGGCTTAGCAAGGTGGAAGTTGGGATGATAAGACAAGGTGAGCTGTATCTCAGGAATGTCTTGGTCAAGCCGTCCTTATTCGGATCACGAGTCCTACTCAGGCACCTATGAGGCATCACAGATTATGGTCTGTACATGGATTTTTAGAACACTTAGGGTTAATTTTTTTTTTTTTTTTAAAGTGACTTAGTAGTGGAACATGCTGGGCAACCTTAATTATAGGCAGTACTGCCACCTCTGCCCATAAAGATTTCTTTCATCTACCAAGGTATCTCCAAAGGAGGGCCAAGGAGGCCGGATGGGTAATGTCAGAGGATCAGGGTTCTTCCTGCTGTACCTCTTGCTCACTGTGCGGTCTAACAAGTCTTTCCATTGCTTTGCTCCCGGTTTTTCACCCACAAAAATGTGAATGGGACTTAATAAAAATATAATTTGTGTAAGTGTGTGTACAACAGCATAAGAAGGATGGGAACATAAGGCAGGCACAAGTAGGCAAATGTTATGAGCCAGGGTCTCCTGAACATTGTTTCTGCTCTTCTTTGGACAAAGTTGGGACAGACAGACAGTGAGTTTGGATAGTACAGACTGGTCACAATCTGATGCTTGATAAAGTCTGTCTTGCATCTCTGTAAGGTGACTGCTTTCTAAAATCTATCCCTCAGCCTTCTGTTACAAACTGTTGCAACCACCCTAATTCTCATGAAATGGAGACTTTGGGAGAAAGAAGCCAGCAGAACCACCTGCTGCTGGCTTACATGCCACAGATCCAGCTCTCAGAGAAGCCACCTGAGATGTCTCATTTACTGACATGAAGTAGTGAATACAAAAGTACTCACTTTTCACCTTTACTGTAGTGATGATTTTATCTTGGCAGCTACATTACCAGACTTTGCATGGTCTCTTCACAAAGTTAAAGTATGCCGTGCAGCCAGACAGAAGAGATATTTGGCAGTAAAGTTTAGTTCTTCTGAATATGAATGAAAAATTTTACCATCACTTGTCAGAAAGAGATTCATATCTTCTACTAATTAGTGTTTTCCTCCCTGTGGGTGATATAAAAGATCTCTGATATATGTTTTTGTGTGGTATTTCCTGGATTGGCTGTGTCCCACACAGACTGATCCAGCAAATGGCTGCAGTAAAGTAATACAGTTATTCAGTCCCTCTTATGTTGTTGATATGTTACTCTCCTCTGTTGCTGTTCCCTGCTCTTACACTCTTCCCTCTTTTTCATCTTGATTTGGCCCTCGTGAACTCTGTCCTTCATTCCCCTTTACAGCTTCAGTCTTCCCTCTTCTCTCTTCTTCCCTTCACCCTGGCAATTCTCTTTTTCCAAGTTGGTCTCTTCTCCCACCTTTTGTTTATGTTTAGTCACTATACTCTGTGAATTCTTTTGTTTTAACCCAGACATACTCACCACCTAGAGCCATTTATTCTCAAGTATGTTCTCCCACATCATTCACCTGTTATACCTCCCTTCCTCGGTATTGATTGACCCATGTCTCGTCCTGCTAATAAATGAAAAATGGGACCTTCACCTCCTATTCTATGATACTTACTCTCCTCTTCTCCTTGGGGTGACAATTGGTTTGTAAACAGTAGAGCGGTGGAGAGAGACATGAAATTAAAGGGTGGCCAAAGAAGGCTCCATCCATTTACATTATGATGCAGAGGGTGTGGGAGTAGCAAAACCTTGCAAGGGAGGGTTATACAAAATCATCAGAGTTCTATCAAAGAAAAAAGTTTTTGTTCATTTTCCTTAAATGAAAAATAAATCTTGTTTTCAGAATCAGGAAGAACTAGAAGTGGAATTTCTACTGGAAAACATGTGAGTAAAGCCTAAATGTTACAGAATTCGTCATCAGAAAACTTCACGTTTTAGAGAGTGATAATGCAGCATTGGGGAAGTGGCTCCATGCACCTGTGCTCAGACATCCCATCTTGGCATCTTCCCCATGGTTGATTTTCTCTCCTGAATCTGGTGAAACCCCTTCTTGAGTAACAATCTCACTTACTATTTATAGCTAAGGGTGGGTGTTCATTTTGTAATTCAGCCTAAGGAGAGATGATGCTGATAAGCGGAGGTAAGAAAGAGGGAGTGTCCCTAGGAGCTATGGGACTGTGACCTGGCAGTGAGCACAAGACAGAGGTGAAAGACAGAAGTGCTGATGGGACTTGGCAGCTAGAAAAACTGAGCTCAGAGAACTATTTGCATTTAAAAGATTATTGCTCATATACCCACTCTTAAATAAACCTTTTCATTTTTTCTTTTCAGTCCAGGTGTATCTGAGAACATCATTACTAATGGCGTACTAGTGGTAATTGTTTTATTTTTTTATGCTTATGTTCTTATGGTAGGACAGAACTGAAGGATGTATTGGAAGGATGTATGGAAGTTGGAAGAACTATGCCTTTAGGCATAGCCTTTACTCTTTTTCAGATGAGACACAGGTGTGGTGGTAAAGTTTTGAATTTGGTCATGCTTGTAGTGTGTTCTGTGTTGGGAGAGGCTTGGACCAGCACTTTGCCACAATGCCAGTGAGCTGCTCGCTGATGAAATGGCAGTAAACAAGGGAAGCTGGGAAGGGAGTGAATCCAGTGTCACTGCAGAGTTTGTTACTGAATGTCTACCTTGGAGCTGAAGGCTCTTTTCACACCATACCCAAAGTACTGTGCAATGCTCCTGTGCTGCTACTTCCTCCTATGCAGCACTCTCTTGGGAAGTTTCAGCTTCATCCCAAAGGTAATAAAGTACAGACCCATCTGTCCAGTTGTAAGTATTCTTCAGCTCACTCTTCTGTAGACAAAAGTTAAAGTGTGGCCTAGGTGGGGAGAAAAATTTCTTGTGTTAACTGTTGGGGATTGAATGGTATTTGAATGTAAAGGGACAGATCCCCAGTTATCTTAACTTCCTTGACCACAGTATTGCTTGCATGATTTATACAAGAGAATTAGCCTCTGCAATGTCTTCGTGTTCACAGGACATCATGGCCAAGCCTGGTGTTTCTACAGGACCTCTAGATCCTCAGTGAGGATCCTGAATTATTTCTGTGACCGGTGATTTTATTGCTTATCTCTTCCAGTCTCGTGAAGTTTCCTGTTTGGAAGTACATGTGAAGGAAACAAAAATGAAGAGCCCTTACAAAAGTGAGGCTATTGATTTAAATCGTTTGTCACTGAGTTTTGTGGTATGGGAGATACAGCTGAATCTAGACAAATATTTGATCTGTTTTAGTCTCTGTTTGTATCAGGGCTGCTTGGGGATTGAGGTGTTTCCTGAATTATCTACTTGCTAATAGTGAGAATCCTCTGGGGATGGCATGGCTGTGTAGCTTAAGGGAAACCATGGAGGTGGCTGGGAGACTCAGAAACATCACTGCAGTGTGATGGAACTGAAATACCTGTGATGAGAACAGAAAGCAAAAGAGGGGAGGCACAACTATCGGGGTGGAAACTCAGGGGGTGTGGATGCTGCTAGTGGCATCCACTGGTCTAACACATGCTCTCTGTTGCTTGGCAGGGGAGAAGTTGCAATGCTGCACCGGCCTTTTGTTGCTTACTCAGTCTGGTCCTTGTTCACACTGATTATGGGGGAGGAAAAATATTGTGGCCCAAATTAATGTTGACTGCACTAAGGCTGAAACTTTACTTGGGGCATTTTTATTGTTATTTTTTCAGGGCTAGATGCAGTTAACATTTCTCTGTGGTTTGCTGCTTGTTCTTAGGGAGAGATTTCACATTTACAATGAAAGGATCCTACGAAGAAACCCAGGATGTTTCCATAGGTCCTCGCTGCACACAGGGAGGCAGTGAAACCACCATGTTCCACTACATCAAGCAAAGTCAACCCAGACTGCACATGAGGCTGCCAAAGGAGCGTTTTTTTTGTGGTGTATGTTTTGCTTGCGATAACGGCTAAAGTCACTTTTGGGAGAAGCATCATGAATTAGCCCTTCTCTGGTAGATTTGTACCTATGGGTTGTAAATAATTTTCTCCTTATAACTTTTTTTTTTTTCTCCACTTTAATTCAGCATAGCTCAGCTAGGAGGGAAATGGATGTAAGTAGTCCCCTGGCTGTGCCTCTCCATTCTCTGGACTTGGGAAAGAAAGTGACAGTGATGAGAGTGAGTAACCTTTGACAGTGTTTGGAATTATTTCAACAAGTGTAAGCTATATCTCTGTGATACCTGGTTCATTATTAATTTTGTTATTAAAAACATACTGGCAGAGTTATATGTATGCTCAGCTCTGCATACAGTTGAAAGTATAGCTATTATTCAGGGGAAAAGTAGCATATTCAGAATTGCTGATTGCTTTAAAAGTATTTTAAAAGCAGGATCCTAGTGATGATTGTGTGCAGAAGGCCTGAGAAGAGACCAAACATTTGTCATTTCAGACTATATATCTGAATAATTGCTAATACTGTAAAACTTGCTTTTCCAAACTTTCAGTCCTATTTAAAATTTATGGTGTTTTCATTCTTGATTCTTAGGGTGAATCTTATGAGGTGTCTGTGAAGAAAGAAGATGGGTAAATCTTTTATTTCTTTTGAATGATTACTTAGGCCATCTCCTATACTTTCATAGTATCATCTTTAGATGAAAGGAAGCTACAGCTTAAACTAGCTCATTTCAAAACCAGGAATAAATATTGTAATTGGTTAAAGAAGACTAAAATATGGGGAAGGGTTAATAAAATGACACATGCTTTTAAATTGGTTGGTAGGAGTTCAGCATAGAATAGGTGGTAGGTAGTCATGGGACATAACCAGTCCCAATGTTTTCCATAATGTTGATGCTTCCTAATTTTGATACTTAAGAACCCCTCTGTCTTGTAACCTTTATCTATAATACATACACGTTTATGTGTAACACGTTTCTAAGATGCTTCCAGCACCATTATGCATTTACTAGTCCTCTGCAGGTCGTTTTTCAATGAAACAAGCTGACAGTAATTAATTTATGACAGGCTTGCAGTGATTTTCCGAAGGGCGACATTGCCCCCTACTGATGAGTAAGCTACATTGCAAGCACTAATTGCAGACAGATCAGAGGTTTTTACTGAATATTAATTATGAGCCACAGAAGGGACAAAATAACCTTTTGGCTGAAAAACACGTGAAACAGTAGCCCTGTAAAAATAGAAGTTACAGAATTAATGATGCATATGATGTTCATAATCATGTACAGATATGAAGGGATACACTTAAGAGTCATTTCTAACTCAAGTATTTACAGCACAAGTTCTTAGTAGAGATAAGCCTAACATGGGATTAGGGTCATTTTGCCTAAAGCGTATTAAGTTTAGGTAACTGCTTAGGCCCTCTCTGCTCTTCAGGAAACACATACATAGCAAGAGAATGTGAAGAGGTGTCCAAATTTCAGAGCTCAATGTGAAACAGCTTTAATTCAGTTATGTTCCTCATTTTATATCGGCAGAGAATTTGTTTCATTTAATTTCCTCATGATTGCATGAAATAGTTCAGGACAGATTCTGGTCTAAAAATCTCCATAGGAAGGCAGAAATACAGGGCCTGTGATATCCATATACCTGCTTTCATTTGCATAGGGGAACCTTCATGTGCATGGAAGTAGCCTTTCTTTAAATTGGTTTATTGTTGTTGCTTATTTTGCTTGATGTGTCAAGGAGTAGCTCTAGAAATGGCTTCCAGGTAAAGTGTCTTGTTCTGTTCTTATGCTCTAGTTGTAAGAATTTAGATTTGCGGTTGGGGTTTGATCTATGCACAGAGGAGAAGGATTTCATCCTTAAAAGGAAGAAGGTGGTAGCTGCTGCTCTGAAAGATGTTCTTCATCTAGATGAAGACCTGCAGGAGGATGAGGTATGGGGACAGCATCTTGGGAACTTAAAGTATTCTGTCCCACTTTGAATGAAGCGAATGTGATATACTTGCATGATTACCCATATAGCTCTTCCACATCTTCTAGACCAAAATGTATAGGCCAGATTGTCACTTGCACCTAAGACCGTATCCAAGAATTTTTGGCACAGAGGATGAAAGAGGAAGTATCAAGAAGTCAGTTATGGCTCCTTTATTCTCTGCCAGCTTCCATCCTCACTCAGGGGCACCCAAAGAACCTATTTGCTGAGATGAACATATGTACAACCAAGCTTGGTGAAATTTTGTTGTTTGGACTGAGACCATTTCTCCTCAGTTTGGCACCTCTCCCCTTCTCTGCTGCTACACAAGGCTCACAGAGGAAGGCTGTGGCTCTCCCTTAGCACACCGGTACAGCAGCATCTGTCTTGTGTGTTTTTCAGTGCATTACCTGTTGCTTTCTCCTGTCCTGGGGAATCCCTGGACTCAGAGGTAGCTACTCTGTTATTGGAGGACAGTAATCTGTTATGGGGCTGTGGCGCTTGGAGCAAGAGTCAGGGAGACACTCTTCTGCAACTGGGAGAATGTGCCTGTGTGGGATTTCCTCCACTGCTCTGCTCGGCTCCCAGCATGCCCATCCCTTGATGCTGTGTGCAGGACAGCATTTGTCAACCAAGTCAACGTGCTCATGACCTTAAATAACAAGCAGAATAGGACTTGTTATTATTATATAAGAATAAAGGGTTATTAAGTCATATTATTTAACAAACAAAAAACAAAACCCCCAAGTAGATGGTAAAACACAATGAAGACGAGATTAAAGATAATGGCAAGATATGTTCCTAAAACTGAATAAATATGTTGTCTCAGTTTTCAAGTTCTACCTTTGGGGCAGAGGGAGGCTGGCTAACAGAATTGCTGCATCCCTGAGGAAAGTAAGACCAAATTACATATAGCATTGATGTCAGGGAAGGGGGAGGTAATCTGGGTAACAAAGAGGATGTTAAAATAAATCTATAAAGCTTGGCACCATCTGCCGGGAGAATAGCAAATGTTGCATATAAACTTAGAGGAAGAAAAAATTATGCAGGCAGCTCTTGCTCTTCTCCTCTGACCTCAGTTATACTTAGGATTTTAAAATGTGTTTGAGGGCAAGATGTGAGGAAAAATGAAAAACATCCAGAAAAGATTCTTTGCAAATCTGAAAATAGATAAGGCCATACAAGAGCCATGCTTAGAGCTTCTGACTTACCAAAGCATCACCGATCTTTCATGAAAGTGATGCTTTCAGCATACGCTAAGTCCCACCAAAGTTTACACAACCCAAACACACACCTAAGTGCTGCCATGAAGAGGGTGAATTGAATCCAAATGTATCTGAATCAGGGTCTTGCTGCTACTTTTTCTGTATGCCCACCACTTCTCTATTTCATCTGGTGATGAACGACTCTGTGCCTTTGTGTGTTGAGCAGGTGCCAGTGGTGGCAGTCATGACCACAGCAGGGGGAGTGCGGTCCATGACAGCTATGTTTGGCAGTCTACTGGGTCTCCAGGAGTTAGGTGTTTTGGACTGTGTCTCATACATCAGTGGTTTATCTGCCACAACATGGTAAGGAGAGTTGGGTTTGTGCTTGCTGTTTGTGTTGGCAGAGTGATAACCTGGTAAAGCATATTGCCTTGCTGACGAATTTTACCCAGCGTGATGCTGGGACTTGGCTTCCTTTTGGTGCTCACTCATTTCATGGGACCAGTCAGTGCTGTGGCCCTTATTTCTTCTAGCTACAAGAAATAAATTGAGTGAGAACTACTGTATTTCTATAATCGCACTGAATTATTTACAGAAACTAAAAGAAAAGAGCACAAGCCAGGATGGTTCACCTGTATCCCCCTGCAGTTCAGTGTAGGTGACAAACCCACCCACAGCTGTTCTGTGGCTCAGATGCGTGCCTTTCTGTCATGCCATACATTATGAGTTCTCTTGGTGGCTGGACTTGTTTCTGTCATAAACTCAGTGCCTGGTGCAGAGAATGAGTGGGAAACGTGGTTATTTTTTGATGAAAATTCTGTATGCCTCAGATCCATTTCTCATTTCCCAGTTACCTGGCAGAAAAGGTTCCTGTGTTAAGATGGAGGGTAGAGGTGTCTTAGTGTTTCACTTTGAATGAAAAGTGGTTATTTATGGCTATCAACAAGGGACTGAATAGGGCTTGGTAGGCCGAAAAGCTGGCGTTTTCTTGGGAATGTAAGAAATGGCGATTGCTTTCTGGGGGAAAAGTAAACCTTTTGATTGCCAGCGCAGACAAATCAGATGTTAATCATGAGTCAGAGACGATGCTGCAGATGTGCAAGCAAAGCAATGCAGCTGGAGTCCTGGGGACTTGAATCTCTGAAAGGACACAGACCTGATCCCCAAGCATGCTTGAGAGCAATGAGGAAATAAAAGCAGGGAAATATTGTTTTCCCTTCCTTTGTGTATCTCTTGGGTCATCTAGTTGCATGTAACACTTCAGAAATCCTCCTGTAATATTTGTCTGGCTCAACTCTTACATGGCTCTGAAAAGGAGAATTTAAAAGAAAAGCCCTGAGAAACATGGACTGTCATGCACTCAATGTTGACTGCCTTGCATGACTAGCAGGGCTAGTCTAGGGCTTTAAAATGTTTTGCCTCTGGAGGGCTGCTCTAAAAAGATACATGAGACAGAACTAGAACAAGTGGGGTGGGGATGAGAAGGAATGACTAGAATCTGCCTGAGCTCTGGGAACTGAAGTCTCAAGCAGACTGGCCCTGTCCTTGCCAAGAGTCTGAGGTGACCCACCTGCTGCATGCCCAAGGAGGGGAGCTCTTGCACTTGTCCAGGCCAATGTTTGCTGCTAAACTCCTGCTTAACGTTTCACTCAGTGCCTGAACCAGCTGAGGGAACTGGCCTCAGACAGAAGCTGTGGCTTGAACCTGGACAAGCAAAGGGTAATTCTAGTAAAAGCTTGGGAATAAAAGTTAGGTTATGGTTGTTGCTTTATTACTCTCTCGATTCTGAGAAGAAACAAGCTAGGATGATTTTGAATGTATTCCTGCAGCAAAAATATTGTTGTATAGTCTAAATTCTGCCTGGGCTTTGAACAGCTCTTCCAAGGTAAAAGTTGGAGGGTGAGCGCCTTGTGTATCCTGAAACAAAACTCTTATGTGTGGTATAAGCCCATGAATTGTCACGTACCCAGTGATGAACCACATTATGTTTCTTTTCACCAGGACCATGGCAAAGTTATATGAAGATGCAAATTGGTCACAGAAGGATCTCAGAGGGCCCATTGGTGATATCAGGAAACATGTGATCACAAGCAAGCTGCACTGTTTCTCGTTGGATCACATGAAATACTATGAAAAAGAGCTTTGTAAAAGAAAGCAAGAGGGGCACAAGCTGTCCTTTACAGACTTATGGGGACTCTTCATTGATTGTATGCTACATCATCAGGTATTATAGATCCATCCCTTATTCCAGAGGATTTCTAACTTTTTGTGTCTAAAGTTCTGGATTCAGTTATAGGAAAGGCTCTCAAAACTTCTGAGGGGTCTTTCTTTGGCTTTTTAGAAGAAAAATAACACAGTAAACCTAAAAGGTAAGCATCTAGGGGAAATGTCTGAGCACGTAAAAATTCAAGGTGTTAATGAAACTGGTTTTCCATCTTTACTTTCAGATCAAATGAGCATTCTAGTAATATACAGAGGAGAGGTGGCTCTGACAGAGCTAAGGTCAGGCATAGCAATATATAGCCATACCAGCAAACAAAGCTGTATTGAATGAAATGGGCCCTGGTTGACTTTTATCTGCAGCACCTCCAAGGTAGATAAATATCTTTATCTTTCCTTTAAAGCAAGTCATATCCTAGTGACTGTGTAGACAAGTTGCTCACATTTTTGCTCTATGCCCCATTCCAAAATTCCTGGAAGCATCAGTGATAATGCTTTGGCGAAGGTGGTTGACAGATAACACATGAACACATTTGTGTGGTCAAAAAACTGAAGTACACAGAACAAAATCTGCTGAGGTTTAGGAGACGTTTCATTGATAGTCCATGCTTAGGTACCATATTAAGTCCATGCATAATGTTCATCTTTTACAATGACTTCTGTTCTTTATAAACAGGAAAGTACTCACAAACTCTCTGATCAGCAATTGGCAATAAATCAGGGACAGAATCCACTGCCCATATACCTGTCCCTCAATGTCAAGGATGACTTTAGCACTCTGGATTTTAAAGGTAATGATTATTATACACACTTCTATAAATCTAAGGAGTTTCTTTTTAATGCTGGCTGAATGCCAAAAGCTTTTACTGTAAGTCCAAGCTAATAAATCTTTTAAATAATTTCTTTTTCCCCTGTATTCACATCTGGGTTCTGACTTGGATGAAAAATATGCATCCTAATACCATGGTAGGGAGATACCTGTGCAAAGACACTGCCCTGTGAGGGGCAGATACGCCTTTTGCTGGCAGCCTTGAGAGCCACCACTGCTGCTCTTTCTCCCTCTGGTCCCCACATACTCCTCACAGCCTCTTTCAGCTGCTGGTGTTCCTGCCAAGGCAGCAGTAGTCCAAGAGAGCTGTGAAGAGTTGGGAGAGGAAGGCAAGGAATGGAGAAGGGAAGATGTGGAGGGGGGGTGAGAGTGGGAGGCAGCTCCCAGCAGCCAGAGAGGGATCATGCTCTGTGCCCTGATCAGTGATGCTGATCACTATTTCCACGGCGTTTTCTGGCCCAAACGAAGCAGGAGGTCCTGCAACTGAACCTGATCATCTGCTGCTAGGCACAATCTGCAGTCCCAGTGTGTTCAGCCAAGGTTTGGGTGGGTTTTGGTCAGAGGTTTTTTTAGCTTCACAAGGCAGTGATTATCAGAGTCTAAGAATGAGCAGTAGCTGGTGTCACTGCTGACTCAGAAGAACTAAACACGCCACATCTTGCGCAGGGCCTTAGCCATCAGTGGACTTTCAGCCCCAATTTTTGCTTCCTAGTACAGAAATGGACCTGAACCCCAAGCTGAATGGATTTTTCACAGTGTTAGTGGAGGAGGTGAATTTAGCTTTTGCATCACCAATCTAACACGCAATATACTGAAAGGTGCCTGCTTGTTTCAAAACATGGTGGTTTGAACTGTCTGTCACCAACATGCTGAAGCTACAGGTCTTGTTCTTCCAGCTTTTGATTCTCTAAGCTGTTATTTTTACATGTGTTCAGGTGGCTACACTAAGTTCTTCTTGATGCCTTATTTGCAGAGTGGGTGGAGTTCACACCTTACGAGGTGGGTTTCCTGAAATACGGGGCCTTTGTTCGTTCAGAGGATTTCGGTAGTGAGTTCTTCATGGGTCACCTGATGAAGAAGATCCCAGAGTCCCACATCTGCTTCTTGGAAGGTGATTTACTATCTCAGAAAAACATCACCTTTATAACCACATAGTTGGCTACACAGAGTTGGTCTGCAAGTAGCAATACTGGTACACCAGATAATGTATCTGATGCAATTTAAATCTCAAATGAACCAGCCAAAAGTGACAAAAGAGGAAGCAAATTCTTGAGACAAATGCAATTAATTTGCTGAACTTCTTATGTTAGACCAAAACAGAACACACACATTAGAACTGATCTTTTGAAGTATTTAAAATCACAGTCTGACTTTTATAACAGCCAGGTTTCTAAAATGGCCTAGTCATAAGCCAAACATTATGTGTAATGGCATGGCATTTGATGTTCATACTAAATTTCATAATATTTCATAGCTAAAACAGTGCTAGTTTAAACAACCACAGTGACTGAATCCAAGTAGGTTGCCATAGCTGTGCTCTAAAAATTCAAAGTAGTATTAAGTATGGCTTCTTTTTTTTAAACTTTCAAGGCACGTGGAGTAATATATTTTCCCAGAATTTCATGGATGCTGTCTACCTCTTGGGTCATTCAGAGGACTTCTGGCACAGATGGACCCGAGGCACTGAGCATGACATTGGTTAGTTATTTGGATTACTTTTCACTTGAATCTGTTATCTTTATACCTCTCTGAAATGTGAAACCTGACATATGGTGAAGAGTTTGGTTTTGTGTTCTGTTTCTGAGTTAGGGGACACCAAGCCTTTGGGAATGAAGGAAAAACAGGAGAGAAACAGTTGTGCTGGAAAACAGGAAAAAACATTGCGCTGTTCACTGTGCAACATCCCTGGGGAGTTTTGTTAGTCACGAGAGCGTTACCATGAGTCTTTGGGGAGGGATAGGCCAGACGGGGAACAACAAAGTGATGCTGTGACACTGAAACCCACCTCTGCCCAGAACAGGCCGCATGTTGGTGCGTGCACTCCATCACAGATGGGTCTGTGGTGGTTTGGCTGCCCAGCCCCTCTTTCTTTGTTGTTATTTGTATGAGAGAAACGCTCTAAACAAATGCAGACATATACCCTCTTCTCATTCCACGTACAGAGGAACACCCTGCTCTGCCCAGGAAGCCTCATGAACAGACAACTTCCTTATCCATTCCCAAAGGTTGCCTTTCCAATACACTTCGAGAAATGATGACCGGACGGCCAGTGGTTTCAACTTACCACAATTTCCTCAAGGGTTTGCAGCTACATAACAAGTATTTAGAGAATGAGAGCTTTTGCATGTGGAAAGGTAATAGTAATTTTTTTTAGATACATCTTTGAAGGTGATTTGAGTGCTGATACTTGCTGAGGACAAATATTTGATAAGTTTTGGCATAAAGGCAAATTTTGATTAATATTATTTAATTAATATGTCTGTGGAATTGGTTTTGCCGAGCCCCAGATGATTTACTGCTGGTCGTCTTTCTGTCTTGGAGGAGCCACAGCAGGCTTGTTTGAATTCTGTCCTTCCTAGGAAAAGCCGCAAAAGAATGACTTACAGCTTCCACTGAAGAGAATAGCCACAAATTTACACCAGTTGAAACAACAGCTTAATATAACACTTTGGATGAAGCTGAGTCTCAGAACTGCTCCCCCTTGCTGATCTCAGAGTTGAGCTATAGATGCTAAAATTGTGTCGAAGACAAGTATTTAACAGTGGGCTTTGTGTCAAAGACTAATATAAGTGTGGGCTGTCCTTTCTTTCCTTGTTATGCTGATTTGGAAAAAAAATGGACTTGCTCCTGCGGGAATTAATTGATAATACAAGTTTTTGACTTTCAGACACAGTGCTGGATTCTTCTCCCAACCAGTTAAATGAAACGGGTGACTGTCTCAAGCTGGTAGACACAGCTTTCTTCATCAACACCAGCTGCCCGCCCATTCTGAGGCCGGAGAGGGAAGTGGATGTCATTTTGCATTTAAATTACAGCGGAGGATCACAGACTCTGGTAATGTTTTGAAGTAGTGTTTCTTTATCTGTATGACTCCAGCAGCTGAATTACCACATTTCTCTCTCAGAAAATGGTCTGGTTGTTAGTAAGTTAAAGATCATATCAGTGATACTATTCAACACTGTGACCATAATGTCACTGTCTTTATCAGGGCTATTTTCAGTAGCTGTCTGGGACACACACATGGACACAGACACATAGAAGATTACCTATTCTGTGTATCTGTTCAGATTTGTCATTGTGGTACCAAGTTCCTCAATAGTTAGTTAAATAGCTTTTACAATGTAATTACTTAATACATAATTTTGCTATTTTTGAATGAAAATTTGGAGTTTTTCTTTTATGTTTGACTTTTGTTATTTGCATAAGTTTCAGTCAGGTTTTTGTTTTGCTGTGTTTGAAGAAACATTGAGGGGCGTATATGTTTGAAATTAATGTAATTTATTTGTAGGAGTTCATGAAGATATTGATTGTTAGATGCACTGAATGCAAACACTCAAGAGATACTCTGAGATACCAAGTGTAATCAAACTTTCCTGATCCAAATCCTTGACTGTGCCCACTAAATCACAAAAAAGATCAGAATTTCATATAAATTTCAGAAAACAGTAAGCTTGCTTTAAAAATGTTTAGTGTTAGCAAATCAACCAAACTTCTATTACCCGGGATATAGTAAAATCAAGAGGGTATGCTTGTTCCAGTGCATAGTTAGCCTTATTTGTAAACATATAAATCAACCACAGACTGCCTAGGGCAGCAAAGTATTGTTTATGGGGCTTGGTAGCCTTATTTCAACCTCTCTTTGTGTTGCAAATCTCCTCTTTGTTGAACCAGCCGCTGGACCTATTCTCAGAGTACTGTTTGGAGCATGGGATCCCATTCCCCAGCACGGAGCTGAGCCAGGAAGACCGGGTACACCTGAAGGAGTGCTATGTGTTTGAGGACAACTTAGAGGCACCAATCTTGGCCTATTTCCCACTGGTGTGTGATACCTTCCAAAAATACAAGGCACCAAGTAAGTTAACAGCATTAATCATTTTTTGAGGTTGCCATATCCAGTTTATCCATTGAATTTGTTCCTCTTCTAAAACAAGAGACTGGTAAGCTTCTCAATTGGCTAAGTTATCACATTCCCAGTCCTGTTGTGATGGATATAGTGTTGGCCAACTAATCAGGGATTGAACTGAAGAGTTTCAAAATTAAAAGCATGAATAGCTGTAGCTTGAGGCAAACCCCCTTATCTGGCATCTGGGACAATTTATGTTCCTTTGATAATAAAGGACAGGAGGCAGCTACTAAGTAATATCCACTGGTAGCTAACACTGTCACTTAACTGTCTTGTAATGAGATACTACATTTACTTTGTTAACAAAGCTAGAATCCTCTCATTACTTTGTTTACATGAAAAAAAATTGAGAATAGAAAGTGCTGAAAACACGTAATGAAGCAAAGGATTTGCTAGGGTAAGAAGCTGCTTTGATATCTGTCATTTTTGAAAAGTTGCTGGATTATTTTCTTTCGTTCAGCAACAGAATAAATGATGATTTGTTTGTTTCACCAGAAAAACTACTTGGCAAATTCAGTTTCAGTTTACAAATACTTTTGCATGCATCAACTCCAATTTTCTTGTTGCTAATTTAGTGTGATTCAGGAAACTTTACTCAAAAACTGACCAAAAATCCATATAGCAGCTTATTGGAAAAGACCTCATGTAGTTCATCATCTTATTTGTCCTGCTGCATGGGCTTAAAATCTCAGTCACCTGAGAGGGGGAATTCCCAAACCAGGAGCTTCTTGGTGTCATTTTCTACCAGCTGGTAGATAAGGAGCTCTCATCTCAGTACCCAATGGAAAGGTTAAAAATACAAAATTCCAAATCTGCAAAAGTGAAATATTCTGATGGAAAACTTTAATTTAGAGAGGAAAGCATTTTACATGGAAAAGTTGTTCTGCCAGTCAGTTCTGGATCAGCTGTAGTGGTAGTCAAGCAGCAAAGGAGTGGATTTTATTAGTGCAGCAGATGTAGTGTCTATACAGTAATTAAATCTTGAACCATTTTCCTGAGAGAATTCAGTTTCTTCTGGCTGTTACTGTGTATTTTGCATTGCCTAGTAGAAGTCTTCCACCTCAATAACATTGCTGTGTTCAACTTTGTTATGTTCTTACTTCAGATGTGGAGCGCAGTCCCACAGAGATGGAGCAGGGAAGAGTAGATGTGTCCAACTCTATTGCTCCCTATGGCACTGGTCTGCTTACGTATACTGAAGAGAATTTCAACAAGTTGCTGAACCTGTGCAGCTACAACATCCTGAATAATAAAGATTTAATTCTTCAGGCTTTGCGAACTGCAGTGGAACGAAAGAAGCAACTTAAAAACTATTCACCACCTCAGTTGTCTAAACACTCTTAAAGTATATTTTGATGAATCTTATCAGAAGGAGATATACAGATGTTTTGGTAATAGACTAATAAATATTCAGGGACATGAACCAACAGAATAAGCATCCATGTTATCTTGTTAAAAAAGGCAATTGTGTATTTTATTCAGTACTGTGTGCGAGGACTAATGCTGGTTCTGGCATTAAAGTCATTAGCAAATCATGATTACTTTTAAAAATTCTCTTCACTGTTTTAGGGAATGAAAAGGCAGTTGTAGAGCTATAGGGTCCCATTTGGATATATAACCATATAAGAATGAGATTTCAACCTCACAAAAGCGTGTGCCAGACTTGGATGCAAATCTTGGTGGCATGTGGTCTTTGAACCAGAGACCAATGCAAAGATCAAGCAAAGCTTTGCCTTGTTCACAGATGTCTGCTTGTGACAGTGAGGAGTAAACCAGATACCAAAAATGTTTGCACCAGGAAAAGGAAGGCTGATAATTGAAGAATGGAACTGCACGAGATATCTTCTATTTTCTCAGTGTCCATCTGTTAGGCAGAAGTCTAACCTTCAGTGAATTTACCTGCTTGGCTGTCATTGCACTGACTCTACATTTTTTGATGGACTACCCCAGAGTGATCAACACATAACAGTGTGATTTTTTTTCTGCCAACTGTTTGATAAAAATCATCTGACTGCATCCATTTTTGTTGACCTTCTCTCTGAACCATTGCCTACCAAGTAGATTTTGAAGTAGAGGATAGCAGTTAAGGTTTCAAATCCTACACTTAGTGGGTTTGGAAAAACAGTTTTAACAGCCTAGCCTTTGGCCATAACCATGTCTTCATTCATTAATCTGCTGTGAGCTTACAGATGTTCGTGATGGCAACAAAATTTGTGATACCAAATCTGTTGACTTCTGCAACGTTATAATGGTCAGTGTGTAGCTGCTGCTACAGCTTTATTCCCACTGCCATCCACAACACAGACAGGGGAGTGTTCATGAGCTTTTCATACTCATTTTAGATAAATGCTTGTTTAAGAAAATATATTTAACTGGTCATTCTTAGATCTTATTTTCTCTTTTATATGTCAATACACGTACAGTGTAATAGCTACCATTCACATACTAAGCACCCATGCATAATCTTATTAAAAATAAGAGTCTTATAGATGCAATCATTGGAGTATGGTTTTTTTATTAAGTTCTATGGACTCAGCTTGGCTAGTGAGTTGATCTGGGAAAAAATGCTGCTTTCTTCTGATACCAAGAAATCAAATATTGAAGAAACAAAGGCATCCATGAACTTTGCTAATGACCTTTGAGGAAGGACGAGAGAAAAGCTGCCGCTTCAACAGTGGAAGATGAAAATTGGAAGGAAACTCTGCTTTTAAGAGTGCGGATGACTGGGGTGATAATGAGAGGTTTGAAAGTCCAAATGCTGGTATTTGCAAACACCAAGGTATTTATTCAGTAACACAGAGTGCAGCACTTGGCTAGCACTGTATATGAGTCTATATTTTCATCAGTCTTTTCTGTTCCCCTTTGCAGTCATCTCATTCATTACACTGGTGCGAGTATAAAAAAAAAAAAGTACATCCATCTGTATGCCAGCAGTATGCCTGCATTACCCTGGGAGTGAGGCATCTTTTGTCTCCCTCTCATGTGCCATGGTCAGAAGCTAATGGACTCTGTCATCCAGTCTTACAGATCTCTGTTTATGAAGTAGGAGATAACATCATGCTTTGTTACCTCTAAGACAGTCCTTTTTCTGTGGATCAGTTCAATTAACAGGAGATAACGCTAGCAGATAACTCCTGTCAAGCTTTGCTGCAATATCAATCAAACCAATGAAGTCTCCCTTCACAAGAGGAAACTGTTGGCAGTAACCTTTGCATCTCCTTTTCACGGATCTAAGGTGGTCAAGTCCAACAACCCTTTTCTTTTTCTCAGTTACTGATAAATCTTTCTTTTTGAACTCTACCCTCTTAACCAGAAATACAGTTTTTCATGTTCTTTTCTTGCCCTTGGTTAGGATAATTTGATGTTATATCTCACCAGTAAGATGGCAATAGTTTTCTGTGAGCAAAGAAGAAAAAAAAGATGTCACTCTGACAGCTCAGTTGTGTTCATAAGTTTATGTTTAAACAATAATGAAATGGGGTTTTAAAAATTTGATTAAATTTTTTTTGCTAAGTATCTTTTAAATATTTTAAAGATTTTCAAGATTCATTTTTACAGCTCCAGGAAGATGTAACAGAGGCAGTGAAGTTTGTGCCTGGTGTGTTCCACCGATGACTGGTTTTTGGTGGTTGCAACACTTGGCACAGGGCCTTCAGCTTTACTCACCCAAGGTGTGGTGATGATGTGTGTTTTTGGCAGCAGATCCAGAAAATTAGGATGGCTTAGAATGAGCTGAGGAAAGGGAGTCCATTTTAAGAAATCTGGGCCTGTTGAGCAACCCACTGAAAAATCTTAGGCTGCCCAAATTGTCTAGCTTAGCAGCTTGATATTTTGACTTGAAGGAAAGTGTTCGCGTTGGGACCTGGCTCCAAGGATCTAACACTGCACGAAGCTAATACTTTCCCCGGTCTTGCCAAGCTCGGTGGTCTTGTCTTGGTGGCTTGTGAGTTTTCACTACAATGGACTCATTTGGTTTCTTGTCTGGGGAAGGAAAGGCTTCTTTTTCTGTCATATTAAAACCTGTTCATGTTGTTCGCATTGCAGTAATACCTCAGAATCCTGCTTGTGATGTGATGGTGAAAGGCGGTGTAAAAGGATGGGGAAGAGATGTTTGTTTGACTGTCTTGCCAGCTATTAATCAAAAATAACGAGAGAGAGATGTTCGGTATTACTAGTGCTGTTTTTTAGGGCAGGAGCTGAGGCTCAGTGACATATTAGCTGGATTTTTCAAAGTGATTCAGCATTAGCATAACTGTTCTATTTAAGATCCAGGTAGGTCAACAACAACTTCTTTTTCTGAAAACACGTGTTTGTGACCTGTCACACAAGCTCTGCTAAATATAATGGCACAATCCTGTAAGCAATTAGCTGTGAATACAGTCTCTGTTAGGACTCCGACATCTCTCAGGCTGACTGTAGATGAAGTTACCCCCTTAATTAGCTGGTGACATGAGGTGACGTCCTGATATTCTGAGAATTGGTTCAGGCTCAAATTGGCTCTAGATTTCCCTGTAAAGGTCCTGGGCTATGTGTCTTGCCACATTTATGCCAAAAGAATTACTAGCTAATTAGCTGACACAGGCTCATGATGGTATTCCTCACGCCTGCAGTCTGATGGGGTTAGCAAAGAGAAAAAGCTGCTTCAACAGCGTCTGAAGTGTTGAATGAACCTGGAAAGCTCAGAAGATGTCAGATTGTTCCTGCAAAGGTGAAGAGAGATGCTGCTGGATGCTCAGATCTACAGAGCACAGGGAGAGGCAGAGATAAGGGTTGTGAGCTACTGCTTTTTGAGATAAGGATTGGATTTGAAATTCTGTTGCAACCATACTGAAGGCAGGATTGCGTATATTGGGAGCAGCTGGGCCAATGCTTTACTGATGATTTTTGGATGCTAAAACTGCCCAATTGCTTCAGGTGGGTGAGTAGGAGGAGTGAGATTTTATCTCTCCAAAACATATCAAAGGCATGTGGAATCGTTTTAATCAAGTTTCCCAATATTCTTTTGAAGACAGAAGTCCTCCTTCATATATGTCATAATCAAAATAGTGCCTTAAGTAAAAATATAATCCCCCCCGCCCTGATCAGCTAGTGTGATCTCTCTATGCAGTGACTGATTTTGCATCTTTCATTCTCAGGAATTTAAATTCAGACTAAGATTGAAGGTCTCTCCTGCTTACAAATGGATGATACAAAAATTTTCGGATATTATTTTTCTCTAACCTGTGCCCCCTGTCACCTTCTCCAAGAATGCTTTCTCCTTTTTTGCATCTTATGTGATTTTTTTTTTTTTTTGACCTTATATGATACAAAACTTCAAGGATATTGCAGAGTATTGAAAGACAGGTATAATGAAGATATTGTATGTATAAATATGGAAATAAAATTCCAACATATTAATGTGAAAGTTAGATATATATTTTTTTTTAATGCCAGACAGTTACTTTAAATTAGTGGCAGGCCAAAAAGTATCTAGTCAAAGCTGAGTTTTTCAGAGACTGTAATCTGATACCATGGGGAAGGAAGTGACACTTTTCATCCACGGTAAATCTTCTTGTGTGCAGAGATTATTGAGCTTAAGTCCATCGTATAACTGGAATTTGACTTGGATTGCTTGCTCTCTTGTTTGATTGGCTGGATGAGATCTGTGTAGGTTTTGTACCTTAGAGAATTGTTTTTAAAGGAAAAAAGAAAAGAAAAAGGAAAACAAACTGAAAGGCTAGAGTCAGGGAAAATCTTCAACTATAGATCTGACACTATATTTGTTTATTTTTTAATTTGCTTTATTTGTTAATTCTGAGTATTTCTTTTCTAATGTGACATCTGGCTATCATTTTGTAACACCTCTAGCATGTTTTTGGATGTTTACCCTTCTTGTTACGTTTAAGGTGTTTAAATGATGACCAGTTCCCATTGTCATCCCAAAGGTGGTACAAGGATACTTTTCTCTTGCAATAATATGAAATCCCCCATTAGTCATACATTTCTGTAGTACTGGATTGTCAGAAGGTGACAAAGTGGTATATTGTGGGATATTGGATGCAGCTGTTGTTGCTACCTGCAACCTATTGCACTTAGATACACAATTATCTGAATATCATATTGGGGAAACTGGTGCTTGCAGCAGGGTCGTTTAGATGAATTTTGACTGCCTCAGATCAGCAAGATATTTCTATTTGCTCCACTTTGCCTTAATTAAGACATACAAAATCACGCGCATGTAAACGCACGCTACAAAGTAGATGGAGAGCAAAGTAAAATTCTGTCTTCCATTTTACTTTCCTTGTTATTGCTCAGAGCAATACCACAGAGACTACTCTGTGTTCCCTCATCAGTAGCACAGTCCCTCTAGTCTTTAAAAAGCAAAGTAAGAGTGTAAGTAGTATGTATATGAAGATCACTACCGGTTTTAAATTATTTACTCTGGAAATCTGATTGTTAAAAAGAGCCAATATATGGCTCTTTAGACTTTGGGTAGCTTCACTCATGAATTTACTTACTGCATGCTTGATGGTTGTCTTTGAAATTCTCCTTGAATTGTGGAAGAACTAAGGAAAAATGCAAAAACCCCAACATGATACTTAACCTTTGAAGTAGTAATCTTTTTGAAATCATAATCCTAGGGACACATTTCTACCTCTAAAATGCCAGTGGGACAAACTACAAAATCATGATTTATTTTGAAGCGATTGTGTTGTCCTTATAGACACCGGTGAGTAAGCCATCAACAGTTAAAATTTTCTCAGTGATTACAAGGACTTACTGTTATGGGTATTATGAGCATTCAGCGCTTAGCTCTAATATGAACTTACTGCATGAATAAAAAACTGTTGAGATGGTAATTCTTGACTTGCACAAAGCTTTTAAAGATATTATATTCCAAAGCCTTCTTGTGTGGCTTGGACAAGCAGTGGTTAAGGGAAGATAATGTCAGGTACAAAACTTGGTGGTGGTCATGAGCAGGAGGAGAAGAATTATTTAGGAACATGTTTTGGGTATGGCAATGACGATGTTATTTTGAGAAACACAAAACATCTGAACATCAGGAAACCATTCAGTGGGCAAGATGCACTGACTCTGGAGTAATGTTCTGAATTGTGAAGTGGTATCTCATTTATGTATCTTAAAAGCAATGTGGGTAAGACAACGTAATGTCAGGGAGTCTTGTATTGGCTGTGAAACAGCCGGGAGGGTATAAATATATATAGGTGTATATATATATCTGCTGGGACAACTCGGGGAAGTTGAGCTGGATAATCTACTCTCTTTCCTTTGATAGAGGATGTTTTAAAGACATTTTTAATGAAAGAAGATTCCCAGTTTTATTTTTAATACTGGAATTTTTCCAGGGAAACATTCTTCTTTCAAAAGCTGGAAAGACTAGTTTTGTGAGAGTGCAAGTAAGTGATTCTCAGCTGTGACTGCTCCACCTAAATTCATTCATAAGTATTTAACACAGATATAAAGTAATAAAGACAGAAGTTAAGGGAGATATTTTGTCTTTGGGGTAGAGATGCTCATGTCCATTGAAAATATCTTTTGCTCATTCTTTCAAGGAGCATTTCAGATGCTGAAGGTTCATATTTATGAGCCATTTTCCTTTGGTTCCGTATCTATTGAGAAGGCTGTGCAAAGTGTGACTATGGAGCAAGCAGCAGGCTATTAAATGCTTTAGATGGAAACCACCAGATAGTACCACTGCACATTTTGGATAAGACCTTCTGAACAGTCATCACGTGTGCATCACACAGACATCAACATAGAAGGGAGCGACTTGTGTGTAAAAAGAGGATTTTACTCTAGTGATGTTCCTTGGTCAATACCTCTCTTTCTCTGCGCAGAATTGCGTTGATACTGGCCTCCATGGCACAGGGGAGGGCATTTAGGTGGCATTCACTGCAGTTTGCAAGGTTACTTTTTTACCTGCATGAAGTGAATTATTCATCAATATGAATGAGATTGATTTAAAAATAATCATTTGGATCTCATGATGCAAGAGTGAGTACTAGTTGCCTCCTGTCATCAAGCAGAGAGGCCCGAAAGAGTGTGGCAGAGCCGGAGTCTGGTCTTGCACACCCCAAAATCTCCCAGCCTGCACATATATACTAATTTAGGGCTACTATAATACACTGCTTTTACAGGCAATGAGTCACTGCACACCAGAGTGAAGAGGAACCAGGGAGCGTTTTGTGCCCCAATGTTACCCGTAGGGTGTCTGCTGGGCCCGCTGTGAGAGCGAGCAGACAGAAGATGCCTTTGAAGTAAGCTCTGAGGATGGACGAGCTGCTGCGCTCCCTGGGCCCATGCAGAA
Source organism: Nipponia nippon (assembly GCF_047370975.1). Classification (NCBI taxonomy): domain Eukaryota; kingdom Metazoa; phylum Chordata; class Aves; order Pelecaniformes; family Threskiornithidae; genus Nipponia; species Nipponia nippon. The sequence continues at coordinate 30,302,637 of NW_028262291.1, read as the reverse complement.
GAGCACAACCCTCTCTCCTGCTTCACCCTTCCATCCCCAAGTTTCACCTACTGCTTATAGCTCCTCCCTTCCCTCTCGTTGCATTTAAAATCAAACTACAAGATTTCTGGACATGGATTCACTTTTTTCCAGATATACGCTAAATACCCAGGCAAAGAATACTGAGCGTGTGGCGAGGTCACCGAGTGTAGCACAGAGATGCCTAGAGTAGCTTCAGGGAAGCATGGGTACTGCAGTCAGTTGTGGCACTGCAATGGTGTTGCTTACCTTGCTGAACTGCATGCTGCTACGGGAAGACTGCTACAGGATCATGGTTTGGAAAGAAGCTGTCGAGATCTCTCTCCAATACCCTGCAGTATGGCGGTGGCAGTGTAGACATACTCTGAGAGCTGTGATTTAACTAGTCACAAGCACTTTGCTTGGGGGTTAGAGTTGTTGCACAAATGCAAAACTTATTAGCAGTAGTATTTTCAAGAAAGCAATCACTGGGCAGAAAGGGGCTTCAGTGTCCCCCCCAAACATCGCAGTAGGTAGAAAAGGAATTTCTCTTTGTTCTGCTGACTCAATTGAGGTGCTCTAATAGGCTGCAGGAAGCAGGGAGGGGACTGCCTAATGACTAGAAATAATAAAGGGGTGGGGCGGGAGAGCCTTGTCATAAAATCCCTATTCCTCCACCCCTAATCTGCATGAGGAGTTCCTGCCAGCTGCACGACTTGGTATCTTTTAATATTGGACTTACATGCAACTGGGGCTGCAATGGGATCAAATTTAAGTTCAAATGAGGTAAGTAAAAGAGCCGATAGCAAGCATGAAGTAGGTAAAATTGCCTAATATTCCAGTTAAGTTGATCACAGAGGAGAACAAGCTGTTTGAGAGGTACGGGCAATCCATGGAAAGTGAGTTTGCTGTTCCTCAGATCTTGTGGTTGCAAGGATGGTTTTCCTAGTCTAGCCTTTTACAGAACCTTGTGGCATGTCTGTGTTTTCAAGCTATGTTCTAGGGCTAACAACATTACTTATTGTGCTTCCTTAAAAAAAAAAGCTTCATGTCAAGGAAATAAGAGGCTGGCAGAGAGTTGTGATGGGTCTGGTGGTCGGTAAAGCACCTAATGAGTGTCATTAATGAGCATAGCTCTAAGTATGGCTTTGAATGTGAGATGTTTTTAAATGTCAGCCTAAAATAAGAATTTAACACGTAGCTTAGTTTTCTTAACTTTGCCTTGTGTTGTTTTTCCTAGACTTTTACGGGCACCTCAGCAACAGCGGTGAGAACGGTAGGTAGTAATTAGCTGGCCTTTCATTAAATGCTGTCCAGTGCTGAATGTAGATCACCAGAAAAAATGTTAGGAATTCAATGGCTCGGGGGAAAACTGTACTGCAATGTTTACTGAACACTTAAAAGCTGAGCTGCGACTTCAGCTCTGTAGATGAAATATTGCCTTGGCTTTCAGTAAACTCTGAATAGTCTGGCTTCTGTTGGTGTCTAATGCTTATGATGCTGTGAGTAGGTGTTGTGCTGTATCTGGGCCGGTTTGTACTTCACCTATATTAATTTTTTAATTCCTCTCTTTTTTTGTGTTTTGATTTCTTTGGATGAAACACCTACTTGTCTTATACATTATTCCTTCATAAGAAGGCTCTGTTTAAATGAGTCTTTCAGTTGTTCTTAGTGCTCTAGTAGTCCTTGTAGTCTTTCTTTGCACTGTAATGACCCGTCGTAGAGCTTGCAATTCTCTGTGTAACCTGGTGTTTAAAAACACAGCGTCAGAACAGATAAAACTGTGGAATAAATGTGTTATGTTCGGCCTCCTGACAAGCCCAATCTCATCAGCCTCGTATGAGTGGAACAGTGCCCAAACTTCTCTGAACGTGAAAAAAGAGCGAAAATGTGTTTTGTAAAAGCTGAACTGAGGATGAATTCTTTGCACAGGCAAATGAAAACTCCCTGGGTAATTAGCAGATGTTCATGTTAACAGGTATTAGCATAAAGGAAAATATATCAGATAAGCTGCTATGAGCCAGCGAATGGGAACAGCAGCAGTGGCAACAGGATGGGGCGCTCTTCAGACGCTTGCAATGGGTTTGGGGCTGCCAATATCAGTTGCAACTCTCTGGGGATCTGTAGTCGGAAAGATGGGCTCTTGCCCCTGTGTCAGTGACGTGGGGGTTTCCCAGCCTAGTTTGATTTGGGCTTTGGTTCCATGTGGGGGATTGCAGTGATAAAGAGATTCTCCCGAATGGTGGTAAATTTGGTCTGCCCCATGGAGGTCTGATGTTATTGATAGTATCTGATGCCTGATTGTGCCCGAGAGCCACTTGCCTTCTCTGTTCAAAATGAAATGCTGTGGTAAAGCAAAAACTTTGCAGAGTTTCTTCAAAAAGTAGCATTTAAAATGATGTTTAGGCCTCTGTGTCTAGTCTCGCAGCCCTAAGGAAGTATGCTAGGATCAAAAAATTTGTTATTTTTAGTCCTGTAAACTTAGCCTGTGTTTAGAGGATCAAGCTGGCTTTTTTATCCTTAGTGCTTTTTATGTTGTTATTAGGTCTCTAGGTGTGAGACTTGTACAGTTCAGTGGCTTTAGATTGTGCCTCTTGTCTTTAGGATATTTAGGGTGGCAGAACTGACCTGAATACAGTACATACAATTTAGAGTAGGACCCAGAGCCCCTTCTTTCCCTGCCCTGACTCTTTGTGGCTCACAGAGGCAAAAATCAGGAAGGATCTGAGCTTTTTTTTTTTTTTTCCTTCCATGAAAGTTGGTATTTATGATGATAAATATATAAGCATAGTATATCTGAGTTGTTTTTTGTTATGCAATGGCTCAGTTAAGGAAAACAGCTTTCATTATCAGAGTCAGTTTCAAGGCAACCCATGGGATGTGTGTGACTGAAACTTGAATGGCCATTTAAATTAAAGGGAATATGTAAAATATTTGGTGAGAAAATGTGGGTAATGCCCTTAAGTTGACAGGCAAAAAAGTAATAGTTTTTAGATTACTCAAATTACTGTATCATATTAAAATAATATAGGCTAGCGTGGTCTTGAGAAAAAGCCATGCTGAACTGTAGAAATTCTTGACTTGGTTTCTCTTCTAAGATTTGGATTTATTCTAACATGCAAGTCCAGCTATGGAGCTGCAAACAGGAAGAGAAGAAAAATCATAGGAAAATGGCAGTCTGAAGCCACACAAGTTTTACACAGCTCTTGGAAAGAAACAGGCCTTGAGTCACTGCTGCTCCATTTGTTTTTATTCTGGAACAACCCCAGTGACTTCTACTGACTTAATAAAACCCTGCTATGGGATATGTTAAAATGGATGAAATAAATATAAAATACATACAAAGTACAAGGAAAAGTGTTTCTTATGCATTTGACCTTGCCTGAGGTGGTAGACATCATAACATTATGAAACCCTGCCTGCCCTTGAGGCTTCAAAACTCTTTGAAGTTAAAAGGTGCCACATACCTGACCCAGGTCAGAAGCAAGGCAATGATCTGTGTTTTAAAGTCCTGCCACTCTTTCTGACAGGGCTGAGTGTTTTCTTTGTTGGTCTTCATAGTTTTTAAAGTAGTGGTGAGATTTCTATTCCTTTTTGAAGAGAAAGCTAAGGGAAGAGTGCTTTGTTCCAAATAGATCTGACACATTGTTTTACTTTGATAATTGCCTTTTCTCTTGATGTAACTTCAGAATGTTGTACGCGTTTCATGCCTCAAGAAAAAAAATTCTATAAAAGACTTCTGTAGAAATTTAAGCTTGGAATTTTACTGAAACAGAGCAGTTTTAGAGCCCAGTTACGTAACTCTTATTCATATGAATGAGCACTCCCATTGTACCTGAACACTCCCATTGACTTCCCTGGGACTAGATATGTAAGGATTGCACAGGTGTGCCACAGGATTTAATTGAACTTTTATCTGACGTAGGATAGTGTGACCAAGTCCTGCGTTTGCAATCTCATATATTTAAGTAGTTTCAACAGTGATTATTAAAATGCCTGGCTTGTGTTTCCGGTTTATGAGGCAACAATCATGTCTCAGACGAAATAAATACAGAAGCTGAAAGTTGAAGTGTGCGTAATAGCTGACCTCGGAGGCTTCTGACCTCAGAACTTACCCAGCCTTGCGATATGGTCATCATAACATTAAAGGGAAAGATGTGGAAGTCATTGCCTATTACTAGCAGATTATCCACTTTAAAATATGCCTCTCAGTAGTTTTTCTGTGTGACTTTTGAGTAAGTTGCTGACAGCTTAACTTGACAAAGCATTTGGGCACCTAAAAGTTACAAGCTATAAGGTCTGACTTCCAAGTCATTAATATGGGAACGGACTCTACAACCCAGAGTAAAGCACTGAGGATTGATTCGATGTGTTTGGAGAGTTAGATGCACCAGAATGGGAATTGTAACAGCTGAGCAGGGAACTGCATAAATAGGTATATCCAGCTAACATGGACAGCTGAGCACAGAAACACCCTTCTTAGATCCTATCTTTGTGTGCCACTTCGGGCTGCAGGGAGATACCACTGTCTGCTTGAGATGCACAAAGTAGAGGTCTAGATGCTTGTTTTCAAAGAACTGAGCAAAGGTTATTCCTTCAAAATAGTGTCCAGCCTAGGGGTTATAGCACTTCCCTGGGATGGGGAACTCCTGCTCAAGTCCATTCTTCTGTATTCAAGGGATGCAAGCCGCATCCTTCCTGGGTAAAGATACGCTCCACCTCTTCTGCCAAAATAGCACTGCTGAGGACGAAAGCATGTAGGATTTGTCAGGTGGGAAAGCAGGGACCAAGCATAAATGTAGCAAACACGTCAGTAGATTTGACAAGGATAGACAAGCCTTGGCTGTTCGTCCTCGTGCCTAGGAATGCTTCTGTGTTTTACCCAGTTCTATTTCTGCATATGGAAAAGCAGTTCTGGCAGTTCAACTATATAGTCTGGACATGATGTCTTTTGGTTGCTTTTGATGGGAAACTATAATCTTTTTTCCCCAAAAAAGAACTAGTTTTTTTCTTTCAAGGTGTGTCTGTCCAAGTTCTCCTTTGTGGCCATGTTTGGGATAATGAAGCAGGTAAAGGTGTGATATACTGTTTGAGACAGCTGAAATGTCCCACAGCTGACAATTCAAGTGTTTGCAAACTGTGCACCATAAAACTGTGCCCTGTGCTAGAGTCTGGACAGCTTAAGATAATGTAGAACAAATGTGCCCATATCAGTGACTCCTCCGACCCTCCTGCTGCTGTCTCACTGACCTTCAACTCTGCATCTTTGGGCCCCTTGCTGACCCGAAGGGAAGTGCAAGAAGATATGCCAGGGATTACCTAGGCTGTTTCTTCTTGGACGCTGTTATTCATCTCTGCTGCACCTCTGCAGAGGTGCTGAGGTTTTCGTTGGTGAGGACCAGGATGTGCTTCATTACATTGTGTTAGTGTTCAGTGTCATGGCATGGTCCCAGTTGCTTAACACTTTGTCAAAACATTGTGAAACACTTCAGGATAAGCCTTGTGCTACAGCTGGAAAGACAAATCGTTGGGCAAAATGTATAGCATGTATGAAGAAAATAGTAGCAAGGTACATTTTATTAGTTAACATCAGTACATCGTTTTTACTTTCGCTGCTTGTGATTATTACAGGCACTTCAGATGCAAAGTAATAAAACCTATGTGTTTGTGTTAGGACACTGTATTAACTTTACTAGGGTATAGTATGTCTATGAATGCAGGAGTGAGAGGGTTTATGGGTAGAGTTAGTATCTGTTCTTACAAAATGGTATAGACAAGTTTTTGGGCACAAAACACCTGTTTCTGTTCTAAAACAGAATGAGTAGACTCAAAGCTAAATATCAATTTTAAACAAATGTTGAGAGAAATGATATCTGTACATACATTGGTTTTAAAAGGAAAGATGGTACCTATAAAACAGAAGAGATGTTAGTGTGGGAGAGGAGAGAAAGACATTAAGTAGTTATCTCCAAGGTAAAACAGGGAAAGAGTTAATTTATAGCCTGAGGAATATGAAGACATATTAGTATGAGCCATGGAAGTTATGAGGTATTATAGAATTAATATCTCTGAGCCCAAGGTGTCTGATATCTAGTGGAGTTGTGAGTTAATTCCCAAGATCATCTCTGGAAAGAGTTTTGTAGCTTTCTGCTGGGGATCAGGGCTGAAGATCAGAGATGGATGAGAGTCTTCATGAGAAGTATCTCGTCGCTGCTAGCTGCATTTCTGGCCTTTTAGGCTGCGCGTGGGAGCTTGTGCTGTTGCAGGAGCTTTTGCTGGTGCGTGGTTGTCACTTAGCTCTACTTGCACAGCTACTGTGACAGTGTTTGGTGTCCCAGAGAGAGTCTGTTCTGTTGCAGGTAGTGGTGTGTAAGAGGCGAGAACACCCATGCATGTGCTGTAAGGGTGTTTATCGTGATAATAATGGAGCGGTGTTAGAAAGAGGTTATCTTTATCAGATCAAACTCTCAGCACCTATTCTCGACTCATATGTGGTTTTGAAATCTGCTGCTTCTATTTCAGAGGGTTCTGTGCCAAAAATTTGTACATTTTTTCCAAGTGCTCCAGTTGGTTTGATAAATGATATTGGCTCAACCTTAAAAACCTTGTTTTATCTACATCCTTAGAACTTTAGGGTTACAGTAGTCTGTGACTATAGACTATAATATTAATCTCTGTGTCATCTTTTTTCTTTTTTTGAATTGTCGTGCAGAGACCAGTATCTCCTTTCAACTTGCTCACTGTAAAAATACTACGAGTGAGGAATGTCCGGAAGGCAGACTTGCGTGAGTACTTCTACAGTTGTGGATGTTTCTTATAATTCCTTTAAGTAAAGAAAATATTTGGTCAATGTTATTGTTCTTAAATTGTGTAGGAAGAAAAAGATATGTTGCTGCAAGTTTGCAAGAATTATTTTTATTGTGATACTGAAGCATTGCTTTCTGTTGTTAAGTGTAAAGAGGCTAACTCAAGCAAGGTGATGCATTTGATCTCTTGATTTCGTACCTCACTGTATGAGATGTATTTCCTACCTTTGTGATGTTAGACTTAGCTGCTGATCAGAGGGCTGCTCTTTAAATGATGAAAATTCTTGTACTTTTGAGTAAGAAACCTGAGTATTCCCTATAGAATTTCTGGACAGAAGAAAGGAGAGGACTGGTGATGCAAATCTAAAATCAGCAGTAGTAGGAAAGCCTATAAAAATAACAGAAGTACAAGCAAAACTATTCTATTACTTCTGCAGAATTTATAAATATGCAAGAACAGATGATAAAATCCAGTGTGTCTGGGAATTTATTTAACCTAGAGAATGGAGCAATTTAAAAGTCAGAAAAAATTAAACAGAGCACTGCTGTGAGAGTATTAAAGGAGTTTAAGTGAGGGATAGTGAGGGGAAGTGAGAAAAGGATATCTAGGATAGAAACTACAAGGGAAAAATGTCATAGCCAGCTAGATCACAGAACAAGAGTTAATAGTGAGAAGAGACCAAGATAGAAGTTTCTGCAGTAGGGAAGTCTACAGAGTCTAGTGATAGCTAATTGTGGAAGCCCTGTAATGATTCACCTTCTCTGCCTCTGCAGACTAGTGGGCATCAGCTTGTTGAACCAGTGTGGCAGCAAAGATAAAATGAAAAGCCTCAGTGAAAGAATGAGACTTGCAATAGATGGAAAGAACAGTTTGTCCACTGTCCAGATGTGACACCGACTCAGCCAGGGGAGGGACTGGCTTAATTCTGAATTTTAAAGTTTCCAATTCATTGAGGAGCTTCCTCACAGCTTCTGTTCCGCAGATGTGGGTCCTCAGTAGCCCACTTTCTTGGGTGCGCTGGGTGCGTTTCAAAATGCCGTTATGCCACGGAGTCACTTTATGGGGAAATTTGAATGGTGAAATGTCTGTGTAAAGAGGTTGGAAAGGCATGAAAAAAAAAAGGCAAAATAAAGACAAAGAGAATAAAAAATTAAAATTGAAAGATCACGAGAATAAATTGGAAAGATGTAAAACAAAGAGGAAAAGTCCACAATGTGTTCACCAAAATCTTGCTGAACATTGCTCAAAATTGAATTTCTTTTGGCACACTCAGAATTTCATGCAGCACATCATAGTTTCTAAGGAAACCAGCTGTAAATTTTAGTTAATCTGCTATATATTTTGAGATTTCAACTAATATAATGGGTCAAGAGTAGAGGGAAAACTCTGTCTTCTTATCTGTTGGATTTGCTGGTTTCTGGCAGGAAGAATGTGGTTGGAACACGTGGATGTTGTGCTTAACAACAGTATTTTTGAATGAATGATTGCTATCAGGGAACAAATCTCTGCTGCACTCACTTGTGGTATTGTGGGTTACTCCTGCATCTTCCGCAATGTAATACTACTGTGCTTATTGATCTTTTTCCTTTTATTTTTCAGCTTTAAAAAATCTGCTATGATTTACTGAATGCTTTCTTTACTGTTTATGTCTTAACATTTTTTACTCTAGAAATGAGACATGATCAAACTACTTTGTGATATTTACTGTGTTATTTTGAAAAATGAATTTGATTCGTTAGACAAAGTGAGAGCACCCAATAAGATGTAAAGTTCTGGGTTTCTTAGAGATTGAAGACCTATTTTAATCTGCAGAACCACACACTTTGTGGGCTTATAGTTGTATGCGCTTTTTGTTTAACAAAACTCGGATCTTCAAATGACTAAGTGGTGATTTGCATCAACTAAATATGTGATCTGACCAGGCAGTCACTGCAATTGCATCTGCAAACCTGCATGCACAATGCCACCTGCATTTGTGTACTCCAGCAAGTTGCCTCCTTGTGCTTCAATTCATTGTGCCTGTCCTTCTCAGGAACAAATTGCTCACAGTTGCTCCTTACCACAGTGAATCGTACAGTCTTTCTTCATGAAGCCTGTTGGCAAGTCTGCCACATCATATTGCCTTACTTCCTTGTGTTCTGAAGAACACAAGAACAGATGAATATCATTACCCCCTTGAGATGCCCTGAATTCAGAACTTGGGCTTCCCAAGGCTTTGTTTAAAGTGTATCTGGCAGAGAGATTTGAAAACTTTTCATCAAGAGTATTTTCTCAGCAGAAAATTTGTTTGCTGAGGAAACTCAGATTATTGTGGAAAAAAAAATCCATTTTTTGTCTGTAGTGGGAAGGATATGTCAGGCAGGCTTTACCTTTTCTGAGGCATTAAAAAGGCATTTGAGAATCCAAACATTTCAGTTAGTTTTCTTCGAAACCTTGGTATTTTCAGCTATGGGAAAGTATTCTTTTTCTACCTGTTTGTAATGGTAACAGTATGCTTCTTGTTATAATTCCGAGTTAGCATTTATTCCCTCCACTTTAGCTTTCCTGTTTTTCTGGTTAAACCTTGGTGTTTCCCATTTCAATGGTATTTTTTCTATTTACTTATTACTGAAATGTTTGTGCTTAATTTATTGAAGTGAATCTTTCTTCTTGGTCTTTGATTCTCACATTCCTATTTACCAGTGGAAAATAAATATGTTTTAAAAGTCTTTCTCCCTGCTGTTGTTCCAGAGCAAGATAATTTTAATAGATTTGGGTATAGGCCTGGAAAGCTAGACTCTGTTTTGGACTCTGACACTGCGTTATGGGATCTTGGGCAAGTCATTCAAGTTTTGTCAATGTACTTTTTTGTTTAATCCTTACATTGCCACTGTGAAGTAATTAATCAGTGTGTCTCAAGCTCTTTGAAAATGGAAGCTCTAGCATTAATCACCATTAACCATTTACATTTTCATCTGCCTACACTTGTGCCTCTGCTGAATGTCTGACCAGTCGTGCTCTTCTGATCAGGTTTGGCTAAGGGAACTTTCTGGAAACACTTTCCTTCCCACAGTCATTATCAAGGTTTTGCTGACAGGGATAGCATGGTTAACTACATGATAAAAGCACAACTTGGGAGAAATACAGTCGGTTGGTAGAAAAATCTAAACCTGTAGTTGTTACTGAAAGTTAAAGAGGAAATACATGAAGAAAATTGTATTTAATATGGTGTAATAACACTGTTAAAGGTTTTAAGCATGATGCAGGGATTGACTATGGGTTGAATTATTTGACCTCTTCTGACTCACAAGATTGCTGTAAGAACCAGATGACTCGTTGAGCATTGCTACTGTGAAACAGGGAGGGTATGCATTGCATTATAGGTATGAGAGAAAGGCCATTGGTGCCTGTGTCAAGCTTCTGCAAGTCTCACTTCCTGATGGTTCTCCCTCCAAACATGAAGGGTCAGAATATGGAAGGAGCTGATGTCTTTGGTGGCACTTATGGCTTCCTTCCCCAGACTTGAGTGACGGCAAGATTTTTCTAGTTTGCAGATAGAGTGGTAGGAAGGAATAGGATGAATTGTAACTTAACCCTGGTGTTGAGACTGGTTTTGTTTTCCAAAAGCCTTGCCGAAAAAGGCAGAACTTCTAAAAATTTAATCAAATATATGAATGAACATGAAATTGGCACATTCTGATTTGTGATTAGGAAATCAAACTTTCAGCTTTGAAGGGGGAACACTTTACCTTTTGGCAAAAAAAAATCTGTCACTCTTCATTTAAGCCAGCACTTTGATAAAGGCTTTCAACTAGTTAAGGTACCAAATCTGGGGATGAAATGCTAGAAAACAAGTCTCTCTGCAGCCCAGATTGAAGGTTGTGAGGTGTGTTGCCTGAGCGACAGAAGAGCCATCCTAGAGCTGATGTGAGTGCACGTGGCAGAGGGCACATACTGGTAGATATTCTCATGTTTTGGCAACGTTACCCTGCCCCAGTCATTTGGATAGTCATGAATATAAAGCTAAATGCAGCATGCATAGGTGTACTTGTACTGCATGTGGAGTACAGTGCTATTTCAAATAAAACTTTATATTAGGAATGAGCATGGCAAATGTATGAGGATGTTTCTGTTTTCCTGTGAGTGCTTCATTGTATTATTTACTCCTCCGTGTTGTCTTTGTCTTATTAGGGTTAAAAGTGCACAGTGCAGTAATTCTTTCTCTGGATACGTTATCACTCTGCTCATCTTTTCGTTATACAGTCACCCTTTCAGATTGTTACGTGACACTGTGGCTGCCTACTGCCTCAACTGAGAAGGTTCGGACCAGAACCATCAGGAACAGCAAAAACCCCGTCTGGAATGAAGCTTTCTGCTATAAGATCGACCGCCGAGTCAAGGTAGTGAAAATAGTTTTCACCATTCACTGTCTGCAGATAGTCAGCAGGTTATGCAAAACTACAATAAACCAATAATTATATAGCTAGTTTCCAAACACTGGAGGTGTTAAAGATTCCTCAGAAAAAACTATTGCTTACATCCTCCTCGGTATTGTTATGTTCCAGCTATTTGTTACTTAAACATCTACTATACTGAAGCAGTGAGAAGCAATTAAATACCCTGCAGAATATGGCCTTACTATCCTATTCCTGATCTTGACATATACAAGTGAACCCCAAGATAAAGATCACGTAGAAATAACAGTAAGATCAGTTAGTTCTAGGTAGGGTGGAAAGGAAATCCTTTAAACATTCTTTATGTACCTGTGCCTGTTTTATACATTTAGAGCCAAATGCCATAAAATAAATGTAGAAATACTTAATACAGTTATTTATCACAAATTCATGAATGTTCTGCATGACCTGCCTGTGTTGTTTCATTTCCCCAGGCAGATGAGCCTGCTTCTTTGTGTATGTACAGTTATCAGTAATATGAAGTCTACTACTCCCAAGTGTCTTTCCCTTTTCTGTTTCTTTCTCCTTTTTCCTTCTTCCCCTAAAACTGGAGGGAGGGAGGAAAACCTAGTCTTGAGATTTTCCTGCCTTATGGAGCACTTACATATAGAAATAACCCAGGATATTCTTAACCTCTTTTTGCAGAATGTGCTGGAGCTAAAGGTCTGTGATGAAGACACCGTCACCAGGGATGACGAACTCTGTACAGTTCTCTTTGACATAGATAAACTCACTGTAGGACGTACTGTTCGAGTGAAGTTTCAGCTGAATCCACAGGTGAGCAATGGAATTATTAAGAACAAAAGCAAATTCTTTCCTTCCATCTAAACATATCCTTCTGCAGTGTTTCATTATAGGACAAATCTACTTAAACTCTATTTTACTGCTATTATAAGAAAGACTTAAAATCCCTGTATTGAGTGCTCCATGCTAGTTTTTGTTAAGAACAAATCTCTGTGCTAAAAATCTAGGATGGAACCAGGTAGAACTAATTAGCCAGTGCCTTAAGTCTGAATATTTCTGGCATGTTGGTTCTTGGTATGAGTTCTGAATTTTCAGCCACTTTAAACTGTAATAATATTAAAGCAGCTGATTCTTTTTGTGTTGGGAATTAAAAACTGAAAAATGGCTGTTTTAGCAGAACAGCAGTTCCTACGTCTCCATGCTTATATGGCATGTAGATTTCAAAAAAACTAGTTTTAGCAACTGCTTTTTCAGTATCTTAAAATTCAATATCTTCAGCTGGCACCATGGTTTTTTTTTGCAAATTATTCTTATGTTCTAGGAATTTTCTTAAGTGCTATTCTAAATGTATATTTTACAAATTATATGTAACTGGTATGATGAAAACTGAAGAAAAATAAGTAATATACCTTTCTTTTTCCTCTCTCTTCAGACACGTGAGGAGCTGGAGGTGGAGTTCACATTGCAGAACACGTGAGTAGAGTCCTAAATTCTATATAAATTGTTGTATTCGGTATAAAAATAGTCTGGAAAGCTGGTTCTTATGCGACAGTGCTTCTTAAACCTACAGTCTCTGAAAGCAATACCTAGATGTTTTCATTCAAGTCTAGTAAACTGGAATTTCAGAATACGTATTTTTAGATTTTAAATATCTGAAAATGTCATTTTTGCCCTGTTTGACTGCTACTTCCTGGGCACCAACTTCCTCCTGTTCTCTTTGTTGTTGGATCAATACACAAGGAACTATGAGGACAACTACAATATTGAGGAAGTTTTGACCCTTAGAAGAAGGAATGCCAAGCCTAAATGTCTTATGTTGCCCTTTTTTGGGGAATCTGTTTTTTTAAATCCACAGCATTATAAAATACTCTCCTGTAAGTTGATCTATTTATCTCATCTGGCAACACATGGGGAGCTGTGGTAGGCTTGAGTATCAGTTCCACCAGGGAGAGAAACTAAATATTTTGCATAAAAAAAGGAGCAAAGATCACTGTGGGAGGCTGCGGACTGAGGAACCAGGAAAACTGGAGGAGCAGCACTAGCTTCATTTGGTAGGCTTGGAGCTGTTGGTAGAGTTTGACTGTTTAGGGGATGTGTTTGCTTCAGGTAATTCATGCTGTGGTGAAATCTGGGAGCATGTCGCTCTAACTGGAGAGGGAATATGATGCAGGATCACAGGTATTGTAGTTGTCTCCGTAATATGCTTTATGACTCTGAGGAAGTTACTTAAAAGGATTTTTGTTACCAATTTGATTGATGTCATTGGACTGAAAGTGTTGTTAAAACAACCTTAGAGAAGGGATGGTACTGCTGGAACCTTCTCAAGGCATTTGGGGCACTTAGGAGGCCTAGCGGGACAGTATGTTGGTGGAGAGTTTGAATAACATGTTTATTCCTGACACAAGGGGAAATTGGGACTTGCTGGAGAAGGGGCAGTAGCTCAGTGTCATGAATGGAGAAGGAATCTCTCGGTGTTCACAAGCAAAAAAGCCATCAGAGATAAAGCAGTCCTAAAATCTCCTATTACAACCCATGCAAACTCATCAGGGTGGATTGTTGTTTACTGTGCACCAAAACTGGCAGAAGGCCCAGCAACAGCAAGACAAATGGTGCCTATCACAGCTTAGGAGTGTCGTGAAATCAGTAACAGCAATGGGGAAGGGAACTCCAGTAGATGTCCCAAATGACCTGTCTACAGTCTTCCTTCCTCTGCAAGTTAGAGGGTGACTTGTGGAGTTGGTACGTAGAATCATACTCTAGATAATCCTGTCTTTTGATGAGGGAGATCCAGGCCAGTTGTCTGGCTTGGATATTGTGCATGAGTGGGTTTGTGTATGGGGATGGAGGCTGGAATTTGTCTCGGAGCATGTGCACACTGGCTCTGTGTCAAAGTCTTCTCTTGGACCTTGCAGCTAGTTGCCTTTTCCTGGAGACATGTTCAATAGATAAAGTAAAAAATTTAGCAATTTCTGCAGGTGCTGTCTGAGTAGGAATTCTACGGGTTGGAAAGAGATGGTTGGGACTGTACAAATAAAAAGGAACCTGGGCAGTGCCAAGGAAGAAGTTTTTAAAAGGAATCATAATCATGGCTCAGTTGCTACACCAAGAACACATCTGATCCACTTTTTTCATTCAGTAATGTAATAGAAGTATGCCCAAAGAATGCCACATGTAAAAGTAAGAAATTGCTGCATCATAAGTCAGTCGCAGGGGAATGCCCCTGTGAGGTCCCAGAAGGCCCGAGAAAAGGGAATACACTTCTCTGGGAAAATGGACTTCTTGTCAGAAGGCGGATAAACATTTCCCCTACTATCCCTCATTTGCATTTCTTGCATATGTATGGCAGTCAATACTGTTCTGCCCATCAGTCAAGCTTGGAATAAATGTGTAAGCACATCTGAATTGATTAAATATTGTGACCTTGGTAGGATATTGAGAGGGTTTTTTTTCCCCTCAACATAGAAAAGTGTGATATCGGGAGTAATTAATGAAAGGGTTTGTGCACTAAAATTGGACACAATGGATCACATTACCTGTGATAAACGGAAGAGCCCTGAAAAGGTCTGAAAGACTGAATGGAAGCAGCTGAGATATGGGTCACTGGAAAGCTATGGACCAAACCAACCTCTCCTGTGTTGAACAAGTTCAGCAGGTTTTGGGAAGGGTTTTTGGCATTGCTGGATGGGAGAAGTGCTGACAGAGATTAGAGATAATTTTCAGAGGAGGAGGAGAAACAACCATAGTGTTAACAAGAAGTACAGCTAATCATGTGGGACAGTTTCTGCAAATCTGGTATTGTGATGGGAACTATGAGAACATACTTTTTTGGGGTAAATATGGCAGTTTTTCTCTGAAATTGATAATGATTCCCACCAGCACATTTTGTCTGACACTATTTACCTGAAGTAGTTTTTCATTCCTTCCCCATCTTCATTCCAGACTTTACCAACTGCAAGATTTACTATATTAGCCTGTTCTTTCTTTCCAGCGTTTCAGATGAATAATCTCACATGAAGTGTAACTCCAGGCCAACAAAGTTTCCTGGGTTGCATCTACAATAGTGGCTTTGTCGCTCCTATTTTTGTTTGCCTATTGACATCACTGCAAAAATTATTTGTGTTACTTTTACCAAAGAGAGAACACTGTAAAAATTCCCTCACGATACACTGATGGGCTGTATGAAATTGATTCCTGCATACATTCCCATTATCTTATATTTAAAATGGAAGAAAACCTTCATTTTGGTACCTTGGTTTCCACAACTGCAAGACGAATACCCTCTCTAGTTTTGCCTCACTCTTATACCACTCCTGCAGTACCTGCAAATGCTCACCTCTCTGCTGCCAATACCCGTGGCAGGCACTGAGAGCCAAACATTTGATCCTAACGACACAGAGAGGAAGGCATACTCCTTCCTCCAAGTGCCTTTTCACCAGCAACCAAGCCAAGGGATTGCAAATGCCCGCCCAATGTTTTATGGGCCCATAACACGAGCCCAGCTGGCGTGAGAGCTGCTGCCCTCAAGCAGCAGTGACAGAAAAGGTAAGGTCGTTGTACACAGGTTGCTGATTTGCATACTTTAGTGCTTTTTGTGTTATTTTCTGGTGATTATCAATGTTAATGTGGGCTTTCTCCCTTGTATTTCCAATGGTAGGGTCCAGCATCAGCATGAGCCTCTACGAGTTGCCACAGGGACGGGGTCCCGCTGGACTAGGTGGCTTCGCTCGCTCAACATCCCCCTCCCCTCCGACTTCTACTGAAGCCCACACCTGATATTGAGGGGCCACAAAGAGACTTCTGATGAACTAAAAGGTACTTTGCGTTTCCAAGGAGAGGTCTGAGGGCCCCAGGGTATTTGCTGGATCTGCTGATCTTCTTTTTGGCCTCTTTCTATCTTTCAGATGTCCCAAGTTCAGGAGGTGCATCTCAAACAACTCTTAGAAGAATGAAGGACCACTCTTACACAACCTTTCATCTCAGTTCCCCCCCTTTCTTTTTTTTTCAAATGTGAAAGACAATGTTTAAAGCAAAGCCCACTTAACACAAATAAATGTAAATAGGTGTACAAAAAGTTGTATAAAAGTTAAATATTAATTATTGAAATATGGCAAAAACATGATTTTTAGAAAATAAAAATCTTTTTTTCTTTCTGTAGTTCTGCTATGTTACTTTGAGAAATTTCCCCCACGTGTGGGGGGACCAGCAGATCGTGCTAGCCGTTTGGTTTGGGCACTGCTGAGGAAACTCTCAGAGTAGGCTGAGCCTCCATCCATTGGGGGCCAAATGTACTGTTAGTATTTGTGTTCGTGGCAGAAAGTCACAGGGCTTCAAGGAGCACCGAAGGCAAAAGTTTTAAGCTGAGAAAGATGACAACCAAAGAATCTTTGACGTGAATACAGTTTTCTTTATTGAAATAGTACCATCCCCCATGCTTCTCTTGGGTCGTCAGAAAGCTCAGAAAAGTAGCCTGCACTATGTGGAAGCTACTAAAAGAAGTGGAAGCTGGATCTGACATGAAAGAATTAAAATTTGGTACATAAGTATCAAAAAATCCAGATTCTCTGGTGAAGTGGAGCACAGTAGTCTACTCTAAATGCAAACTGGAATATGAGAATCTGTGTGACTGTAACTTCGCGTACAATACTGCCTGTTTCATTTTAAGTCAGGCATGATCTAAAAAAGGACAAGGCAGCAGTTTGATGTGTACCAGGTGCTGGAAAGTGATCCCCAGGCTCAGAGTCCACTGCAGTCTTACGCAACCCTTCAAGAGGCATTTAGTGGAGAAGGAAGCCCAGGGTCTCTGTTCCTGGCTTTCCCTGCCACAGACCATAATATGCTCCCAATTCTCACAGTAAAATTGAGGTCTGCATTAAAAAAGGCCACAAATCACAAACTGTGGTGGAGGAGAAGACAGGAGTGTTAGTATATGTAATGAGGGCTGTCTAATAGCAGGTTGTTTGTTTGTTAGGGAAATTACCAGCTAATCCTGAGAAGTGGACATTATTCAGTGCCCCAAAATTGTGGCAAAATATCAGCTGTGTTTCTAGCCACAGCTGATCTCCAAAGCTTCAGAGAAAGGTGTGTGCCTTTGCTGCTCTTAAAACAAGTGTATGGATCACCAGGTTAAAACAAACAAACAAAAAAAATTAAAAACATCTATCTTCTGCTGTGACCAGCAGAATCCTTGAAATTTGGGATATAAAAGTTGGAAGTGCAGTGTGGAGAGTAACCAACAAGTGACAGCAGCTGGGCTTCCTTACAGCAGTGACCACAGAGGTGATACCCCAAGAGGGACATCTCAGCTGTTGGTGCTTAATGCCTGTGTTGTCCTGGTTCTTCCAGGAGCCTTCCAAGCCATTCTGTCCAACAGTGCAGGTTCTTCCACCCTGTTTGAAGGTCATGCCTTGGACCTCCTAACTATCATACTATCAGCCGAACTTTATACTTTGCTGGTACCAATACCTCAAATAATACTACACTCTACTGGATATTTACCTCCATGAAGAGACATCTTTTCCTGCCTTTCCACCTTCATTTCACCAGGCTATGCAGGCTGAGACCTTTTAATACCCACCATGCTGTTTCTCTGTGTTCCTTAATTTTTTTAAATGAAGTATTTGAGGATAGTGACACCATGTCATGTAATGTTACAACTATTTGACTACAAAATAGTAATTAAGTGCAAAAGTTTGTCTGAAACAAAATTTGAGTGTGGTATTTAAACCCATTTCCCTGCATGCAGGTAGAAACACTGAGTATTTTTTTTGCCCATTCTTGACCAATGTTCTTTGAACTCTTTTAAAATACACTTTCAAAAAGAGATCTTGCAAAATTCTTAAGCAAAATTCTTTTTTCCAGTGTATGACTGGTGTGTTTTGTTTTTTTTTTTTTTTTTTTTGAGGGTGGTTGGGACTTTTTGTTGTTGGTGGTGTTTTGTGGTTTTTTTGTTTGGTTGTTTGTTTTTTTTACTGGAAAGTTTTTCCTGAGTGTTCTGCACTGTATTTATCCTATTTATATTCTTCTCTTAAAGGAAAATATTGATTTGGAAATGAAACTTTAAACTGTTTATGAGCTTTGAAATTTTGGGAGAATTCTTTGTCATGGGAAATTTTATAAAGCTATTTTCATATGCGTTTATACTGAAATGTAATATTTGTGATAAACCTTCTCTTAAAATGGATAATAACAATGATGTCATTCATCTGATTTTAAAGGAAGTGTATCGCCTGGTTTCAACTGAGATGAAATATCTCTCTGAACTATATAACTATGTGAGACTACAGAATATATAATCCGTAGCTTGTAAAGTCTGAATAAACAGATCATACTTTCTGCAGCAGGTTGAGGTGTTAGTGCTCAGTCCTTATAATTTTATGTGTGCATTCATTCCCTTTGGACTAATCCGGGTTATTGAGATACTGTATGAATTTACATCTGCAATTTAATAAAATGGTAAATTATAAGATATTGTTAATGAAACATTGCCTGATTTTTCTGAGGGAAAAATATTTAAGAATATAAAAATTACCGTCTGCAGTATATGAACCCCCTTCTGCCCCTAGATGGATATGTGGAAACATATCTACCCATATAGTGATTTATTAAAATCTCATGTGAGTTTTGTAAATCACTTTATAGAGGTCAGTACAATTTCTTCTGCTGTTATGGTAATTTTTTGAAAATTGTGGAAATCTAGACAAATGTATTAGTTTTTCAAGTACAAAACCTTGGGTCAAACTGTGTAATAATGATCAAAACAATCAAGATGGATGTAACAGCCTCCAGCTCTCCTCAAACTCAGTATGTCACGTATCAGAATTCATTACATGGTTTACTAAAGCAAGCATGAAAAACCACAGGAGTAAAAGCCCAGCTTCATATTCTACCAAGGGTGGATGGAAAAACTTGCAACTCAGCTCATCATCTAGAACTACGCTTGATAAAAGCTTTAAAGTATTTTTGAGTGAGAATGTTAAAGTCAGAAATGTCAAAGTTGGTGGGGGGAAAATGAGTAATGTGTTAACTCATAGACTTAAATATTTCTGAATTGTCCAACCCATGACATTATATTTTCCATTTTATTTTTCAGTCTGGACTATCCTGATGGCATTATTACTAATGGAGTACTAGTGGTAATGTATACTTCTTACAATCTTTCCTGTGCCTGCATAACAAGCGTTCATATTTTTAACTCTGGAAACTTTGAGTTGTGTCCCAAAGCCAGTACTATCAATCAGCCACACTGCCTTACTGAGAAAAAGGATCTGTTGTTGGCACTGAGGATCACTGTTTTCCCATCACTCCAGTACAGTGCCACCTTCTGCAAAGGCATGCTGTGAGGCTGCTGTCAGCATGCATGTGCCACCTACTTTCTTGTGTAAACTTGAATTTCCTACCCATTACTCCCACATTACACCCAGAACTATCAGGGGTTAATGAAGAAAGTGATAAAATGCTCATAAGAAGAGTCCCATATCTCAATACACCTATTATTTTGAATAGGTCTTATCTTCTTTAATTAACTGTCTCTCCAAGTTCAAGCAGCTCATGAGCTGTTCCTCTTTACTTTCAAACTTAGAAAAAATACCACGTCACTGTTGCCCTCATGTTGTCTGAAGACATAGTAATAGATAATAATTGTGTTGCTCATTGATCAGCTAGAGGGATTGGTTGAGAACAGTATGAATCACTCGCAATGACATTTACACTTCTCTCAATTGTCATTTATCCTCTCTTGCTACAGGCACGTGAGGTTTCCCGTTTGGAGGTTAGAGTGGATACAGGGAAGCTGAAGCAGCAATCCACAAGTGAGGTTATTGCTTCATTAACCTATTGTTTTTGTGTTGTGATTCAGTTGTTATAACAGATGTTGAAAAATTAATAATCTGTTGTGCATGTTACTCTAGCTGTGTCACATAATACTTAGTTTCGCCATGCCCCACCTTGCAGAAAGATTGTATCTGTCAAAATTCAAGTTAGTCAAGTATTTAGTTCCAAGGCAAATCTTAAATTGATGCAAAAATAGAGGCATAAATACTAGAATTAAAAACTTGTAAAAAAATCATATTAGCTCTCTTTGTTTATTGCTTGTTCAAAATGAAAATTTTTAACTAAGTTGGATCTTCTTTTAAAATTATCTTATAATTTAATTAATATGTAGAAATCGTATTCTGTATGTTAATTTGGGTTTGAGCATGTACAAAGTTTCTGCACATTCAGGGTTCTGGGGCATGAAAGGTTAGTGACCAAAAATTATAAGCCTCTTGGCCCTGATCTTGCAAGAGAACAGCATACGATCTCTCTGTAAACGTAAAGGCTTTTCCATACAAGGAACACAGCCTTTGAGCTGGCAGGTTGTTTCAGTTTTGGTGACATGAGGGCACATGTCAATTAGTCTGCTTGATTTTTTGGGTTTGAATCATCTGAGTATTGTAGCAGACACAACATACAAGAAAATGTGCATGATGAACCAGAACAGACTGACATCAAATAAATGACTCTCTTATTCAATGTGAATAATCCAAAAATCCCTTTAAACTGATACTCCTTTAAATCTCAATCTTGGTTTTATTTATTCATGGAAAACACCTACCAAATACTATGCTCCAGTACTTCAAAAATATGTGATTTCTGTATATTAATGATTTATACAGATCTACCAACATGTTTTATACCAGTTTTGATTCTGTTTCGGCCACCCAAAGTCTATTTAATCATCATGGTGTAAGGAAAATCAGACAAAAAGTGTGCAGAGTAGAAGCGGATTTTATTTATTAGTTATGTGTGTTTGCTTGGAATAGTTAAAATTCTCTTTGTTCCCTGCCTCTGTGTTTAGACCAGGAGCTTACATTTACAGTGAAAGGATCCCATGAAGGAAGCCAAAAGATTTCACTGGATTCTGACCCCAGCCTTAGGATCATCGTATTTCACTGCGTCATAAATGACCAGACAAGACTGGATATCATATTACCAGAAGAGGTACGTTCCCCTTCTGTATGTTATCATTAACCTCGATGAAATTAGATGAAGAAATTAATGTAACCAGTGAACTGAACTAGCCCTCTTAGTAGCAGAAGTTCTAGAGATGATAAACCTTTCATGTGCGCATCCCTGCCACTTTTTACGTTGTTTCAGATGGCAGATAAAAATGAAACAGAGAAATCTGGGGTCCTTTCTTTCCCTCTGAATTCACTCCCTTTGCAGAAGGAAATAATAGTAGACGAGGTGAGTGCTTTGAACCTTTTGAAATGAATATTTTCAAAATGTGCTTAATATTGTCCTCCTACAAATGAAGTTACCAAGTAAACAAAATCACTGTGTAAAATTATACAGCTATTTATTGAAAATGTAAAAAAAGATTAAGACTGTCATAATCACTTTTAGGGAAGCAGGTGTTAATAATGATAATAATATGAAAATTATTGCAAACCTGCATCCCAAAATTAGAATTAAGTGGTTTCAAGAAACAAAAATGACCTTCATATGCACATGTATTCCAAAATTTCTTTTTGGGTATTGGGGTAATTCCAGAATGGCTAGTAATTAAAAAAAAAATAAAAAATCCAGAATACGAGCTTAATTCAGATCTTAACTTGTCTAAATATTGATATTGAGAGTGCTTTTGTATGTAATTTTTTTTCTTTTTTTTTAAATAAGGTAACTTGTCTCTTTCTTGTTGCTTCTTCTAAGTGTGCACACTGTGAGCTGGTGTGGCGTAACATGCAAGCTCGTGGCACACTAACTGCCCCGAACGGACAGGCTTATTAGATAAGAGAGAATTTTATTCCAGAGCAGGGAGTGAGACTTTGGTTCATTGTACCAAAATAATGTCCTTAGCCATATGAATTATTATTTGAGAACCTCCTCTTTTACTGAATGAGCCTTGCCTGAGCTTGAAAGAAAGAAATGTTTTAAAATTTGATGGTAACTAGCTTTATTTTCTGTATTTCTAGGATCATTCCTTTCACTTGTGCCTGACAGCAAGAAAATGGTAAGATAGCCTCTTTTTATCCTGTCATCCAGGATTACTGTAAACTAGTTATCTAGGGTTTTTTCTATGGTAGATGGAGAGATCAATACATGCCGTGTGAGTGCCTTGTCCTGTACTCACATGGTGCCTGAGGTAAGTGCAAGTCTGCTGCAGCTACAGGATCATGCAGATTAATGTGAGTTTATGAGCCTTGGTAGGTTTCTTCAGAGTAAATTAGCCTATTTTATGACTACTGTTCTTAGACATGAGTAAAACTGCACTACTCACATTAATTTTACTGCCAATTTCTGCCAATAGTCAAATCTGCATAATGACGGAAAGAAACTCCATTCCTCTTTAACTTTACAAAGTCACACAAAAAAAACGCAACCTCCCCCCCAAAAAAACCAAAAACCCCCAAAACAGGTCAGCCTGGCTTCTGCTCTTTCTCCTGCTTCACTGAGCAGAATGAGAGCTTGAGACCTGATCAGCTGCACCTCTGCCCAGCCCACTCACGGGGACAGAATTGCACCAGTGCTAGGTAAAATTGAAGACAATGAGGTTTTATGGTACAGCTGAAAACTTCATATGGTTCACAGCATCCTTACTATTGGGTGATACGCAGAAGGGAAGAAAGGTGCATTTTTCAGACCATGGGAGCGGTTTATGTAGATGAAATCCAGAGCATAGGAAGAAGAGCTACCTGCTCAGTCTCAGCCCATAACAAAACATATTAAAATGTAAATCTTTCAGATACAGATTTATAGAGAGAGCAAGTGAGCAAGAGAAATTTTAATCTACCACTAAAAAAGTTGTTTGCTTTTATAAGTTCAATCAGTTGACCTTATTCTGTTTTCAAAATTAAATTGTGATATACCAAATTTGCTGGAGAACAGAGGTTACTAACATTAACCCTTGAGACATTCATGTTTGTGAAATATTGGTGAAAGTCATGTTCAGGATAGAGTTTGCAGCCACCAGGGGATGATGTGACCCAGAAGATTTGGTCAATATTGAGTGCTCTTCTCGGTAACAAGTATATTTGTGGTGTTGAAGGCACAAAACATTACTTGCCATTTGTTTGGTTTTGTACCTTTTTTCTACAATTTTTTTGGCTTGTGCTTCACATTTCTCAAGGGAGAAAATTCAGTGTGGCTGCCCACGTGGAAAAAATTATGGATATTCTCATATATTTGCAGGATGAAGCTTGCAAATGCTTATCTAGAAATCTGTTCAGCGCACAGGTGAAGGGCTGAATTTCACGGGACAGAAGCTGAGCAAGGGGTGATGCTGCAGGACTTGTTTTGCAGTTCAAGTTCCATCACACAACTCATTAGGACCTTCACTTTAAATACTGGTAGTGAGCTGTCAAAACCTGAGAACGTGTGATGGTGGCATCACTTGAGTTTTCCAGGATGTCACGGTAGCAAAAAGGAATGGATACAGAAAAAAATCACCCCTGAAATCACCCCTTTTGGTGATCTTTCCCTGACGTGTGTGTCTTGCCTTTGTGCCTGTGTTCACAAGAAGTCTAAAGCACCTTGAAAACTCCTCTTCACTACTACTCCTGCTGGCAACAGAAATTCTCCTTTCTGCTGTTCCTTGATCAATATGCAGACTTGGAAATAGCTTGTTTTACAGATGATTTGTGGAGTTTACTGACTACCTGCCCTACAAGTC
Source organism: Nipponia nippon (assembly GCF_047370975.1). Lineage (NCBI taxonomy): Eukaryota > Metazoa > Chordata > Aves > Pelecaniformes > Threskiornithidae > Nipponia > Nipponia nippon. Next base: position 30,278,787 of record NW_028262291.1, on the reverse strand, counting down.
TTGAAGTCAGGTATAAATGACATGTGCATTGATTTGTCCCATTGTCTATTCCAGCTCAGGAGACCTGGATGTGCGCTTGGGGTTTAGCCTGTGCACAGAAGAGCAGGACTTCATGCGGAAAAGGAAGAAATATGTTGCTGCTGCCCTGAAAAAGATTCTTCATTTGGAGGAGGATCTGAAAGAGCATGAGGCAAGCCAATACAGTCCCTGGTAGTGGCTCCTATCCAGTGATCGGGGCCTGGCTCACAAATTGAAACCACAAACAAAAAAAAACAGCTTAATGAATCCTGCTGTTCTGGGGCAGGCCTGGCCAACAAGGGCAAGAGATGAGCAAGAGAAGCAGTAGCTGGTTCATGCAGCAGAGTGAGGAAGGCAGGATAATGCCTTTACAGCCCCCAAAACTTCTCAACAGCTCCTCAATTCAACCTATTCCTGTTTATTCTTGATATTGCTCATGGGTCTCAGGAAGAAAATTTATAGTGGGCAGACATGGAAGAGCTGGGAGATGCTGCCTGGGAAATAGTGTGCCTTAGCTCAGTAACAGAGGCAAGATGGTGGTCATGGCATTTGTAAAGGATTCTGAGGGGAGGAAGCAAAAATTTTCACACAGACGTCTGAATAAAAGTACTTTGGGTGGTTTCTGCAGCAGAAAAGGTGTATTGTTGGGAAAACTGACTACTAGAATAAAACTGTCAAGCTGGAAAGGAAGAGTGAATCTTACAGCATCGTTGAGTTATATAGATGAAATAGCTGATTAAAAGTGTAGCTTTATCACTGTAGCCCCTGCTCCTGCCTCCATAATTCAGTCATAAGTTTTGTAATTGCTTGTGCCTAGTTGGGTTCTTGAAAATCAGAAAAGTACAAACATACCAACAGCAGGAATCCTCTTTAGCTGACAGTTAAAGAAACAATGCTGTGGATAAGGTACAGATTTTTAAAAAATCGTATGTTGGATTTCAGAGCAGAGAATAATATAGGAAATAAGGTTTTCAAGAAAGATGGAAAGAACATTTTTACATAGCTGTCTAAGAGTTTCCTGACACATAGAAAAGTGGTTGAGGTGGTAAGACCAAAGCTGTTTTTTGAAAAGGTCTTATTACTCTGGCTCTCCTATTCATGTACTTCACTTCAAAATTGTAGAAAATAATCCCCTCTACCTTAAATGACTTACATTTGAACTGAAAAAAAAATTACCATTACAATTTTAATTCGTAATGAAAGGTTAGAAAATGTAAAAGCCAAAATATAACTTTTTGAAATTATTCTAATTTTAGTTGAGATGATAATATTTTTCCTCATTATTATTTTATAAAATTTCCTAGTTTTTATTTTCTTATTGAGTTTAGGGTAGGAAGAACATCTATTTTGTTTTTTTAAATTTTATAGGATGGGAGAAATATTTTCTTCAAGCTCTATTCATTGACTTTAGAACAGCAGATCACTTGATGAAATTAGAGGCTAATACTTAAAAGGTATAAATAAACATTTTCCATAGGGCATGTAGGCATCCATGCAACACAAGATACTAAGGGAAGTAAAGGGTGTACTTCATCAGGAAAAGATTAAGAGAAGAATAGTCTGTCTCTTCAGTTACACTTGGACCTTGGAGGTGGGAAGCCCTATCGATGGTTGTGCTTCAGGACATAAAGTAATTAGTGGCCTGAGGCCAGGAAGGCTTCGGCTATTGTGTGGTCTGGCTGATTACAGGGTGCTGTGCGTTCTTCCGAGACACTGGTCATTGTTAGAGGCAGAATCACGGATCCCTAATCTGCTCCGGCATGGTAAATCCTGTATTTTCTATGACAGCTTCTAATAATACACTTTGAGAAGAATTCCAGGGTGATGAGGTTGATTTCCAATTATATATTAAGTAAACAGCCTCTCACCCACCCGATCTGAGTGGGTAAGATAAAAACCTTCTCTCTCCCATCAGTCAGGTGGTGGCAATAGAAGCCTTTTGCAACAATCACATCCTTTTTGCATGAAATAACATCACTGCTTGTATCAATGCCTGTAACCTGTTATCTGATTTCTGCAGTAAGAAGGATTGCTTGTCTCTAATACATGCACGCCTTTCACTCTTTCTGCCTTTCTGTGTTGAGCAGGTTCCGGTGGTGGCCATCACAACAACTGGGGGAGGGACAAGATCGCTGACAGCCATGTATGGCAGCCTGCTGGGTCTCCAGAAACTCAATCTGTTAGACTGCATTTCCTACATCGGTGGTTTATCGGGTACCACATGGTGAGAATGACCCAAGCAAGGTTTATGTTTGCACTGTCTTTGTTTGATACTGTTGACTATTTGTACAGCACCATTGGCTTATATGGCACTTAGTAAATCAAAAGCATTTCCATTTTCCCCACAACCTCCTCTGTGTCCATGTAGAGCAAAGAAACAAAACCTGCTGAATAAGAGATCAATTGTCATGTTCATCAGCTACTTTTGTCACCACACTGACACAGTCTATGCCTGATATTTTCATGTAAATGCTCTATTACCTTTTCATATTTTATCAATTATACCTTAGACTGAATTCAACGAATTTGTCTTTAGACTGGAAATTGAAGAAAGATGGGAAGAAGGATTTATGCCTGCCATTTGCTGATTATTCTCACTTCCATTTTGGATTTAGAGTGCATCTCCCTCCGGTAAAAGGTGTATTCGGGGCTAGTGGAGTTAACACCATTGCAGACAGTCTAACAAATGATTCCGAGTTACTGACCTTGGAGAGGTTGCAGCTATGGTCGCTCATTACAAAGTGCTCTATTCTCCCAGTGGGCATACAGCAGATGATGTCATATTTAAAATAACTTAAGTATTTAATCATGTGGGTTCCACGTAGCTCTACTCCTCTACACCTGTTTGGAAGTGGAGATAGTTTTTTTTGCACTGAATTGTGTGTCAGTCCTTTATTTAAGTCCAAACCTTAATGGCAGGTTTCCCTAAGTATTTGCCGAAATTCTTTTAAGTTCTCTGTATGGATGTGGAGGTCTGTGTGTACCTGTCTGTTATGATTTCAAGGAGACAAGTAAGAATGGTCATACTAGGACATACCCAAGACCCAAGAACTTGCACGGTTCTCTTGCTGGTAGGAGTCCGTAGCAGATACTGGCAACAAATATGAGACTAGGGCAAACTAGTAGTGGCTGCTCCTTAGAATACTTCCCACCTTCCGAGAAATGGATTTTCTGAGGACTTGTGGAGTCTTTGTGTTTAATAGCCTTGGGCAGATTCGTTTTCTCTCTTGAATTTCTCAGATCATTTTTGAGCTCACATAAACTTTTATCATCAAAACCAGGAAAGCTTGGAGGTTTTGTTTGCTCTTGAAATGAGAGTATTTCAGGTGTGTTTAATTTTCAGTTGTGAACCCCATATGAATTGAGAAACAGGCAAACAGGTTGCACAAAAGTTCTCTGAAGCCAAACCACAGCATTAGTTCTCTTTCATTATTTTCTTCTAATGTTTCTTCAGGACAATGGCAAACTTATATGAAGATGCTAATTGGTCACAAAAATATCTGGAGGATGCAATCAAGGAAGCTCGCAAGCAAGTAACCAAATGCAAGATCCACTGTTTTTCTTTGGATTGTCTTAAGTACTATTATAATGACCTGATGGAGCGGACTAAAGAAGGACATAACACTTCTTTCATAGACCTTTGGGGGCTTGTCATTGAATCCATGCTACATGATAAGGTATTATTCCTTTTTTCCAGAAACCTAATGAACTTCTATAGCTATAAAGGAGAAAAAAATAAATCCTGGGATGCCATTCAGTACTACTAATGCAAATAATTAGTTTAGTGGTTGATTAAATTCTGTATATTCAGATCCATTATTAAAACAGTACTCTTGCTTTAAAGTGACGTTGATCTTGAACTGAAGGAGCCATGGAATTGTAGTCAAAGGTGTTCTTTCTTCTTAAAGAAAGAAAGATCCTGAGAAAAAATTAGTTTGAAATGTAAACTAATCACTTTGGACATGAAATATTCTGGCTAGAAGAGGCACTTAAAAATTAGAAATAATTTACTTCACTAGCATAAATGAATATACGCATTTATCAAGTGACTTAGTTATAGACTGCATATGGAGATGATTCAAATAGCGGGAAAGACCATTCTGTAAATATGTTATCAAGTTTTAAGAAAGAGTGATAGAAATTTTGGTACTTCAAAAATAGTATAACAAGTCATTTCCTTCTGGTTTATGTTTATACAAGGAAGTTTTAAATTGTCATGTGCAATAGAATATATTCTTGCATATAAATATACTTTCAAAATACATTAAAATATAATAAACTCTGTTCCTTGAGATCCAGCCAAGGAAAGTACCTTACCTTTCACTTAGCCACATATTTCTTCCTGGGAGTGTTTTTTTTCCCTTGCTGAATCTACAGTCAACTTCTCTGAATATCTCAAAATCTGAGAACCCATATAGGGTGTAGCTGCTGCTTATGGGATGCTTGCCAAGTTTGGAATATCCCATGGCAGATATTTCTGTACAAACCAGTGAGCTGAGAATGGGAAGGAGAAACTGGATAAAGCTTGTAATTCACGCTATATTATTTCAAGTGCAAGCTGTTTTTCACTTCATTCCATTAACCTTTTTTAATCAAAACCAGAAAGATGAACACAGACTCTCGGACCAACGGCAGGCCGTGGATAACGGTCAGAACCCACTGCCCATTTATGTGGCCATCAACCTCAAGTCCAGCTATAGTGCTCAGGCATTCAGAGGTAATGGTTATGATCCAGATTTCTTAACAACTTTATAATTTAAGTAATCTGAGCTAAGACTAAATGCATGTAATCAGCTTTAATAATACAACAATCCTTTCATTTTAATAGCAAAAAAAACTTTTAAAATTTTCACATAATAGTGACTAACACTTAAAAATAAAAAATAACCAAACATTTTTAGTCTTTAGAATTAGAGTTCTCTATGTTGCCAGAAGCAAAAATATATTTGTACCACAGAAGATGCCAAACTCACAATTTAGCCTGGTCACAAAAAACTTGTAACTAAATTAATTCTTATGATGGTTCCACGTGGTCTTATTTTGAACTATTAAAGGGAAAACTTTGAATTTTTGGGTCCAGTGGCAGCAAAATCACTATTTTCTCTAGTATTAATTTTCATAGTGTTTGTTTAATATGAGCAGCTGCATACATGACACCAGGTGAATACTAAGCTCTCTGTCACTGGTGCCCTTAAGGGAACAAGTTATAACTGAGTAATTCACGCTTTTGGGTAAGATTATCTGTACAGAATGCTTATGCTTTCATTCAGACCAGGGCTCTTCTGCTGGAGATTGCTGTGTCAAAAGATGTATATTCTTTCAGGGCAATAGTACTGCTATAGCTGGTGAACAGTATATTATGAACTAGCCAGTGTCTTTCTCATGATTTGTTTCTGCTCTCTAGTACTCTTCTGTTTAGCAACAGTTAACACATTATTGCCTTTTCATGGTCTGGCTGCTGTCGCCATAGAGTGGCTGGAGTTCACTCCTTATGAAGTCGGTCTCCTGAAATATGGAGCATCTATTCGTGCAGAACATTTTGGAAGTGAATTCTTTATGGGAAGGCTGATGAAGAGGCTCTCAGAGACTCGGATCTGCTACATGCAAGGTGACTATTGCCTAGAGGGAAAGGTAGCCTACTCGAGAGACAGCTAGCACGAGCGAGCACATGGTCGTCTGTGGCGGACAGCCCTGGGAAGACACCAGCAAACAGGCTGAGCAGGTGTGAGTTTGCATTAGCAAGGACATACTTAGGAAGTATGCCCACAAAGCTATCCATCCAGACAGAAAGGAAGTATCCAAGGGGAAGGACTGAAGGTATGTATCAATTAAAATTCTTCCAGGACTACTCCATCAATCAGTTTCCATTCTCTTTTTCACATTACAGGCATGTGGAGTAGTATATTTTCCATAGATGTGATGTATGTCTGGAATTTGGCTACTGATTCAGAGGACTTCTGGTGTAGATGGACCAGAGACAGAGTAAAAGATATTGGTGAGATGTTTTTGTGGTTTTATTTTACCGACAGTATATATTGGTTATATTCTCTGCAGAGATCTAATGCCTAAAGAGATGCTGTTGAAGTCAGGGAGAGAGACATGAGGAAAGCAAAGCAGAGGTGTCAGCTAAGAACTTTTTCTGCCTGATTTAGGAGAACTAAACTGTTCTTCTTTGGCAAAGCTTTGGCAAAGATGTGCCTTTTTCTAAAGGTCATACAGACACAAAAATAGTCTCCAGCAGACATGTACAAATAATGTTGTATTAAGAACACATCTTAAGATTGTTAAGTTAGGATATGGTCCTCCTTGGCTACTAATACTGTCAGTAGAGAAAACGCCTCTTGCAGAGGGCTGTTTTCTCCACTAAACTGCCCATGGAGAAAGCTCGCTCTTGCTGTTAATTGCACAGGGAGCCTGGAGTGACTGGCCTCCTAACTTCGCTAATGTTTGTAGCTGGGTGATATTCACATGCTTTCTGAAGGTGTCCTGTTCAAAGGCCAATGCTGTGTTCCTGTATGTTTTGGGTCTTGGCTCTCCCCACACCACATGCTGCAATAGAGGTGGGTATCATTCGAGGAAGCCTGGAGTGGGAGGTGGTGCTTACTACCTGCAGGTAGCTGTCATTTAATTCACTGTCTAATGCTGAGTTTTATTTGGTAGCATAGACCTTAAAGGCTTATAACTATGTTCGATATACCTTTGGGGTGGGGGATGGTGACAACTGTGTTTATTATTTACTCCATTTTTTAAAACAGTGATCATTTCAGAAAACTGTCCAAAACTCAGAACTTCTTCTTTCCTTCTTGCAGAGGAAGAACCCTTTCTGTCCATGAATCCCTATGAGGTAGACACATGTCTATTCACTCCCTCAAGCGCCCTCTCCTCTGCTCTGCGAGATGTTTTAACAGGACGCCCAACCATTGCACAGTATCCCAATTTTATCAGAGGCTTCCAGATGCATAGCAAGTACCTGGAGAGTGAAGGATTTTCTACCTGGAAAGGCACAGTAACACAGCATGTTTTTCAGTAACATTCTGAGGAGGTTTAGGTTTGGGAATTCATTTAGGATTTCCAGTGAGGAGGAAGAGACAAGGCTGACTTCTGAAATTCTACTTCTCCCTTCCACAAATGGAGGACATGGAAGCCAGATTTGAATAGCATTTCTTTTTTTTTTTTTTTTTTTTGGGGGGGGGTGGGGGGTTGGAGAGTGAAATTGAATTTGGTTGTCCGGGGATTGTGTTCCAGTGGACAAGGTGAGCTCAGCTTGAGGACGGAGGAGGGATCTCCACTTTAGGGCCAAAGCTTCTTGAGGTGTCCAGGAAGGAAGGAAGGAAAAAGCTGTAGGGTGTCACTTACTCCTGTAAATCAGTGCTGATAGTGAGTCAAAGGAAGGCAGGGAAAATTCCCATTCTTCCCTCTTTAACTCTCTGCAGAGGAGCAGTCAATCTTGGTTTTTATTTGTTGTAATGAGAAATGTTTGTATTTCAGACACAGTGATAGACTCCTTCCCAAATAAACTGATGGAAACAGCAGACGATGAGCTCTCCCTGGTTGATACTGGTTTTTTCATCAATACCAGCTACCCGCCACTTTTGAGATCGAAGAGGGAGGTGGATGTCATCCTGCATTTAAATTACAGTGGAGGGTCTCAGACACTGGTAAGAAAAGCCATGGTATCTGAGATGTTTTTTTCATGGTCTTTTGGTCTCTAGCACTCATCAGTTAAACCAACTAACTTTCCAGTACTGGAATGGGAATTAGATGATTATTATCTGATTTGTTATTTAGATTATTAGGCGATTTATTTCTCAGTAACTAAGAAGGATATCAGAAGACAGTGATGGATATAGGCATTTTAAAATCATCAAGGTCTTCACTGAAGTGGATCCAAGAGTTTTTGAAGAGCTGACTGAGGAGCGTTCTGGAGCTCTGATACTGATTTTGGTTGTCCTTGAACTGAGCAAGTTACAGAGGCAGTGGAAAGTCCTGACAGTATTTTAACAGATTAAATTGGAAAACCTATGTGTCTCTGAGCCTGTTTATCTCATATCAGTCTTAGGGAAATGTACTGGCTGATGCTGGACTTGATTAATAATGAAAAATAATATAATTAGTGTTGCATATATAATGAGAATAATATAAAAATAAACATAGGCTTATAGTAAATATAGCTGTTAAAGGTTTTTTTTTATGAGGTCATAAGGTATGTTGATAAATGTATTTGTTAACAGGGAGTCATTATCAAACAATCACAAACTGTCCAGAGGACAGAAAGATTGGAAAAGCGGTAAATAATGAAGAAGCCAAGACAATGATGTAGAATAATTTGGACTGATGTGTTCCTTCTCCATTCTTGCACTTTCTTTGCCTTCCCCTTCTGAACCTGTTTCATTGGAATTATGAAGTCAGTCCTGTGGCTTTTGGCTCCATTTGCAAGCTCAAAGAAAGTGACTGTTTTCTTGTTTTTCCTAAAGCAACACGGAAAATAAGATAAGCTGCAATGTCTGGTGTGGTTATGGCTGTTTCTGTCGGAAACTTAACATCTTCCCAGAGGAAGACTCAAGCCTTAGAATATTCATGTTAGCTGCTGGAGTTTAAAAAATCCGGGTCTCTGGATCTTTTCTGAGTTTTGATTTTTTTGTATTAATTTTATTTATTTTATTCATTCATCCAGCCTCTAGATCAGATTGCAAAGTACTTCTCGGGGCAAGGAATTCCATTTCCCAAAATTGAGATAAGTGAGGAAGACAGGGAAAACTTGAAGGAATGCTATGTGTTTGAAGATGCTGACAGTCCACAAGCTCCAACAGTGCTTTTTTTTCCCCTAGTAAATGACACCTTCAAGAAATATAAAGCTCCTGGTGAGTCATCATCTGTGGATAGCAATTTTAATAGAAAATCACTTGCCTAGTGTGTCCTCTCCATTTCATATCTAGCCTCTCACTGTCATCTCTGACCTTCTTTGCAATACCAGCATTATCAGTCTCGTCACAGACAAAAAAACTGATCTGTGTCAGTACACCTGAAGTGTGAGAACTCCAGAAGCTTTCCTAACACATTTGAGATGAAAATAGGCACTTACTCCACAGGACTTACTAGAGATAGTATGAAGGTAAAACTCCCAAAACACATACAGCATGGGTGGTAGGTCCTCAACACAAGCCGTTTTGCTCTACAGACATGTTTTGCACCACTGCTTGCAAACAAAGATGGAGGCAAAGCCTTCTGGAGGTTTAGGTGGTAGCACATTCATCTGGGGTTTGTTCTCATATTTAAAAGTAATCTCCCAGATTGAGGACTGAGTGGACAGAGGTCTTCGTTTTCAATATAAACTATGTCCTCTGTCTGAATGCCATCATTTCTCCCGAACTTTCAGTGAGAGGGTTGTTACTTCATCCAGTACAAGTATCTTGTTTTCCTTTTGCTCGCATTTTTCTAGTTTGGGTAACAAAGACTTTATATTGTCCAAGGAGTGGTTTACAAGCACTGCTGCTGATAATCAATGTTGTTCTCATTCCTAGCTGTTTGGGTTTCCATAATTTTGGGACAGAGGCTTGATCCAGAGGATGAAGAATGCGGTGCTACTAGACTACTTTTATGCCCCTCTGGCAAATCACATCTTTCCCTCCAAATCTCCCTTTTCTACCTATAATTACTTAAATGACTGATATGAGCCACATACTGCAATAAAACCTTATTGGTGCGTCTCCTGTGGTTTGTCCCTCAGGTGTGGAAAGGAGTCCTGAAGAGATGGCTGAAGGCAAAGTTGATGTCTCCAGCATTCTCTCCCCATTTACAACAAGGGAGGTGTGTTTCAGTGAAGAGAATTTTGACAAACTGGTGAAACTGACTGATTACAATATCCTGAATAATGAGAAGTTGATTATTCGGGCCTTGCGCTTGGCAGTGGCACGGAGGAAGCAGCGGAATTATTAGCCACCACCCACTAGCTTCAACCTTCCACATACTGTTTCTTGGGTTGTCTATTATCTGGTGAGATCAAGATGTTTGATGCTTGCCAGTGATACTTGCAGTAGAAATCGCATCATCCTGAGGTCGTACTGGACTCCAATTCATCCTATTTACACAGTTGTTCAAACGAACAGATTGGAATTTACCAGTGGTTTAATTCAAAGCACACTTCAAAACAGCAGATTTGTGTTTAGTTTTGTTACCTTGTTACTTTACCAGTTGATATGTATATTCCATATAGATTAATACAATGTTGTGTAAGATAATAATGAAATATGCAGCACATTAAAATGTGAATCAAAACAGTATTTATATGTTTTTTTTCTGTCTGGCAGAACAGCAATCCCTTAAACTGGAATTCGTCTGATGAATAGCTAATCCATTTTGTTGGTCTTGTTTATCTTAACTATTGAAGGTTGTCATCTCTGATTTGATTGTCTGTCCACTATGGGGTTTTTATTTAACTGGCTTTCTTCACTAATCTTTGAAAATAAGTTTCTTAAGTTACTATCAGTGTTGGAAAAATCCATACAGTTTTAACCATCAATAAAAAATACCCCTGAATTAGGTCATCTTTGTTTCAGGTGATCTGAGCTGCTGTTCACAGAATCACCTATATTCAGCCTAAGTAGTACTCATGTTGCCCAACTTTCCTTTCATTTTCTCTTGGAGTTGCTGCTGACTGTCCTGTCTCACTCATCTTCACTTGCCTTGACTATTCCTGAAAGACGGCCTTGTAGTTTCTCCCAGTGTTTCGTAAGATGGGAAGTGGCTGCTAGCTGTTTGCATAGAATAGGGCAATGCAAGAGGGCCTTTTGAGATCCTTTACAGACATATATTTTGCAACTGTTCAACACTTTCCTGCAAATGGCCTTTTGCAGGCATTGTCCTGAGAAAGTGTTTCCTCCTCATCAAAAAATCCTAGAGGTCTTCTGGGAGAATGTATCTGCCAAAGACTCCTCTCTTCTTGCAGCTCTGCAACAGGCAGATCACAAGCTCAGTCTTTCCCAGTAACAGCCCTGCACTGTGGAGCTGTGATACATGAAGAGGCTGGTCACAGCAGCTCAGGTGATGCTTGGGATTATCTTCCTTTTGATAATAAAAGGCTCCCACTGTTGCAATGAATTTCAGACTGGGTCACCAGAAGAGAATTGGTGTTGAGATCAGAGTCTTGATTATGCTCAGAAGTGACAAATTTGTTTGTATGGAACAAAGTTCTAGGAAATGGATGGGAGAAAAAGATTTCTCTCCTATGGAAAAAACAGATGGTGGTACATCTTAGAGCAATTTATTAGCCCTCCAAGTGTGAAGCAGGTGTAATTGTGGTTCAGCTCTGGAACAGTAGAATATCAGCTCATGGGATCCCTCTGGGTCTTTTCTGGAGATACCTTTGGGTTTACTCCCGTGGTTTCTAGACCTTTTTGCTAGAAATGAAACAGAGCAGGATGGAAGCTGTTTCAGTCTGTTTTACAGGGGAAACTCACTCAACAACAGGATGGAAAAAAGCCAGATAGGTGCATGACACAGCCTGAGCCTGATTAACCCTGCTTTTCATCAGGGCTAATTAGCCCATCTTCTAACCATGACTAATTACTGTACTGACATAGCTTTGCTGCATCCCAAGTCAGTATCAGGGTATCTCTGCATTGTGTCCTACTGGCTGATATGAAACCTGCCTTTCCCTCTCCGAGGGAGTTCCTCCTACTCCCAGATCACTCTGTGGCTCTTTCATTCAGCTTCCCCACGATTTCAATATCCTCTGTTTGAAACAGGATGACAATAGTGATTTTTTTTTTTTTTAAATTTCCAGATCATTGGTAAAAAATGCAGTAGGCTTAAAACTGAGCTGTTTGCAATCTCTCTAGGAATATTTCCCTCTGAGAGTACCTTCCTTTGACTACGGCTTTTTGTGATCTATTTGTTATCCATCCTTAATCTGTTTAATGTCTGGATGACATTTGTTGCATCTAGTTCGTAAGTTAGAGTGCCAGATATTTTATGAAATTCAAATTATATCATGTCTGTGCAGTTATCTTTATCAATCAGTTCTTGACTCATTGCAAAGTGAAATGAGATTTTGAGTTTTATTTTTCTGTTAGATTTCGTAATATCAAGGATGATGTTTTTTAAAAAAATCTTCCTTTTTATTACCTCTTGTGTACTCACTTTGTGTACTCCCTCATTGAGACCAGGACCACCTCACATGATGCTAGCAGTGCCCTGCACAGTGAAGCCTTATAAATGTGAGGACATAAAGAATAATTAACATTAATTTCAACATTAATTTCACCCTCCCAAATATATCCTTTTTGAGATTATTCACTTAAGGACCTTAATTCAGATGCACGAAGAAAAAAAGTTTTGAAAAAGTGAGTGAGCTTTTAAAGCTTTGCCTTTACAGGGGAAACTCTCTTACAGTTTCAACAGGTGATTGGGGAATTGTTTCATGCAGTAATTGTCCTGCAATAACTGCTTGGCTGAAAGACAGCTTACTGCCTGAGTTGAGCAAAATGGAAGGTGAGATGGAGATAAAAAGTTCTTTCCAATGTGTCTTTAAGCAAAGACCCACCTTCTCCCTATAGGAAATAAAAGGCTACAAAAAGTTTTTTCTATGCACAATGGTTTGTTTGGATGTCCTTGGCCAAAGAAGTCCTTGTTGCCCACTCCTGGGCAGCCAGATGGACCCTGGCTGGTGCCAGTCACCTCCACACAAGGGGCTGCAGTCTGACGGCCCTCCAAGTGTGCAAAAGCACTGTGGCATCCTCAAGAATGGATGGGGATGATTAAAAGTATAAAACATTTGCTCAGTGTCTATAACTGTGAAGGGATGATCCTTTTTGGGTCCCTCTGTCCCTCTAACTACAGCTGCAAAGACCACTGTTCTGTGTTGCCAAAGCCTGGGTGTCTGCTCCTTGGAGCAGGTGTGCAGCACACGCTCACCTCCAGGGCAGCGAGGAGGAGGAGGAGTTGGGGATTGCTCAAGTGGTGGTGGTGGGGTGAGGCGGCACTGAGTCAGGCACTAACACACCTGCCTGCCTGCTCCCGGCAGCTTAAAGCACGAGAAGCTGCCTGGCCGAGACTCCTCCGTACCCATCCGCTGTCACATTTCGCACCTGGCTCGGACGCGGAAAAGACCACGATGGGGCTGTTCTACAGTAAAAGCCAGGTAAGAAAAGGAAAGAAGAGGCTCTGTGATGAGCTGTGCAGGCAGCCCTGTGGCGGCAGAGGGGACCTGCTGTGGGAGGTGGTGTTCCTCCTCCTGTATCTTCAGCTCTGGGATTTCTTCTTCAGCACCAAGGATGAGAGCAAAGCGAGGCTTCTGCCTCGGTTTTGTGCCTGCTTTGTGTTTTGGCCTTCAGGAAGGCAAGGACTTTAATGCCGCAGTAATGTAATTATTTTGAAAATCTTCAATTAAAAAAAAAAAAAAAAGAAGAGATCTTTTTGTATATTGCTGTTGTACTTTGCTTCGCTTCCATCCAATTGGGCTAGGCAAAACAAGCCACTGAGGAAAAATAAGGAGGTATCACTAATGTCAATGAGTGCATGGGGAAAATGAGGAAGCTAATATTATGTGAGGTGTTAAATATAGCTCTCTTAAAAATTGTGGGAGTTTTTGGGCATAAGGGAATGAATGGTGACACATTATTATATATTGGTCTATGTATTTGTTGCAGTGATATTCCCTGCTCTGTAGGTAGTGTGCATGAACTGTCTCTTGCATGTGTTTGTTGCATCACTACATAGTTTTGCTCTTTCTTTTTTGCTCCTCTTGGCTGTTGGGTTTTTTTTTTGTTTGTGGTTTTCAGGGTTTTTGAGGGTTTTTTTGTTGTTTTTGTGTGTTTTCTTTTTTTTTGTCATTTAGAGCAGTAAATGACAAAAAAACTGAACCTCAGTTCAGTTTTTCCTCCTTTTATCCCTTTAAAAAAGACAATTATCTAGGGAAAAAAGTACCTCACCTTCAGCCCCCATACTTTTGATTAAGTACCATGTTTGTCTGATCCTTGCTTAGGATGAGAGAGGATGACAAAATCAAACCAGTTTCCTGGCAGGTTTGTTAAACGTCTTTTGATAACCACTTAGATTCAGGTGGTTTCCCAAGATTTCTATTGGTACTTTCCTGTGACTTTGCTTAAAGGAAGATTGGATGAGCTGAATTATTCAGAGAGAAATAATTACATTGTTGTTGCTTTCACTCCCCCCTTCTGAGAAGTTTGCAATAGGTCTCTGGAAGACACTTTTCAGGTCCTCATTGTCTGAGAGCCAGCACTGCTCTACGTCAAACATAACAATGGAGTTATATGGCTATAAACAAGCTGACGAGCAGCATCGTAACACAATGATATTGTTACTAATTCCCGCCCTGCTAGATTGTCTGCTGTTTGTTGTGAAATATAGTGGATATATGTGACATCCCTTGAATTTGCGCAGACCAAGATGTGTCAGCTGTATTAATAACACAGCAAGGCTCGCTATCATACATTTCTCTGTGATTGGGTTGTAAGAGTCAGACACCTCAAGTTGAGGGTTACCACATGTTTCCTCAGAATGGAAAATGGAGGACATCAGAGTTTTGGTCTGTGATTGAATGTACATTTTGGGTCTCTGGCCACACCTGGCTGCAAACTTTCTGGGAAGCAGGAGAAGACAATGCACAAGGAAGAACCTTGGTTCAGAAATGTTTTGGATGGTTGGAATTGAAAAACTTAATTCAATGCTATCTCTGACGGTGCTTCTGTTCTTTCCCTCTGCATGCTCATCCCACGCATTTTGTATGCTGTTCAACAGACAGAACCCTCTCCATGCAACTTGCTCACTGTAAAAATCATAAGGATGAAAAATGCCAGGAAATCAGACTTGTGTGAGTATCTTTGCTATAGCCCTGGAGAATCCACATAATTGTAAAGCTACTTGGAATATAACAAAGCGTCACAAACACTACAGAGTATTTATAAAAGGAGAGAGAGAAAAGATGTGTGACTGTGGTATGCTGAAGATGAGGTAGCATAGTTAGAAGATATTCTTTATTCTTACATCTTTGCCAGTGTAACGCTGAAGTCTAGCCATCAGTTGTAGTTCAGAAGATGTTTGCACAGAATGCATAAAATGTTTCACATCTGAATCTACAAAGAAAGGTTTTTTATTCACAGGGAAGGCTGCAATAAGAAGTTTAGATGGGGCACTTCTTTCTATGGTTCTTTCTTACAGTAATGTCCACCCTGTGCATCCGTGGGACTATCACAGAATATTTTATGTGAGCTCAGGACTGCATACTTGACATCTCTCATGGACTGTCATATTTGATTCAACCATAGGAAAAGCCATGTTTCAAAACTTAGTTGAGGGCTCACACTGTTAGCTTTTTCTAAATTATTTTTACAAAATCCCCAGGAACGATAGTTACGTAAAAGTTTATTAATGCTCCATATATATCTGAACTGCAAAGCACTAGGAAAAAAGGTATGAATGACAACCACCTCCAATCTGAGGAGGTGGCTGGTTGTCTCACATTTATTCATTTATACAAATAAGAAGGTCTGAATCCAGAAAGTTTCTATAGGGACCAGACCAAGCTATGTTTGTTTAGTTAAAATGATACAAGACAAAACACTTGTTTGGGACTTTCCAGAGTTGTTTGCTTTGAGTTCTACTACAGTTTCTCTAGAGACCAAAGGTATATGAAGAAGAGTTTCTCACTCCAACTTTTATTGAAGAGAAGTAAGATGCTTTGTTGTTGCTGAATGTATGGGGAAGAGTCTGTAGGAACCTTCCCACTGGACTACTAAAGTAGAGAAAGGAGATTTGAAGCTCAGTTATAGGCTGGAGAGAAATCCCTTACTATAGCTAAAACCTATTTGAAGGTACAAACCTGTGCTCTGAACTGAAAGGAAGAGGTGTGGAAAACTACAGCCCTTAGATATCTTCCCACGTAATCATGTTCTATTAAACCATCTGCATGATAATGAGTTTACCAAACTTCCTATCCACCTTTTTCTCATCTAGATCAATGCTCTTTATTTTTGTCTTGAAACTATTTTTATTCTGAAGGGAGTTTCCTGTATTTTGATGCTGTCCTTCCCACTACTAGAAAGTTTCTAGGGCAAGGGATAGGTACTGAAATGCTCAGGCATTCCTGCTTCCCAGTCCAAGACACATCCCACCAGCCCGTAAAGCTGCTTAAAGGAGCAGTTTGAATGACAGCAGTGCTTTCGGAGTGCAGCACAGGGTCTGGAGCAGCAGTAAAGCCACAGCACGGGCTTTCCAGGCTGAGGGTGTTCTGTCTTGCACTGTGAAGCATATACAGGATGTTGCCTGCAAAACAGAACAACAGACTTTCAGCACCAATGTTGCCAAGCTATCATCTGTTTAAAATGGTAATATCAGTCAGAATACGGAGGGAAAAAAATTTGTACAAACAAAACAAAAACAATACTTGCAAAAAGTGAATGCTTTGCTTGTTGGGTACTTCCATCATGTAGGAAAAGAAAATCATACCAGTCATGGCACTGCCTTGCTTACGCTTAATTGTTCAATGCGGTTTTGATTGACAGCTGCTTAATTCCAGTAATATTTGGTTTTGCTGAGCGTAAAATCTGTCAGTTGCATTTATCAGAAAAAATCTGTTTTTAAACCATTTCAGGACATAGTTTTCTATGCAGCCAGACTTGTAGAAGTCGCATATTTCAATGACACAATCTTTATCATATAAAATAAACCTACATTTCAAATGTTTTAATAAACTAATTTAACCTCTGGTTAAACTCACTGGCAATGTAAAAGCTAAAGCAAATTGCATATCGGTAACTGTGACTTTCACTGAGAAGCAGCAAAATGGGAGGCTTAAAATAAAAAATGTACCACTTGTACAAAATTTTGCTGGTTTGTGTATACAACTGGGGGAATATTGCCGAGTTGTTTCAGTCATCCTTACAATTCCCTAGAGACTAACTTGACACAGCCTTAGGAAACCCAGAAGCATGTGGACCTCCATCACCAGCAATGTAGACTTCTTTACAGTACCATTTTCTTAATACTGATTTTTTTTTTTCCTCATTCTACCTTTTCCCAACTCTGTTTTTATCACTTTCCTTTTCCTGCAAACTTTTCTAGATAGAACAAGTTGGCAAGTGTCACCTATTTCTCAGTCATCTTATAGATTTTTAACATTTTAAATCAGCTCCTTCTGTCTCTTGCCAATTGTGCTCATTCTTTTGTTTCCAAAGTTAATTCCATTGTGTTATTTTCTCCTCTCAAGATCCCTTCTTGCACTAGGTTCCTGTGGAGTTTTTGGATCACTTTGTTTAATGCTCATTTAGCGTTGAGAAGATCTCTGAACCTGGTGCCACAGGTTAACTTCATTATTAATCTATCTATCTGGTCCATTTCCCAGGTAATGGAGATGGGAAAATTAATCCATAACAATCGACTCTCAAAACCTCACTAACATCTCCCATGGAATAGATAATAAAAGATCTTTAATGGAAGTTCAGTGCAGAAGAGAGTATTTTTATCTAAGACAATTTAAATTGTTTCATTCTGCCTTTTAAATCCTGAATCTTTTTAATGCACCCTTGTGCTATTCTGTCTCTTCTTCCCACTGATCCATCAGTGTGTAAATTATAACACTAATTTCCACTTCTTTATTGATGCATAGCTCATATCATTGATACCACCTGTGATTTTAGTGCCTTGTTTGTGTTCTCCACATTATCCCTTCCCACTGAGCACACCCACGTCCCCATCAGGCTCACTGGGGCTCTTGATGTTCCTGGACCTGTGAACACTTGCCAGTTCCCAGATTTGGGTGTGTGTCCCATCTGCATCCTGACTCCCTAATGGGGTGATACTTGGATGTGCACAAATCAAACCTACCCTTAAAAACAGCACTTTCTCTGCAGAGAATTTCAGATTTCAAGCTCAGCCTCTCACAGCCTTTGGGCAACAGCCGTAGCTCCAGAACAAACAGAAGGACATGTGTTTTTGCAGCATGTGGTTTAGCTTGGGAACTCCCCATGGCAGGAGATTACAGATGCCAAAAGTTTAGGTGGGCTCCTGGCAGAGACTGGACAAATTCATAGAAGAAAAATCCAGTGAAGGTTGTCTTAGGAAGACTCTGAATCTTAAATTGCGAGGGCTGAGAGAGCATTATATCATACTTGCCCTCTTATACTCTTCCTTAGACACCCACCACTAAATGTGGGGCATATTCTCCTCTGGCACTGATGTCCATCCCTAACAAGATGAAAGATCCTTCCCAAAAAAAGACAAAGGGGCTAAAGAAAAAGATACTGGGGAGAAAAAAAATCATTAAGTGTAATTAACAAATGAAAAAGAAAACAAAAGAGAGTGTTAAGGGTTAAACAAAAAGGTATAAATAGACAACTGGATGGGGACACTGAGCTGAGCAATTTTAAGCCATCATTCTCTGCTTCCTGAAAACATCCAAGTGCCCTCAGCAGACACTGCCTGTGGGCCCTGGGCTAAATGGACCTTGACTCGTGTAGAGTTAAAAATATTCTTCAGCATTTTCTTAGTAAGAAAATTATATTTTTTGATGCTTTTATGGTTTGTGTGTTTGTTTTTTTTTTTTTTAAATTAGACTTTTTAATTTTGGAAACTTCCAAGTTTTGGACTTTTTTTATATAAGGCCTATATTATTTTGGGTAGGGTACGTTTTTTTATAAAATTATTAAGTATGTTTTACATTTTTATCTAAGAACATACTTTACAGCATTGCAGTAGGAGTTCTGCCATATATGAGATCAATTAATGGAAAAACCATGGAAGCCCTGAAAAGAAATATAGCCAGTGAAATACATTATTGTTTGAGGAACTACGGTCTAATGTGATACTTATTGCAGGAACCCACAGACTTCCTTTGGTGTTTTGTTCTTGCACTGTTGTTATTGTTTCATTGTTATTTATGACTTACTTCACCGTTTAAGCGGTTGCAATCACGTGGCAACAGCCTATTGTTCTAGGTGCTGCTTGAAATCTCATTATAAAACAAGAGGATGTGGACTGATAAAGCCCAACAAGGGAGAAAACGGGGGAAAAAAAAGTAAGGTTATTTAGCAACATCTCAGCAAAAGGATGTTTTAAGGAGGGATGTAAATGAGACTAGTGATACTGTTTTAGGGATATTTGTAGGGTGCCCCACCTAATGTGAAGGGCAGGGTGGGAGAAAGTGTGAAAGCTTTTTATTGAAGTTTAGCTATCAGGCGATTAGCGCTGAATGCTCCCTGGAGGGAGGAACTGATCTCCCAGGATTGAATGAACTCTGGTAGTCTGACTGTGAAGGGCCTTGAGAAGGAAGATGCTTACTTTCACAGAAGTAACCCAGATTCTTGTTTAAAGAAGAATATAAGAAGTTCCAATGATCTAAATTATCTAATATTCTACACTCTAGAAAACAGCAATGCCTGCCTGTCCACCCACCCTCAGCCAGATCTCTGCTCAGCTCCACATTGTGGGAGGAAGAAGAAAAATGCTCTTCTGAGCTGGTGGTGATAGTTCATATTTCATGACATGGATGGGTCCAAGTGAGGTCAGACATGATCAAGGATATGATCTGGGAGATCTGCGGTTCTCTTTTCCCTGGTGACCAATGATAGAACCTGAGGCAACGGCAGGAAGATATGCCAGGAGAGGTTTAGGTTGGACATTAGGAAAAGGTTCTTCACCCAGAGGGTGGTGGAGCACTGGAACAGGCTCCCCCGGGAGGCAGTCATGGCGCCAAGCCTGACAATATTCAAGAAGCATTTGGACAACACCCTCAGACATATGGTGTGAATTTTGGGGTTGTCCTATGCAGGGACAGGAGTTGGACTCGATGATCCTTGTGGGTCTCTTCCAACTCAGGACATTCTATGATTGTCTGATTCTTTGATTGGGCAAAGAGTGTTTGAGACTACATTTTTGGTTCAGATCCTTCAGCGCAATAAGAAAAATTATACCCTAACAGTAATGAAAAAATCTACCCCCTAGAAACAGCCTCAATGTGAGCACTTAAAGGCAGTCCAAGAGGAGGAGGATGTCCAGGTTTCTGCCCAGGTTACATGTGGGCTGGAGATTGCATCTGTTAGTATCAAAAAAGGAGATGATAGAATTAAAATTAAAATATTTTGGTTTAGCCCTGTTTGAATTTGAGCTGTCTATGAGACAGGTGATATTTTCAGCTTAAGCCAGAACAGCTGGTGCCCTGCTCTTGTCTGGGATGCAGCGTGGTGCTGGGGCTATGGTGTTTCTGAGCATGGGTCATGTTGCTGTGATGCCTTCTAATGGTAAAGCACAATTAAGATCCAGTCCTGCTGCTATCCTGGAAGATAATTAGAAACTTAGTGTAATAACTGGACAAAGAGACCATGCTGTCATAAACACCTGCTGCCATACCTGCTTTTGGCAGGATATTGCCCCATAGGGATACCACAGCTGCCACCCCAAGCACCTTTGATGGCTGCTCACGTGTTGTGGTCTGTGCACGGACACAACAGGTCGCCGCTGTGAAGTTCTGCTGTGTATACCATGTGTGAGCGTAATCGCCGCAGTTAGGTGGTGGTTAGGCTTACATACCGGAGTAATGATGATTTGTTTGCACATGGCTGGCAATGGGAGCCTTGTACATATATGTGAAGAGGCACCTGATACAAGGCAATGGGATATTGCAGTGTGGCCAACCAGCTTGGGCACAAGACACGCTGTGGAGTTCCAGTTCTCGCATCTGCTTGTGCCTGGAGCTGATTGGGCAGAATATGGGCCTGAGATATCCAGGATGTGTAAAAAAGGATGTTGTAAGTGCTTCTTATAACACCTGGAAAATACTTCATGAACAAGAGGCCATTAGACTTCAGAGGACACCTCTGAAGTACAAAAGGCATCACCAAACACGTTTTGCAGATGTGAAGAGGGAGGCATGCTTGCTTAGTGGCTGTGTCAGAAGTCTCCTAGAGAAAGTCAGGGATCTGAAATGAGAAGTCATAGCTCTGCTGTCTGACAAGTAGTTATTTCTTAAAGGCATACAATATAGTGCAGTAGCAGACAGTGATCACTTGCAGAAAAGAAAAAAATTGGTGGACTTTCAAAATAATACTTTGTTCTTTGCAACATACCTAGCCAGAGCATGTATTGTTATTTGGGAAATATCAATGAAATAAACTTTGGATTGCTCAAAAATTTATGGACTCAGGTCCTTCTGATCATCCTCCTAGTGGGGACAAGAGCTGACAGCAGTCTGTGCTAATATCAAACTGGACTTCCCAAGAGCCAAAAAAGTATTTTCATATGGACATTTCCTGTATACACACAAATATTTGGGAGCGATGAGGACTGTTAGAAACTCAGGTGATTTCTATGTGTTTTGATTTTGTTTTTTTAGAATTTATATACCTTTTTATATGCTACAACTACCTTCATCAGTCAAAGTTACTCTTTTTTTTTGTTCAGAGTCACTCAAGCAAAGATGACTTAAGTCTCAGGGGAGTCAGAAAAAAAAAAAAAAAAGGCTGGCTTTGTTCATTCTTCAGTAACACAGAGTGTGATAAAGGGCCGAGTCAATTATTCTGTTTCCCAAAGTCCCACTAAGTGGGAAAAGACAAAGTCTAGTCAGATGAAGGTGTGTCTGCTATGCAATGGCAGGAATGCTCGAGTAGGTGGTGTTACAAATAGAGGAAATATAATGCTAATGATGGGATTAGCATTTATGGGCAATACTCCCCCATGCTATCTTTGGCACTTGTGTGGGTTGTTGTCCCTAACTAACAGACTGTATTCTGTAGGGTATCATTCCTGACTTTTGAGAGTGAGTCCACAGGACTGTTAATCTCATGATTCATGTTTGCCTTTTATTTCTTAATAACTATGACAAAATGTATTTGCAGGCAGATTATTCTGACCTTAGAATGCAAGTGCTTGTGGATGATGTAAGCACTGCAGACTGCTGCTAACCACTGTTTCATACTGAAGCTTTGGTCCTGAACATCCCTCACCTATGATGGAGCTCAGGTGGGAAGCCAAACTTTACAACTGGCCTCTTCATCTGGGAAAGGAAAATGAAAATACTAAAGCTGCCCTTGCTACAGCTGGAAACATTAAAATTCATAGGTGAACTCTATGACCTGAACACACCTCTAATTGAAATGGCAAAGCAATGCAATGCAATCTTGTGCAAAGAAGTAATACCACCTTGCTATGTGCTGGGAAGCACAGACAAGCTTCCACCTGCCCGTGAAGTGTTGCAAATACCCTTATCCCTCTCTGGCTGAGGCACAGAGATGCAGGTGAAAATAGTGGCATTAAGCAATATTTTTTATACAGCTTTACTGGTGAAAACTCTCCCTCAGGACAGCTGCTTCTCAAACCAAATGTTACACCATCAGACTGTTCAACATTTAAACACTTTTCTTATATATGCTTATTTTAATCCACTTCACAGAGGATTAAATGCAATTAATCTTCTCCATAGATGATTAAGTTATTTTTATTGAAAATTTTTTTCTTTTTTTTTTTTTTTGCTTGAAAAGCTCTGTTTTGGGGCTTTATGGTGTATGTGTGTGTTCCTTTCTTTAACTTTCCAAAAGGGAAGAAGACATATTGAGATCAAATGCCTTGGTGGAAGACCTGCCTTCTATGACAGCAATGGGGCTTCATGGGAACCTTCAGTGAAATGAGCTCCTGTTGCCACTGCATTGGCAGCCAGATGTGTTAGAGAAAAGAAAGAATGCTCCAAAAAGTAGACAAGACTGAACTTACAGCCAGAGCTACCTCAGAAATATTAAGGCATGTCCATGCCTACCTGTGGAAGCCCACTATGTATAAGCTGGGCGCCGTCTGTCCAGCGGCCCCCATCACAGGTGTAAATGTTATCTGCTCCTTGTTCCTGACAGGCAGCTGAACGGTGCCCAGCCCTGTGAGTCTCTCGTGTGTGTCTGTGCCCCTGTGTGTATGGATGGCTCATCAGTGTGAAAACCTTTGAAGTCTGATATACATATAGATAGTCTGGCTATGTATCTCTTTGAAAAGGAATGCAATGTAACTGCATATTTTGAATGTTTATTGGTTTTCCAGCAATTAAAAGAAATAGCTCTCAAGAAGAGCAAACTGCCAGGCTTTCACAAAGAGTAAAGCAAGCTGGTTGTCTAACACTGGCTTGATGGCATCTTAGCCAGTATCCTGGCCTGTGTTCTGTATATTGCCCTGTGTACAGAGCTTAAAAATTCATACAGTGCAACACCTTATGGGGTACTAGATGTGTTTCATTGGTCTGTTGCTTTCATGCTTTCGCTGCTTTCACCAGTAACCCAGTCGGACTGCTACGTGAGCCTAAGCCTGCCAACGGCTTCAGTGCAGCACTTCCGCACCAAAACGGTCCAGAACAGCAAGAACCCGACGTGGAATGAAACCTTCCACTTCACAATTCAGAGCCAGGTTAAGGTAGGAATGGCAGCTATCCCCAACAGGTATTCTTACCAGATATCAAACCTACCATATAGCCCTTTTACGCTGCGGGTCTCTCCGAGTTCCCTTACGAAGTATTCACACTCTCTTACTGTAGTTATTTAGCTTTCAATGGTTGGATAAGACTGTATCTTCCTGAATTGTCAATTGTCTGTAGAGTCCAACTGCAAAATTTCTATTTTACTGTTGCCTTTGCTTTCATTCTCCAACTTCTTTCCCAAATTCCTTTAGCTAAAACAAAATATCCATGGCATCTTATGTTTGTTAAACCTTATACAATCTTTTTTTTTTTTTTTTTTTTGATTCCAGAACATTCTGGAGCTGAAAGTTTGTGATGAGGACAACGTAACTCAAGATGACCATCTCCTCACTGTATTCTTTGATGTCTCCAAAATCCAGCTTGGAGAAAATATTCAGTTGTGTTTCCAGCTGAATCCACAGGTATGGATAAAATTCAAGGACAAAGCTAAGGGGATGTGGTCAAGTGAGAATGTGGTTATCTCATCTTTCCTCTCATGTGTGGCATATACATGCCTTTCTTACTGCCCATTTAGCCACCTGAGTATGTTCATCTGTTTCAGGGGTTGATATCCAGTGTTGCTTCTGTAATTACTGCAAATTTTGTGTGCTGCTTCTACAGACGGAGTGGGCCAACATTATTGGACTTGATTGTCTGGTTGCTGTCCTTGATGTCAAAATATTGAGAGCTTACTCCAACAGTTTTGGGTGTCCCTTTGCAGTTAGAGCTGGTGGTTCTGAGCTGTGCATTATGTTCTGTTAATATAAAAGTAGCGATCTGCAATCATAAGCTGCAAACCCAGTTTTCCTAAGTGAGTTTTTCAGCAGGTCTTGATTTCATAAAGTTGAGACAACTTTATACTGAAGTTTTAAGGACAGTGTTTAGGCCTAGAAATACTTCAGTGAGTGCTGATTTGATTTGATACCTGTTTCAAAGGCTGGCTCTCTGTGCTGTGTTTTCCTTAGTGCTCACAGTACGGGCCAACAAGATAATGGGGGTTGCACCAAAACTTGCGAAGGAGGAAAGAAATCTCGGGGGAAGGGAATTACAAAAGACAAAGATGAAGACTGAGCATGCAATGAGTCTACGTGTGCAGACTCCACCAAACCAAAGTACACCCTCCAAAACACCCTGGGCTTCATATGCCCAAGTGTGCCACCATATTAATGTGCCACCAGGCCCATCTGCACAGGCTGTGGGTGAGGGCTGGGAGAGGGGCAGGGTGATTTGGATGCACCAGAGAAATCCAGCCTCACTCGTGCTGAGGCTCAGGGGGGAGTGCTGAGAGCTTGCAGGAGAGGAAGGGAAAGGGGAATTGCAGGTGCCCTGTGAAACAGTGAGGGGTGAACCTATGACTGCAAAAAGGGGGAGAAACCAGCAAGGAGCCCTGCAGTATGTATTCCATTTGGCCTGCTAGGTCTAAAGTAGGAGTCTGCTAAAAGAATGGATATGATGCTAGAAGTATGTGGCACTAGAAGTATAGTGGATAGGACATGAAGAAAATCAAATCTGTTGCATGTGCAGGAATAAAAAGTGGACACTGGCTTATAGAGTCCCCTGAAGAGCACAGGTTTCTGTAGGGTATCTCTCTTCACAGGAGAATCAACGTGCAGTGACTGCCTTCATTTTCTTTCACAGGGAAAAGAGGAGCTGGAGGTTGAATTCACAATGGAGAGCAGGTGTGTAAGGTCAAATAGATGATCAATAGAAATGTAAGCCAGAGAAAAAATGTCACTGACACAAAATATCAGTTTACACTTGCAGCCCCCTAACACTGTCACCATTGGAATAAAGCAGAGGGGAACTTTGGGTGTTCAGGAAATGCTTGTGTAGGGCATTTAACAGAGAGGGGGTGCATGACAGTGCATGATGTGCATGCCATCTACACTGGGCATCCAGACACACGGAGAAGCTAGCACAGATGCTGATAGGAGCACAGAGATGTCCCTGATGGCTGCTGCTCACCAGGCTGCAAGGGGCATTCTGCACAGGAGGAAGTTTTAAGTTTCAAACCCCTCTTGCTCCTTACTGTGGGGTCCCAGATATCTGCTTGGTCATAAGAATGTGGGAAAATGATACTTTGCTTGAGTTGTGGGAATAGATTAAAAAAAATTATTTTTACTGTGTTTCTATGCTGACTGCACAGTTAATGGAGAGAATGGGCATGTAAATCAGTGCTAGTGCTGCTAGTTGATTTTTAAGGTAAATTATAATATTTTTTCCGTTTTTGTTATGGCATGCTGGATGAATTCATCAGCTTTTCAGCTCTGATCCCCCAGGTTTGAACTAAGCAATATAGGACAATAGTGTAATTATGCCGTCCCTGTGTAAATTTGCTTCAGTGTGTCAGAAAACGATCCTGTCTGATACAGTGAGGTGCTCCTCTGTTCAGCCGATCTCCATAAATAAAGTTCAGATTCAAGCCTGTGAGAGGCAAATTGGATTGAATGTCCAGTTAGAATTCTGATGCTGTTTGCTCAAGCTGCCTGTCCAAAGATGGACTTTTCAAGATAATGAAATAATTATTAACGAAGAATTAAACAAAGAAACAAACAAAAAAAAAACAAACAGAAAAAGGAGAGTGCTGGTTTTGAACTGATTGTTTCCCATTTTGTCTTTTAGTCCGGATCCTCCTGAAAACATTGTTACTAATGGAGTTTTAGTGGTAATTTTTATTTCATAATCCCTTCCCTGCCATATAGTATGCTAATAGCAAAGCTAGTATTAAAGGTACCGGGCAATTGCTCTGTATGGTGGCATGAAGGCATCAGCTGTGACTAAAGGCAGGCTAAAGCTGGTGTCAGCATTGGCTTTCCCAGGCGGTCCCCGGTAGTGACTCACGCTGGTAGAGGCTGCAGCTGTGAAAGCTGTGAGCTATCGCCAGCGCTCGGCCTTTGCCCAAACTGAGCTGGGATCAGGCGGATGACATCCTTCTTTCTGCCCAGGGAGAGCAGGACTGAGCATCCTGCCCTGCACCCCTTCCCCTGCGGCCAGTCCTCCCCCATGCCCTTGCGGGACTGCTTCTCCAGGGAAGAGGGAGCAGATCCCTTCTCTTTCCTCGTCTCTACCTGATCTGTTATTTCTGATGTCGAAACCCGATGCCACCTCCCTAGACCTGGTAGGGGGTTTATAGGCTGGCACCATCTCTCCGTGGAGGTGCACACCCCGAGCCCCTGCACCCCACATGTGCCCGAGGGACTGGCTGAGGAAAAGCTCTGCTGACAGAGAACACCTTTTTCTCCTTCCCCGGTTGTCTTTTACAGTCCCGCGAGGTTTCGTGTTTGGAGGTGCAGGTGAATGGCGGGAGGCTGAGGAAGGACAGTACAGGTGAGCCTTTCACTGACTTATGGAGCAAATCTCGATGCCACTTTATGGCAAAAGCACTCAGTGTTTTGCGCTTGAATGCCATATTTAAGATGCAAGACAAAATCCCACGGATGTCAGTGGCCTCTAGAGGGGGCTGTAGTTGGTCAAAAAATATACAAATTATTACAGAATGTGATGAGCATGTGGTCTGTTGTCCCCACAAAATACTTTCCTTTCTAATAACAACTTGTCAGATGCTTGTAACTTTTGAAAATATTTGTCCATGGAATTGAAATTTTTTGAGTCTTAAACTGAAGCAAATTCCTGTTGTTTCCGGATTCAGAGATAAAGAAAACGGGCAGGATGGGGACTGGGCCTCTTTTATCAATTTAACTTCTTAAATTTTTTTTTAGGAGTAACAATAGAAAATCACTAGGTGAAACACAAAACATAGAGTATATTACCAAAGACATTTGTTGCACGTTTTAAGCAGTGCCTCACTACTGTGTTGAGTCCATACTTGCGGACCTGTGTATCTCCTATGCAATTTTTAAAACATCACACTCTGACACCTCTGATGGCCCCAGTCCAGCAAACTGCTTTAGCACATGGATGATCCAGTTGAACTCAATTGTCACAATGAAGAAGTTTGCTAGATGGGACTGAAAATGCTTGAGTGGGATAATTCTTTTGAAGGCTGACTATATACCTTTGAGTTTGGATTTACAAAGTGTATTTCACCTTGAACCCAGGTTGATACTATTCTATATAAAGACCATTTTCCAAATTACTTGAGGAGGCATATCTGGGGCTTATTACATGAAGGCCAAAAAACATCAGACATTATTTTTGTGTTAGAAATTATTTCAAAAGAAATATTACAGGTTGAAGTAAAGGGAAAAATGACAGAGATTTTGCTGGTTCCAAAGAGAACTGTGCTCTGCTACCAAAAAAAGTCTTTCTCCCAAAAGTCTGAAATTTCCAAAATACCCTATTATTATACCAGAATAATATTTTAGTACCACATACTGTCCTATTGCTGAGGTACTTTGAAACTTTCAAACTTTCAGGAGAGAGCACTTTTTTTCCCCAAACATGTTATCAGCTGTGAATCATTATCTAATGAATAGAGCAGTAGTCTCCGTAATCACAGTATATGTGGAAGTGCAGTGGTACTATAGCAACAGTTACTATACGGCATGTTCCATACAAGAGCTCTAAAGCTGAAATCCAAAGGCTCAGATAAGTGAGTCTATTTATTTATTCTATAATTTGGGTATAAAAATGAAGTCATTACTTAAGAAAAACATATATTACATTACTGCGCAAAGAAACAAACCACATTTTCTGAAGAACTTCAGTTTGAAACTCCTTTGCTTCAGAGAGAAAGTTTGCATTAACTGTGGACGGGTCATACGAAGGAACCCAGACTCACACACTGAGCTCCTGCATCTGCCCGACCTCCCCGGCCAGGTTCCACTACATCAAGTATAATCAGTCGGCGCTCACTGTGGCTCTACCGCAGCGGAGGCGGCTCAGCAGGGTACGTGACTGCTGCTAATGCATAGCTGGCTCTTTGCTGCATATTTCTTTGGGGACCTCTAAGACCTGAGTGTGTGTGCAGGTCTGTGTATGCAGGGAATTTGTAAGTGCATGTATGGGAGTCAGACAGGGGGGAGACTGCTTTTACCTCTTGTTTTCCCTTTTCTGTATAATAGTTAACTGTCATTATTTTTTTTACCCTTTTTCTAGTCTATATCAAGTCAAAATGAAAGGGATATGAATGAGTCTGTGACTCTAGCTCTGAACTCGCTTCCTATACAAGAGAAAATAACAATAGCAGAGGTGAGAACAAGTCTTTCTTAATAAAAAACAGCCCAACATACATTTAGTTTGGTGGGTGATGGGAGACTTACAGTTCAGTGCTTCGGTTCCTGTCAGATGTGATGCATGCTACAGTATAAGGTGTGAATTACAGTCACTCTGCAACTATGCAATACTTATTTTTTTTTTCTTTTGTTCTGCATGTTGTTCCAGGCATGCCATTCAACCCTGTTCTGAGTTTAAACTAATCTCCTCAGGAGATATCTATTATGTTCATCCACATAGTATGCAAACTAATAGTAATGGATATGACAGTTAAGATTTATATTTGCAAAGGGAAAGCCTGAAGCAGAAGATGAAACAGAACGTCTGTGTATGCCTGTGGTTCAGATGCCCAGCTTTCAATGACCTTCCCAGAAAATGAAGGTTAAACTAGGTGTTCAGCTATGAAAAACTGAGGGGCCTTAAGCCCACCTGGCTTGGGTGAACGGCCCACTTCTATTCAAGCCAGACTGTACTGGAGCTCATTATATCTCTCAGAACGCAGACCATTGCTGGACAGATTCTGCAGCTGCGTTGCTGACTGCAAAGACAGTGAAACTCAGCCCGTAGATGGAGTGGGGGAGGAAGGTGCAGGATTAATGACCTGAGCATGCTTACACTGTTTGTATTGCGATTTTCAGGACAGGACAATTGACTTGTACACAAAGGCAAATGAATGGTAAGTGAGCCTCCAGCAAGACCTGATCCTGTAACTGGGAGACATTTGTACCTACGCAAAGCTCATTTGAAATCAGCAGGGGTCCACACAGGCTCAGTTGTAAGCAGAGATGAGTTCATCTTTGGGTTGCAGGCTTTTGTTTCCCAGGTTCTCCTTTTTCAGTGATGGAGAATTAAATCATGGGTCCCCTGTCCTCCAAGTTTCCAAGCTGTTAGTGCAGCTCACTAAGTAGATCTCAATTTGTGTGCACTATTATGCCCACAGATGGAGAGAGAAGCTCCACAAATTAAAAATATTTCTGTGTTATATAAACAAATAAAGGCATGGTAGCTCTTTCCCTAATCAACTGCAGTGCCTGTTCACAGAGGTTATCTAGTTACAGGCACATATGGCAGACACTACTGAAACTTGAAAAATGAATTATATGAGCAAATAAAACCAGAAGTCTGTTGTAGGAACCTGGTTACCATACCAGGACAGTATGTCATGATCTGCTCTGCCTTCCCATTTGCATTCTTGTTAGCAGCTATAGCAATTAGCTGAGGCCTGTCTGTGATGTTGCTCTTTCTCATTTGTTACATTATACTGCCCACAAACTGGACTGTAAACATGCACAAGCATAGCTGGAGTTGACCATGGCGAATAATAATACAATAATATTTGTGCCCTGGTCTCAGGACTCAGGGTCTGTGTTTCAGGCCAAGAAACCTAGATGCCCGCCTGGGGTTTGACCTGTGCACTGAGGAACAGGATTTCCTACAAAACCGGAGGAAGGTGGTTGCTGCTGCACTGAAGGATGTTCTTCATCTGGAGGAAGATTTGCAAGAGCATGAGGTAACCAGGAAAGGCACTGCTGGGGAATTTTTCTCTCTCTTTTCCCTCAAGCCTGGATATGAGGAGTGATTTCTTGTCTCCATACAGATGAGGAGCGAGGATGTCTGTCAGCAGCTCCTGCTCCAGGGCGTTGTTTGCAGCCAGGGTGATCTCAGTTGGAGAGCTCAACAGTCTGTCTGGATGAGCAAAGTCTCAGTTTCCACTTGGCTTTCAAGTGAATAATTTGGAGATACTTCAAACCAAGGAGTTCTGTGTTTCTTAAATCCTTCCTAAAGTGCCAAAATCTTTTAGTATATCCCACAGGGATGTCCAGTAACTTGTATTATTTATAACTCATAGAGCAATGTTGCTTTATCTTTAATCTACATGTTTATTTCACCATTGTCTGGATGTTGCTTTTGCATGGCTGTCTTCTTTTGACATGATGTGCCTTAATGCTACTTTTCCACCTATACTTGCTGCCCTTTTTTGTGTTGAACAGGTGCCTATAGTGGCTGTGACCACAGCAGGATGTGGGATAAGAGCACTTACTGCCATGTACGGCAGCATTCTGGGTCTTCAAAAGTTGCGTGTCCTGGATTGTGTTTCATACATCAGTGGCTCGTCTGGCACAACATGGTGAGGAGTCATTTTGATACTGTTATTTGGATCTTGTTACGCAAAACCCATTCTTTGTCTAGGGTTTTAGATCTCAGCGAGGGTGAAAGGGGTCTACTGAGTTACTGCTTCCATCTTTGGTCTATGAATGCCAGGGTCACCCACAAAAGGCCTATTGTGCATCATACATTTGGTGTCACTGAAGTAATTTATCCCTAACCAAAAGAGGAGACTATATTGGAAGCGCAAGCGTCCTTAATCCTATGCAAAATGCTCCTTTATGGTTATTTACTGTTGGACAGAAACAGCATAGACAGTTGGTGTAGCTGCTTGTGTTTGATCCAGACCAAGTGATCTTTGATTGATTGCCTTTAGGCTTGCATTTCTGCTCAAAGTAAGCTCAAAGAGGAGAGTAACCTAAAGATACAACAATAAGTGCCCAAAGTTCTGCAAAGTATATCCTCTGAGTTTCAAAAGCATCATCTTCATTTCTTTTCACTTTCCACTATGTTTCCTGCCTACAGGACCATGACAAAACTGTATGAAGATGCTGATTGGTCACGTAAGGATCTTGGAGAAATAATTATTGAAGCTCGGAAGCAAGCAGCCAAGTGCAAGATGGGGGCTTTTTGCTTGAGAAGTCTGAGGAATTATTACAGAGAGCTGAGCCAAAGGACCCAAGCAGGACATAAGACATCTTTTATTGATCTGTGGGGGCTCATGATTGAATCCATGTTAAATGATGGGGTAATGTCTATACATCTTTCTTCTCATAAAGTTGGTGACTTGATCTTTATGACCATTACAAGAAATTAAGACCCTAGGAAGAGACACCTGGCCAATAACAACATACTTGGTACGTAGGCAGAACACCACTTACATACATTAATAACTTGGAGACATAGCTTATGTCTACACTGGAGCCTAGAGTATGATTGAATGTAACATAGAAATGCTCAGACTAGCTCTAAAGTAACCAGCATGCTAATGAACATTGTAGCTGTCCAAGACATTTTTGAGATTCTTAGGTGTTTTTTATGGCCTCATGCTTTTATGTCTCCACTGCTGCAATATTTACAGAAGCTGCATTCATACCTTGAACGTACTGCAGATGTATCCCATATGTAGTTACTGCACTTTCTGATTTAGTGATGAGAAAGTATGCAGATCCAGAGCTCCTGAGATATCTTAGCTATAGAAACTGTGATTTTGCAAGTGCCTTTCAGGTACTTTGGATATGATCCCTCAGGACCTCATGTTCCTAATTTTGCTGTAATGACACAAGCAAAACTTTCCATGGAAACTAGAAGACTGATGATAGCTGGAGAAAAAGCTATTTTATTTTAAAATCCTGTAAACATGGTTTATATTTTGTCTAGGTGAAACAGCTAAAATGAAATACTTTCATTTCATATCATATTTCACATGTATTTCTGGCCTCAGTGCTACATAGCAAAATTTGCTAGAATTTAATTTGGCTGAAGTACACTCAAAATCTCCATTTCATGTATAAGATAAGGTGTTAGTATTGGACAGCTCAGGGTTTTTCCTCTGTGGATGTTATCTTCCAATATGGTTTTAAAAAAAAATCTTGACTAGAAGGGTCATGCTGCCTTGAAGAACTCTTATGCTTAACAGATGAAGTATGTGGTAACAGCTGAATTACCCAGATCTGCCCTATTTTTTCACTTACATTTAGCAACGCAAAGTTAGAATAGCATGTGAAGCAACTCATTACTGTCATTGTATACTGAATGCAGAACATGGCTGGTTATCTTAACAACAATTATTCCTGTTCCCATAATTTTCTTGCTCTCTGTTATTCAAGCACGTGCAAGTAAATTTAGGAGGAAATTCAGGAAAATGATAACCTATATTGAGACTTTATAAGCCGATGTCTTGAAAGGAACTGATTATCAGTTAACCATTTTTTTTTTTCCAAATCCAGAAATGCCACCACAGACTTTCTGATCAACGTCGAGCAGTGAATCAGGGTCAGAACCCGCTGCCCATCTACCTTGCCCTCAATGTCAAGGACAAAGTTGCCACCAAAGATTTTAGAGGTAATGTTTCAATTCTGGAAAAAGAGCTATGTCTTTGTCTTGGGAAATACACCATGGGAATACTGTAAATAATGATGAATTGTTCTAAATTCTCACTCCAAGCCAGGAGAACTCCTGTTAGACAGAGTAACTGGGCAGCCACAGGATAGACAGCAACAGTTTAGTATTTTGTAAGATCTCCTGGCATGTAAGCATGCATATTCAGACATTAACTTCAGACTAATAACACAACATAGATATGTGACAATGTCTCAGAAACGCTATGAATTCTTAAAGCAAGTGATTCATAGGAGCTTTAAGTTTGCTTAATATATGTTTTTCATGGTTGGTTAAAGGCAATAAAAGCGATAGAAGTCAATCTGTGTTCTAGTCCACCTCCCACGAGAAAACTTCCCACTTGCTAGATAAAAAGAAAGAGGAATTTAAATTTTCCCTTGGCCCTGCCATTGCGATAGCTGATTCAGAGGCAGCTGTCAACAGGGTTTGCTCAGGGCACACGCTAAGCCGGCAGACGCTAAGCCAGCTCACCTATGAGGGCTGACACCTAAGAGGTTTATTCCATGCCTGGCAACTTGACCGTTTTTAGCAGCAGAGCTAATGTTGTTGGTGTGTGTTTTGGCAGAGTGGGTGGAGTTCACGCCGTACGAGGTAGGCTTCCTGAAGTATGGTGCCTTCATTCGCGCCGAGGATTTTGGCAGTGAATTCTTCATGGGTCGCCTGATGAAGAAGCTCCCCGAGTCCCGGATCTGCTTCATGCAAGGTGACTCACCTGCCTGGGGGAGTGACAAGAATTTAATACAAACACTAATGAGTCTGGAAATTAGTCCCCAGCAACCTGTTCTGCATGTGGCACCAAGGGTAGTGGTTCAGTATCTCAGCCAGCTGAAATTCAGCATGTCTCCTGAGACTAACTCAACTGCCCAGCTAGCAGAGGTGGTTTTACTATTTGGACTAAGATAAAATGAAACTAAAGTGACAAATAAGTTATGTATCTTTGCGAGTGCTTTTGAAGCATCATCATTTCCCGTAGCTTGCAAAACATTTTGAAAGTTGGAAATCTATGAGACTTTGTGGAAGCTGAAGGAAATGTTGAGAAGAACTAAACAGGGCAAGAAAGAGGGAAATCAAGGAAGGAGGTGGCTGAAAATATTTCCCTATCAAAGGAAAAAGGAAATGAAATTAGGAAAATGACAATGTAAAATTTCTAAAAAAAAAAATGTTGTTCCAGGTAAAACATGGTGGAAGGAAAAATAATTTGAAATTTCTTCTGAAATAAGTTTGCCTTCTAACTCAACTCTACCACTGAAATAGGTGTCTGGGCTTATGCAAAAATTGGATAGAAATGTGAAAAAGTTAGAGAAGAGCTGTGGAAGGAAGAGAAGGCAGTTTTTAAAACAACTTCCTTGTGTTTACCTCAGTACTACTTATTATACCTTTCCCACTTCCTAGGAATGTGGAGTAGTATCTTCTCCAAAAACCTCTTGGATGCCTGGCATGCGGCTGACAATTCAGAGGACTTCTGGCACAGGTGGACCCAAGACAAAGTGACTGAAATAGGTAAATCTCAAGTACCCTTTGACTTACGGTCTCCTTCCTCCAGGTCCCTCTAATACGGTAGGTATGCTCACATTTCTCATGTTTTGAGTTTTTCTGTCAGCCTGGTGCTGTCAGGCACTGGGAAAATGAAGTGATTTGATATAAGCAAAGCACTGGCTGTTCAGTAAAATAGTGAGATTGTTACTAGAAGGAAAGACACTATCAGACAGATCTTGATGGAAAGGAGATAGGGATGAATATATAAGATGGTCCCTAAAGCGTTGTGTTAAAACACTTGGAAAGAAGAACTTCTGTCAAAGCGTCACGTCAACTATTTGTTAGCCAGAGAGAAACTTGAGCACTTCTTTTTCCAGTATCTGTTTGTCCTGCATAGCGCATCCTTCCCTCAAAATCTGACTGAACTGAAAGATTTAGTGGAGGTTAAAGGAAGGTAATGGAGTGGAGCTCTATTGCACCAGCAGAGAGGCAGCTCTGTACTGAAAGATCATTCCTTGAAAATACTCATGAGCATCTTCATGTTAAAATTCAAGCAAAGCCAGTGATTTCATAGTGAACAGACTTGGGTTAGGATTCTGTAGACTATGTTTTTGGAAAAAAAACTCCAACCCTTATGTTTGGGGTTATATAAATAATTTGCAAGTTTGTGTTGAATTCAGCTGGCCAAACCCAAACCAAATTGAACAAATTGTTTTTTAAAAGTAAAAATATTTAATTTAAAAAGAATACATACAATTTTTTCTTTTCATTTTATAAATAAGCTCTGTATTTTGGATTTAACCTACATGGAATCTAAAAGCAGTAATCCCCTCAAATATATAAATAAAATTATTTTCCTTGTTTTTGTTTGCTTAGAAAAGTGAATTTAATGTGTACCAAGATCATGTTGTTTTATGAGAAAAATGCTCCTTTAGTCAGACATGACCAAGCAGAGTTTAGAAAACAAAAGTAATTTCATATTTCGTCAAGAGATTGACCAGAACTCACTGCAGACCAGAGAGAAAAAGAATGCAATGCTGAGAGTTGTGAATACATGATTACTGTTGGTACAGAAGAGTTGCTGACCCTTTCTCCACTTCCTGCCCAGACTCCTCTCAATTGTGGTTATAATTCAATTGCATGTCATTTATGCCATATCTCTAGAGGAACAACCGGACTTGCCCGAGAAGCCATATGAGTTGGCTACATGCATGTTCACTCCTACGAGTGGCCTCTCCACGGCTCTCCGGGATATCCTGACGGACCGCCCTGCGGTCTCCAAGTACCACAACTTCCTGAGGGGCTTCCAGATGCACAACGAATACATCCAGCAGGAGCATTTTGCAAAATGGAAAGGTGTGGACAGCACTTCTGTCTATGTGCCTCAGCTGTCATTGGGGCAGGCACGGGGGCTGGGATATAACAAGGGGCATTTGTACATCCTGAAGAGAACTGAGTGGGTTTTGTGGTTAGTTGTTAGTGCTTGCTGAGAGGAGAGGAGGGAGAATGAATCTTTCACTTCCAGTAACACAACTGTTCAATTTTTGGGTCGTTTGGTACTGGAAGTCCTCACTGGGATGAAAATCACTGGGGTGGGACTCTGCACATATGGAAAACCTGCCACGGGTTTGGTACAGTTCATGGGTTTGGAAAGACCAACAAAACCTGAGTGGAGAGGCTGAAAGGAGTTTTAGGATTGCTGCATGCTATCCCAAAGCAAAGGGAAAATCCCGGATGGGAGGAGATCTTGCCTTCCTTTTGCCTTCTGACTTGACAGATGTCTTTCTGCAGTTTGCTAATCTACAGTTTGCTCTGAATCTTCTTCTCTTTAGATACTTCGCTAGACACCTCTCCTAATGACCTGAGATGCAACTCGGAGCACCTGGAGTTGGTGGATGCAGCTTTCTTCTTTGAAACCAGCTGCCCGCCACTTATGAGACCAGAGAGGAAAGTGGACGTCATTATACACTTAAATTACACAGGTGGATCACAGACCTTGGTGAGAAGTCTCAAAACTGTCTTTGTTTAGTAATGGCTTTTCCTTTGCTTCCATAACTTTCAGACAGGTTTCTGTAAAATGTGAAACTTAGTGAAATTTAGTAACATGGAGTTTCCAAACCTTAGAGGTAGAATGGAAATTCCCAAAGGGGAAAATATCTCTATTTTTCTCAAACCATTTTTGAAATAATAGTCCTAAGTGACTAAAAAAATGAAATACAGAGCGGCACAGGGAAGTTATGATGGTTGAGTTGAAACTTCCATTCCAATTATATGTGAGATTTTATAGCACAAATATAGTTGGAAAAAAACTTTGTCTGTCACTCAGATGCTGGATTTAATCTGCATTTTCCTTAAACATATAAAATTTTATTTGTTTTTGGTTTTGTTTTTTTTTTTTTTATTTTAACATGTGATTTTCTAACTGTCCAAGAACAACCTAGCAAGTGAAGAATTTCTTCATCTTTATTTTTATCTCCTTTAGTAAATACAATGTTTCTCCTTATATAGTGGGCTTGAAGCAAGATATCAAATGCATTTACTATGTTTGCAGAAATCTCATTTGGTTAAAATGGTTATATTGATTTTGAAAGTGGTTTTCACCATGTAAAAAGACAGATTTAGACTTCCGAATATATACATGTAATTGTAAACCTGTCCCTGAAGGGCACCACAGAAAACACAAAGTTCACTGGTTAAGGCTCTGTCATTTTCTCAAGTGGAAGATACTTTAATGCTGTTCTTACATTGTGACGCCACGTGAAAAAAAAAATTGTTTCTGTACTGTAGCTGAAAAAGAGCATCTGTACTGACTTGCACTACATTTCTTTCTTGTAATCTGAAGTCTTTTAGAGATATTTAATTCAAACAAACTGAGGTGGTACTTCAATGTTAGATAATTTAACAAAAAGTTGATCATCACATATGAGCTTTCTGATGAATACTTTTGTGCTATATTTTGAGACCTAAAATATGTTAGCTTGAAATCTCATATTATTTCTAAAATTCTAAGTTATAGAAAGGGCTAAGTTTGTCTCAAAACCCTGCTAAAGTCTATTGAGGTCAATTCACAAGTTTTACTGCTATATAACCTTGATACAGTTATACTGCTATATAAACTGCTATAACTTGATTGTGCATCTTACTGTCTGGGGCTGCAAATTTAGTTTTGTTTAAATCTAAATTTTTCTGATTTATTTCTCCTTTAATTAATGATGCTTTGTAACACTCTTTGAATTAATCTGTTCTGTTCCTAAATCATATTCCCATTTTAGAGATGTGCCTTGGTACATATTTAAACCCTCTTTACCATCTTGATATTAGGTGCTGTAAGACTATTTTCAAATAATAATAGCTGTAAGACTATTTTCAAATAGCTCCTCAGGCAACAGAACAGTCCCTGGGGCTGCAGGTGCTCACATTATTGACAGACATCCAGCGCTATCAGTCTATTTTGTGCAACTTGGCGGGAATTTCTGGGCTTCGGCAGCAGCCTGATCTTGGGTATCTTTTCCATTTCTTATGCTGCTGCTGTTGGGCCATGACCAGCCCCTGGAGCAGGCTTGCAGATACTTCTCAGAGCAGGGAATTCCATTTCCCAGCAGCGGGCTGAAGGATGACGAGAAGAACCTGAAAGAGTGCTACATGTTTGATGGTGCAGACACCCCGGGAGCTCCTCTGCTGCTTTATTTTCCTCTGGTGAATGACACCTTCCAAAGATATGTAGCACCTGGTAAGTTAACAGTACCCAGTTAATTTTATTGGCCAATGAACTTTCTTATTCCCTAGGTGTTTTTTGCTCATCCCAAAACAAAAATCCTTTGTCTTCTTGTTTCTACTAGCAAATACATTTCAAAATGGTATGATGCAAACTATTTGCAAAGACAGGTGAAATCTTGTGCATAATTTTAGTTCGAGTCTTGGTGCAATTCAGTGAAAGAGGAAACATGTTTCTGAAGTAGAGGAATGGGAACTAATTTCTTCTTGTGATCTCCAAAAGCTCACTTTAGGGTGTAGAACAAAGCATATTTTTCAGATTATGTATTTTTATGACAGTCAGATCTAGGGGAGAATTACCTGTACAGTATAGAACGGTTCTGTGGAGGGCCACTGTGCTTTCTATTTGGACTGTTTAATGTGTTGGTTGTATATGCTGGAAAAAAAAAGCAATAGTACATAAACTAATAGAGTCACAGTGTCCTTTTGGATCAGTATTTGAGATGCAGGCTTTGTTTTTATGATGATTTCCAAGGCTATTAATATTCTGCTTCCTCCCATCCAATACATCTCTTTATTCCTTTTACCATTAGTATACATTCTACTCAAGAACCTGCAGGGTAAGACGAGCACATGTGACCACATAAAAAGATGTGCCATGAGCTGGCCAGTAGAAGGAGCTGGTTGCAATGGAATGATGTTTAGTGACACTTTTTTTTAATTCCAGTAGGCTTTGTTCAGAAGTAGATTTTTCAGAGATCATAGCACTACATTTGTCTTCATAGCAATCACATCTGTGACATCTCCAAATTATTCGTGACATAGTCTGTCAGAGTACTGTAATTCCCTGGGACTATACAAACACCTTCTTCTTTTCCCTTCACAGGCATGTCACGTGGTGCTGCCGAAATGGAACAGGGCAAGGTTGATATCTCCAGTTTCTGCTCTCCATACTCAACGAGGGAGGTCTCGCTGAAAGCAGAAGATTTCAACAAGCTCCTGAAGCTGACTAATTACAACATCATGAACAATGAAAACATGATTCTTCAGGCCTTGCGCATGGCTGTGGCACGAAAGAAACAAGCTCCGAGCCAGCCAGCATCACAAGCACAGTCCTCTGCTTGAACAGCTTTTTCCTCTCTCTTACTAAGTATTTATCATGCCAGCACAGAATTATATATCAAATGCAATAGCTACTTCACTGTTCTTGGCAGGTGCAACCTCCTTCTAACTAAGTAGCCTTCTTAAAAAAGAAAACTTGAAGGATTTTTTTCAAAGCCACATGGTTTGGTTTACCAAGCAGTAGCTGCTTTTTGATCAGGAGTGATATCAGACATAGCAGTCTCTGTTGTTAACACCATCTCACAGTGATGCTCAAGAGGCAAAGCTGTGTGTGATAGGGAAATCGTTTTAGCTCTCTGCAATCTCTTATTGTCTTGGTGGCTAGTCACTAGTATATTTTCATCTACAAAATACTCTGGCATTTCATTGGGACCATTGGTAGCAAATCCATAAAGGCCTCTTCAGACACAGAAGGTGGTAACCATGCAGTATCATTTTACTTGGTTTTAATAACTTAAATTAAATGGTGTTCTACCTT
Organism: Nipponia nippon; assembly: GCF_047370975.1. NCBI lineage: Eukaryota > Metazoa > Chordata > Aves > Pelecaniformes > Threskiornithidae > Nipponia > Nipponia nippon. The sequence goes on along the minus strand of NW_028262291.1, from coordinate 30,239,137 downwards.
TTAAGAGTTTTGTTTCCCACGTGCTTTTTTGTCATGAACTGTCATGAAATATATGTATCTTATGAAGGATTTATTTAATTTTTCAAACTTGTGTTGGATGACAGATGCATGGATGATGATCTTTTAGGTCTTTGATGACATCTATTCTTATAAATTGAATCAAACTTATGAATTTGTTTTGAAGGACCATTGCCATTTCCTCTCACAACCAACTGTGTTCTGTCTCTGATCACGTGCGTGTGCTTCAGTTGCCTCCCTGAAATCCAATTTTGCTTCAGCATCATCTGTAGCTTATTCAATGTAGTGAATTGAAATATTACTGAAACAGCATGTGAGGGGGATTGCAGGATGTGTGGTAACTGCACACAGAGAATCACACTGGAGAAATGGAGTAAGATACCAATATTCTGTTCACTGCATCACAGTTATTAAACAACCATAAAATGTAAAATACAGCTGCTAGGTATGCCAATACAAATTAAGATTATATGATTGCCACAGTCTAACTAGTTATTTGACAAGTACATTGAAGTGCAGTGGCTGAGGGGAAAAAGCTGATTTATACACACATAGCACAAAAGCATAACAGCTCTCAAACATCAGTGTGGTTGCCAAAGAACAGAAGAAGAAATGCCCATCCTGGGCATGCACTAAATGATGTGTGCACTCATCTGATAAGGAATGATGAGCAACCCATTAACAAAAAGCAGCACTCCTCTTCAAGCTGGACAGGAGACCAGTTTGTAACGCTGGAAACAATTGTGTCATTCCCAAGAAGCAAGAGTCTTGTCCACTAAAGCATGGATGTTGATCGACCATCATTGCATACCTGAATGTGGATATATAGCAGAATAAATAGCTTACATTTCTTCTTCTTCAGCTAATGAGACATTTCATAAGTAAATCCTTTGCCCCTTTGGACAGTTTTTCAGATGTTATGAAAAAATATGAACTGTCTGGATTTAAGAAAGCCCTGGTGTTTTGAGGAGAAGGGAATCTACTTAAAAACACTAAAGGCCCGGAAAGGTCCAGCAGAGAGAGACATGTAGCTTCTGTTTCTAGTGTGAATTCTTCCTCAGAGGCGAGCTACTGGAGAAAGACAGATAGCCTTTTCTAGAACCGGATCTGGTTAAGATGTTGGTTTTTGCTGTCTTTTTGGTCATAGTCCCACATAAGCATTGTGAAAGAAAGGCTGATGCTGGTAGCCGGGAGTTTGTCAAAGGCTAGCGAGGATGAGACTCACAGGAGTCCCTCACCTCCTTGTGTAGCCTGGCCTAAAAGAAGTAGGCAAGACCTATAGAAGAGTCTTTTCTCTCCACAAATTTCCCAACAAGGTACATCATAGACAATTTCAACCTTATCTTCTAAAATTTTGTCCACTCTTTTATCTGAGAAGCCACTGATAAGCTTAAAATAAGGTACTCAAACTGTCAAAATGGGCATCATGACTGAATCTTTAATGTCTGCCAGGGATGGTGTGGTCATGTTTGTCGGAGTCCTCCTGTTATTGCAGAGATCTTGGTATTGCATCAGCTTTGCAAAGTCTGTGGGCTCCCCGAGGTGCTCTGGTTCAGTTTCACTTTTCAGCTGTTGGCCCTCTTTGGGGATTTTTTGTCAGTGTTAGATACTCTGCTTGACTTTGCCTGTGGACTTTTCAATAGTAAATAGTGAGCACCTGTTCCTTCCTGGTTTTACCATCCTCAGACTGGTCAGAAAACACGTATTACTTGAGATAAGTGAAAGAGTTCTCTGAGGATCCCTCCTACAGCCTTCTCCACCTTCTGCATGTCCCTTGTCAGAATTTCTGATGCACCCTAAAATCTCAGAACACCTGAACCAAACTAGAAATAGAAGTTTCTCAGACACTGGCACAATGTTTTGGGTTCCTGGATTCTGTACATTCTGTATGTTCTGTACATTGTTGTACATTCACACTAGACGTCTTGTCCCAGGTGCCTATGCTGGGACTACTACTAGGTCCTGTTCTAGCAGAAGCACTTGACAGCCAGTGTCTGGGACAGGCTCCCTGCAGCACCATGCTCTGCAGCACTTACTGCGGAGGAAACTCCAGTAAGAGTTCCCCTTGGGCAGGCGAGGTGATAGAGGCCTGGAGATCGGTCCTCCCTTTTTCTTTGCTAGAGTTAGTTAGGAAGTAGCTGTTTAGCAGCTGTTTTCAGGAGACCCAGCCATTACCTACCTCTTTCTCTACCTCAATTAGACACTCCTCAGTGTTGTTTAGTTAGACTTGTGTTTTGTTGAGTTTGGTGTTTTTTTTTTTCCTTGTGGGCAGACATCATCTTCCATAGCCTTGGTGCTACCATAGCCCTTCATCCCCAGGTCAGACTTTCCCAGGGGAACTGCTCAGGAAACATCAGTTCAGCCTCTGCAGAAGCTAACAAAACAGTCCAGGTTTAGCCACTTTCAGACCAGATTTCTCAGTTTTGGGACAAACAGCCAAGGTTGTTTGTCTGATTCAGGGTCTTTTTTTGCCAGACACAATGTTAATGGGAATGCTATCTTGTGTCCCTTCACATTTTCAGTCAGAAGAGTATTGAGGGTAGATTCCTAATCCTAAAATCATTGATGACCAAAGTAATTTTCATTCAGCGAGAAGCTGTAAGACTAGAACTTAACTATTGTGCATTTTTGTGATATGTGTGTGTAGAAGGGGAAGACAGGTCATGGGTACTGTGAGTGTATAGTGTCACCTCCTGCAGTTCTGAAGTGGTCATTTTGTAGCAGATATCTGGGCTTATTAGCAGCTGGACCTGTGCAAGAGCTATTCACCTGCGTATCTGCTGCTGCACAGTTTTCTGCCAGAAAATGGAAAAGTTGTGTGTCATTTTTATATCATAATTTGATGACACTGCATCATGTTTAAAACATCTAGATGTTAGCGTTTAAGATGAATCAATGTATGCCCTAATTTGGAGGATAATTTCTTCTTTTTGTCTTGGTTTACTCAGAAGTTTTGTGTTTGTGGAAGGGTTCTGAAAGCAGGAAAATGTATATCCACCTGACAAGTATATGAATGAAAGTGGGGAAACATCTACCAGCAAGCAACTCAACCCCCTCTACCTTCAAGAAGAGGAAAATAAATAAAATTTTGTTGAAATAGAAGGTTTTTCAAAGTTAGTTTGTCCTCAACTGGAGTGCTGCAATGGATGGCTATAAACTCTTCAAAGGGATAGGCAAGGAAGGAGAGGCGGTGGGGTAGCCCTGTATGTTAGGAATGTTTTGATTGTCTAGAGCTTAATGATGGTGACAGTAGGGTTGAGTATTTACGTGTAGGAATCGGGGGAAGGCCAACAAGGCAAATATCATGGTGGGAGTCTGTTATAGACCACCCAACCAGGATGAAGAGGCAGACAAAGTATTCTGTAAGCTGTTGGGAGAATTTTCACGATTGCTAGTCCTTGTTCTTGTGGGGGACTTCGACTTACCAGATGTCCGCTGGAAATACAATACAGCAGAGAGGAAACAGTCTAGGAGGTTCCTGGAGTGTGTGGAAGATAACTTCCTGGCACAGCGGGTGAGGGAGCCAACCAGGGAAGGTGCTCTGCTGGACCTCTTGTTTGCAAACAGAGAAGGACTTGTGCGTGATGTGACGATTGGAGGCCATCTGGGGCATAGCAATCATGAAATGATAGAGTTTTTGATTCTTGGAGAAGTATGGAGAGGGTTCAGCAGAACTGCTACCTTGGGCTTCCGGAGGGCAGACTTTGGCCTGTTTAGGAGCCTGGTTGACAGAGTCCCTTGGGAGGCAGTCCTGAGGGGCAGAGGAGTCCAGGAAGGCTGGGCATTCTTCAAGAAGGAAGTCTTAAAGGTGCAGGAGCAGGCTGTCTTCATGTGCCAAAAGATGAGCCGGTGGGGGACAAGACCGGCCTGGCTGAACAGAGAGGTTAGGCTGGAACTCGGGCAAAAAAGGAGGGTTTATGACCTTTGGAAGAAGGGGCAGGCAACTCAGGAGGACTACAAGGAGGTTGTGAGGTTATGCAGGGAGAAAATCAGAAGGGCCAAAGGCCAGCTGGAACTTAATCTGGCTACTTCTGTAAAAGACAACAAAAAATGTTTCTACAAATCCATTAGCAACAAAAGGAGGGGTAAGGAGAATCTCCATCCTTTATTGGATGCAGGGGGAAACATAGTGACAGAGGATGAGGAAAAGGCTGAGGTACTTAGTGTCTTATTTGCCTCAGTCTTTAACAGTCAGAACAGTTGTTCTTGGGGTACCAAGCCCTCTGAGCTGGGAGACAGGGACAGGCAGCAGAATGAAGCCCCCATAATCCAAGAGGAAATGGTTAGTGACCTGCTACACCACACAGACATGCACAAGTCTATGAGGCTGGATGGGGTCCACCTGAGGGTACTGAGGGAGCTGGTGGAAGTGCTCACCAAGCCATTTTCCATCATCTCTCAGCAGTCCTGGCTAACCGAGGAGGTCCCAGTTAATTGGAGGTTAGCAAATGTGACTCCCATCTACAAGAAGGGCTTGAAGGAGGATCCGGGGAGCTACAGGCCTGTCAGTCTGACCTCGGTGCCAGGGAAGGTTATGGAGCAGATCATCTTGAGTGCCATCATGCGGCACGTACAGGATAACCAGGTGATCAGGCCCAGTCAGCAAGGGTTTATGAAAGGCAGGTCCTGCTTGAGTAACCTGATCTCCTTCTATGATAAGGTGACTTGCTTAGCAGATGAGGGAAAGGCTGTGGATGTTGTGTACCTGGACTTTAGTAAAGCCTTTGACACCAATTCCCACAGCATTCTCCTAGAGAAATCAGCTGCTCATGGCTTGGACGGGTGTACTCTTCGCTGGGTAAATAACTGACTGGATGGCTGGGCCCAAAGATATGCAGTGAATGGAGTTAAATCCAGTTGGCAGCCGGTCACAGGCGATGTTCCCCAGGGCTCAGTATTGGGAACAGTTCTGTTTAATATCTTCATCAATGATCTGAACGAGGGGATCGAGTGAACCCTCAGTAAGTTTGCAGACGACACCAAGTTGGGCAGGAGTGTACCCTCTGCTGGAGGGTAGAAAGGCTCTACAGAGGGATCTGGAGAGGCTGGATTGATGGGCCAAGGCCAACTGTATGAGGTTCAACAAGGCTCAGTGCTGGGTCGTTGCACTTGGGTCACAACAACCCAATGCAACACTACAGGCTTGGGGAAGAGTGGTTGGAAAGCTGCCTGGCGTAAAAGGACATGGGGGTATTGGTTGACAGCTGGCTGAATAGGAGCCAGCAGTGTGCCCAGGTGGCCAAGAAGGCCCATAGCATCCTGGCTTGTATCAGGAATAGTGTGGCCAGCAGGATCAGGGAGGTGATCGTCCCCATGTACTTGGGCCTGGTGAGGCTGCACCTCGAATACTGTGTTTAGTTTTGGGCCCCTCACTACAGGAAGGGCATTGAGGTGCTGGAGCATGTCCAAAGAAGGACAACAAAACTGGTGAAGGGTCTGGAGCACAAGTCTTATGAGGAGCGGCTGAGGGAACTGGGGTTGTTTAGTCTGGAGAAGAGGAGGCTGAGGGGAGATGTTATTGCTCTCTACAACTGCCTGAAAGGAGGTTGTAGTGAGGTGGGGGTCAGTCTCTTCTCCCAAGTAACAAGTGATAGGACAACAGTAAAAGGCCTCAAGTTGTGCCAGGGGAAGTTTAGATTGGATATTAGGAAAAATTTCTTCACCAAAAGGGTAGTTGGGCACTGGAACAGGCTGCCCAGGGATGTGGTGGAGTCCCCATCCCTGGAGGTATTTAAAAGATGTGTAGATGTGGTGCTTAGGGACACGGTTTAGTGGTAGACTTGGCAGTGCTAGGTTAACAGTTGGACTTCATGATCTTAAAGATCTTTTCCAACCTAAACAATTCTATAGTTCTATGAATCTATGAGTCTGAAAGTTTTGGTTGTTGATTGGGGTGCTGTAGAGGTCTGTTTTCTTCCAGCCTACAGGTAGCTGCTATGATCTTCTTTCATTTGTGCACTGCTTAGGCTGCCAAGTCATAGGTATCCATGCATAAGTGCTGTGTGCTATCACTTTCTTATCTTAAATAGCTAATAACTCTTGGCACCTTGGTGTGTACAGCCTTCCCCCAACACACACCTCTGGTGTTTAACTATCAAATATCCCTCCCCTTCTCCCTTCATACTTTCCCTTTCAGGCAATGAGGAAGGTGGGGCATGGATAAGCCACTTGCTCCTCAGCAGGTGCCTCCTTAAAGTTTGCAGAGGTACTTCGTGAGTCACTGGCAACTGTTGCCTCTAATGCTGAAGTGACATCTGCATCTGACTTGTACGCAGCTGGGAGCACGATGGGATCATACTGGAGTGCTCATGAGGTAAGAGTGAGGAAATTCAGACCATAATTCATTAGAAGCTGAAGATGACCTGAGGTGGGTTTGTGATTGGGATTCTGGTGCCTAGAAGAGGACTTGGGAACTGTTAATCCAAATTCATATATGTATTTACTTATTTATGTCAGGCTGACTGATAGCTTTGCTGATATTGGCTGCCCTGTGGAGGCACTTTTGGTGCTGGAAGGAAGTTCAGCTGCAGTGAGTGATCGATGTGGAGGCTGGGAAGCAGTCTGAGGTGCCTCATATAAGAGCTTGCTGTGATTTGGGCTGAATCTGTGGTTTGATGCAAGCATTATGTATGTTGGGCTCTTCCATAGCACAGTATCTGCCAGCTATGACTATTGTCACATACTGTGCCCCCATAGCTATGCTACCAGCCGCCTGGTAGTGGTGTACACAGGAAAGTCACTGACTAAAAACAGTGATTAATCATGGACACAAAGATGATCCTAGTTTGACATTTGTGCATGGCTGACACCCAAGAAAATATTGACCTGCCTTTGTTCATAATTTCTGAGACTACTTTTTTTATTATTTACTTTTTCTGTGGAACATAACCAGGTGGGAAAAGCCCTAAAATTGCTTGTTGGGCTCCAGGGAGTCACATATTCTGTCCTCTCCTCAGCTCTGAAGTTAATCTGCTCTTTGACTACAAGCAAGTTATTAAATCATTCTATGCCCTGCTTCCCCTGCGGTAAAATGGAGATTATAGGGCTTCTCTCCATAACATTGATGTGTGTTAGCATAAGTGTGCATTGATGCTTGGAGACCTCAAATGTGGGATCCCCATGGCTTAACAAATAAAAAGCATGTATGTCTAACAAAATTGGTTAAAGAAACACTAAGGATCTACAGGTTCATTCTTTTGAAAGGAGAGGGGAGTAATGAACAGAGTCTGGCAATGGTCTTTGTGTGGAAACTGCATGTACAAAGCAAGGAATGGGACTGTCCTCTCTCCTCATCCCTCTGCCCTTAACCACTGAAGCAACCTCATGAGAAAAAGTAGAAGCTTCTTGGTGACAGGGGGCAGGATAATTGTTTCAGCTGGAACCTGAATCCAGACAAAAGATATTAAAACATGCCCTCCTGTTTTGGAGTGAGACATAAAATAGGGACCAAGGTCGGCTTATTGTAATTCAAGAGTGATAGGGGAGTTTGCATCCAACTTCTCAGCTGGGTCAGTTCCTAACTGGAAAATGAAGAGGAGTGACATAATTCCCCTAATGGATTTAATGGAGTCTTTTTGCTAGCAGAGAGTGGGAGAGGGATTAGGTAATGACCTTCAGTGAAGGGATAGCTAAAGTTTCAGGTATCTGCAAGTATTAATAATTTGTTTGGGTGATGTCTAGTTATTTGTCTTTCCTTCTGTGCTTGGCATTTCAGCTAATGATCTTTTTGCAAATATCCAGCATCTGGTTTGGGTGGGGAAGTTTTGTTAACATCTCTTCCTAAGTTGTTTTCTTTGGTGCAGATTCGGCTGCATTTGTGCTGGTGGTGCCTCACCAAACAGTTTCATTCTCCTCTGGGGTCATGACTCTTTTGAACATAACTAAGACATTGAAATCTACAGCATTGTGATTATACGTTTTACCACAAATTGTTTCTGTTTCCTAACAGTTCTTTGTATCCCCTCATTCTCCTCTTCTTGACCACAATAGCTGAACACCTCACAACCTTTCATGTATTTGCTCTCCACCATTTCTGGGAGCAGTTCCTGATAAAGATTTTAAATGCAAAGTTGGAATTTTTACTAAATAAAATTATCTGCTTTCCATGTGAAATTTCAACTGTTCAAGAGAATTGAAAATTTATTTTGGTTTTGTCTACAGATGTTTAATGGAGGGGTTTCTTATGCACACTCATTCTTTGCTAGCTTATTTTTCCAGCTTAATTATTGATAAAGATTTCTTTTAAATTAAAATATCCTGCCATGTAATGCAAACATTAATTGTATTTAAAACCATTTTACCGTGCTATCCACTCTGCTGTTATTTCTCCCATCAATAGCCTGCACAGAGGGAGGAATATTTCCTCTTTTTCTGCCTTTTTTTTTTAACTCTACGTAGACATGGTTTTAATTTCCAAAGCAGTGCAAGTAGTTCATCTTTCAACTTTGCTGCATGGCTTTGAAAATTGCATCATGCACTTATGAGAGGGCATGTTTTATGAAGCATAAACAATTTAAAATTCATGAAGATAATAACTTTGTCATTTTTGCAGAGTGAAGAATGCCCATGCTGCTCACTCTCCGTAAAAATCATAAGAATGAGAAATCTGACAAAGGCAGATATGTGTGAGTATCACAGTCTTTCCTTGCAGTTCCCAGAAGTTCAGTTGTGAAAGTAGAGTATAAGCAAGCACAGTAACTTGTATCTGTACATGAAGTGTCACCATGAAACCAACCATGGTTTCAAATATTGATGCATATTTGAATTCAGACTATTCTTAGAATACACTTTTGTATTAACAATATATTCCAGTTTACAGAATGTTACTATTAGTGGAAATATAAATGTCTACTGTGGTATACTGTAAAGTATCTTAACTGCTAACAAGCTTCAGAGCCAGTTTTGCTGAACAATTTCAGCTGTTAATTCTCAGTTGCAGTTTTTGATGTGCTGCAATGCAGGCTGCATCTCTGCTTCTCGACAAAAATGCCGGCACTGAAGTTAAGTGGCTGCAAGAACCTGTGGGGTAACATGGGAGCTTTGGTATCATCTTCTGTACCTGTCTATTTTTTGCAGACAGTAGAAACACATACAGGTACCTCTGAATTTCTATTTGCTTAAAGGAAAAAAAAAAAAAAGAGGAGCATTATATAGCTTATTGAACAACTTTTTTTCTGTCAATTGTTTACTGAAATGTATTTGAAATACCAGGCTTTCAAGGCAAAACCAGTACTATTGAAATGTTTCTGGGGACTTGGTGGAATGGGTGGAAGTTTAAGTGAAAAGAGGGAATCTCAGCGGTTACTTAGGTAGGAGAAAGTGGGCTGAAGGTCAACTCAAATACCTGCCTCAGAGAGAAAGAACAAGACAGGAACACAATGGAAAGGAAGTGAATACATACCTTTTCGTATTAACTAAGACCAAGTGAAGTCAGCAAGAGTATTTGCCTCCATAGAGATTACTATTCAATTCTTGCTTTTCTACTGTTGAGCCTAGCACAGGAATATTGCCTTTTCTTGAAAACAGCATTTCTTCAGAGAAGAACGAAAGGATGGGTCAGCTCCTTCTCTGTGTTTTTAATCTCAGCTGAGCTGTTTTCTGGCATAAATGATACCAGCACAAGGAAACGCCTAAATTGCCCTGACAGGCAATAGCATGAAGATAACCACCTACAGAGTTGATAACCTGATAATTTGCCTTTGGTCTTAAAATCAGGGATGTTTATTTCTTTCTCAGCATTTTATAATGATTGGAAATGACAGCCTTTACATTCTTAAGGACCAAAGAACTTCCAGAAATCCATAGCTATTTATCTTAACTCTTTATCTTTTATTAGTCTTTATCCTGTATCTTTATTTTGAGCAGAGGTTTGACTGCCTCATTGCAGGTATGAAGCTATATCACTGGAGATTTGCTTCCAAAGCCAGATTTGGAGGAAGGTCTTTGCTGGCAAAAGCCAAAAGAAGCAGTGCTAGGTGTCAGGGTCTGAGAGAAGCAGCTTCAGCTATTATGCATCCCAGTTGCCTTTCTTTATCATGCAACAAGAGCACCACATTTTATTTTCCCTCTGAGAATCAAGAGCAAGTTACCTGTGGCACAGCAGAGAGCCAGTGAGATTTTATCTGCACCGTACCTGTATGTTCTCTCAGAGCACTTAATTTTGTCAGTGGATCCATGCCAGGTGGTGTGATACACATCACAAGAAAGAAGACTGTGTTAAAAAGCATTAAATTGAACTCAAAAAACAGTGTGAGACTGTAGTAGGAACCTTTACATGGCGGCCCTTCCATTCTTGACAAAAATGTTGTGCAGAGAGGTTTTAATACCTAAACGATGAGAGAAGTCCTTAGAGGAAAAGATCCAAAGCCACCCGTTAAAAACCTCTGCCATGGCAGAGAGAGGTATTGGCATGAACAGCAAAGTTCACTTTGTAGTCTATACCAAGTTCAGAGTGGTTTAGGCTGAAGTTCATTTATGGGCAGTGAGACAAGTGGAGACTTTGAAAGCAAGTTGGGGAATCCTATTTAATGCATTTCATTGCACATGAATAGAGTCACTTGAATGTAGCAACAATGATTTAAGAAGAAAGTTAAGATAACTAGTTAGGTCTACATATCTGTATTTCTGTACCTATTTACTTTCCTAAAACTAGTCGTTGCTCAAAAATGAATTTTTAAAAAATATTTTTGTGGGAATGTATTTGCCATGTAATTTGGCACTTATTCAAATATTTGTAAATAGTTGAAAGATATTTAGCTCAAATTATATTTTAGGAGAAGCAGAATCTGTTGTATTTCCCACTTGCAGTTATTTGTTTTAGCTACTATTTATGTACAACTTAAAGTTTTTAAGAGAGACAGAGTTGAGGACAGAGAGCTGGAAAATGGCACAGAAATAATTCAAACTGCAAAGAGCCATCAGCACTTTGCTGGAGTCAAGAGTCTGATTAGACCAAGCTATGGTTTATGGAAGACAGCCTGTCAAAGATGAGTACGCGTTGCTCTTCTTCAGCTGCAGCACTGTGCAGCTAAAGTGTCCTTGTGCAGAGGGACTGCTACCCACAACCCACAGCATCCATTCCTCCTTAGATCTTGCACATGTCATATAGTATAGGACGTGGGTTTTTATTACAGGATAGCTGTGGCAATCGTCTATAATCATGATCTCCTGACCTTTTCCCTTTGTGTCAGACAAAAGATTGTATTTGTACATGGTGTGAGCATAATAACAAGAATTAGGCTACTAGTGTGTGTTGAAATCTGATACAAACAAGGCTGCCTCACAAATCAGAAGGTTTTGCTTCTACATTATGTAGGTTATCAGGCAACTACAATCTGAGTAGTACATACCATTCCCACAACACTGCTGTTGCAATTTCTGGGCAAGTTTGAGTTTGGCTAAATTTTCCCTATCAAAAGTCATAAGAATAGTGATACCAGACTGGTCCAAATGTTCATCTGGATCCACAGTACATCCCCAGAACTGACCTATAATAAATGCTTTTGGGCAGGGCAAACAGCAAGGCATGCTTTTCCCTGTCCCACTCTCCCAAGAGATCTGTGATTCAGGAGGTCTGTGGCTCAGAGATCTGGCTCCTGAGTCAAAAGTAATGCTTGCATTTTATTGCCGTACCCAAAATGCTTGGCACTTGGAAGCCACTAAGGGATTTTACTTTGATATCTTTCAGCTCGCTTTGCACTGGACAGGAACACAGATGCTCTTTCTCAGTGTCATAGGAAAACATCAAGCCCAGTTTCAAGGTGTTATTCTTTGGGGAGATCTTTATATTTATATTGCTAATTAAATAGTTACAGATATTTCTTTATTCCCTTCTTTGCCTTGCATGGGCAGCAGAAATGCCTACTTGGGAAAAGCTGGCCCTTTTCAGGCTGGCCTGAGAAGGCCTTTTCTGCACATTAGTTAGGGTTAGCTCTTACACAAAGACAACTACCCCTTTGTATTTATTCCAAAAACGACAGAAAACTTATCATTAACAGCTGCATGACTGCAGCTGTCTCTTGCATTAAAACTGCAGAAGCTTTGTGGCTTTCACAAACCTTCATAAACACATCCATCATTCCTGCAAAATCTGGATTCACTGCCTGGATGGTGCTGTTTCTCTGCAACTGTACAGGATGGCATGAGGAGATTTTGGAGAGAAGTGTTTAATTGCCCACACTCTGAACATTGGTCATCCAAGCAGGCTGGCTTGAGGCAGAGGCAAAACAGGGAGCTATCGGCAGCATCAGGAACAAGAGTCACAACCTGAGGTGACTGGGCTCTCCACGTTCCTGTATCCTCATTGCAGTGCACAGGGACACAAGAACGGCTGCACTGGATCAGACCAAAGGTCTCTCCTGCCCTGTGTTTGAGAGTGGCCAGAGACAGGTGCTTGGGGAGGAGTATAAGAGTAGGGCAAAAGTATATAATGCTCTCTGCCCAATGTGCTCTCCCAGCATTTGATCACTTCAGAGCTGGTAACTTCCCAGGCCAAATACAGTTTTTCTATGAATGCAGCAATACCTCCAGTCTCCTCTCGAACCTAGATAAACTCTATGCATCAGCAACAGTCTTTGTCCAGCCTCTGGTTTCCATGTCACAAAAACCTTTGCTGCAATCTCAGTGCCTCATCCTTGTAATGGCAAAAATTAGTTTTTGCCTCCACTGCTGAAAGGCTCTGAATTTGTTCTGCCCTCCAATGACTTCCCATGATCTTCCCTTACCTTCCTTGTCAGTTGACATAGTGGAGATTGACTTTCAGAACGCTTCCCACGCGTGGGAAAGGATTGGTTGTTGCAAAACTCTTGTTTGCTAAGCGCTAGTCCACCAGCGAAGTTGACTGGAAGAGGGCGTAGCTTTCATCTCCAAGTCCCCCACCCATTTCTTCACAGATCCCCTTGAAGCCACCTTTATGCAGGGCTCTGCATTTCCACCATTAACCATGGGAGACTTTCTTTCTGGAGACACTGCTCTGATGGCCAAGTACCACTGCCTTTCACCCACTGAGTGCCGATTATAACAAGAATAAGACCCACGCAGAGTAGATCTCGTTTTCAGCATGGCTGCCCAGACCTGCCTCGCTGTGCACGGTCCTGTCAGAGCACACCGGGTGTTCGCTGTTCCCAGAGGCTGCCACAGCAGTCACAGCAGGGCACAGGCTGCCTCGTGAAGCTGGCAAATCTGGTTTAGCATGGCCCTTTTCTCGGTGGCAGAGTTCACTGGTCTTCCAGGAGGGAAAATAAATATCTTCTACACTGCAAATTGACTCCTATGGAAGAGAAACCTGTTTGTTTCATGGGCTACAAGTGAAATATAAAATTACATTTTCTAGGTACATGTATTTCACAGAAATAGTCTCTTCAGGAGACAAAAAATGTCTTTGAAAATACTGGCTTGCTCTACTTTGTATTTAGCAAAGTCCAAGGCTCCAGAAAACTTTTCCTGGAATGGCCTACAGCTACTTTTTTTTCTTCAATATGACAAGCTAATCTCAATCAGCATTCTCATTAGATAAAACCTTCGACTTGTCTTTAACTATAGTGTCAAATCTGGTTCTTGTTAAATCTGGGCCTTGTTGCTATGTAATTTCAAAGCAAACTCCCAATACTACACTGCCCATTGATTTTAAAAGCTGGAAGGCGGTATTACTAATGTTTTTCCTTCTATCACCTAAATCCTGTGTAACACCATCATAATAACAAATTCCCTTTTGTTGCCATGTTCTCCAAAGGAAACTATTGTGTGCGGAAAGGACTGATTGAAGACGTGCACACAACAAGCTGCATATACTACTACTTACCTTTTTCACTGACTGTAGCACCGATGTGAGGGGGCAGCAACAAAGAGGGTAGGCAGGTAGCACGGGCAGTACCAGCAGGCAGCTGCCTGGGCTGGCCAGCACTAATGGCATCTTTTCTTTTAGGGTGATAGCACTTCCCTGTGAAAATGGATGTGGTCACTGGCTTTTGCCATGGTTGACAGAAATGCTGGGACATGGTCTTTTGAAGAAGAGCACTAGTGTCTTTGCAAGGCATCTCATCTAAGTTCCTGGTGCCACTGGCTGCTCAGACAGGCTGTGTTTGCATTAACAGAGAGAAATCCTAAAAGCAGCCCAGGACAAACACTTGGCAATAGGAATCTGCACAAGGACAGAGAAGTAGTTACGTGGATATCTGCCAAGTTGCAACAAGGCCTGTAAACAAGGATTTCCTCACTGGTTAAGAAACTGAAATAAACAGGTATAAAAGCAATTGTTAATCACCAGAAGCTCCTCCCTGTGATGTCATATCCTGAAGCAGGGCTTTTCTTACTGTAATTGTAAGCTGGTTAGATCAAGATCAAGAGCTAATTGCACAGCTACTAAGGTACCTGTCCAAATGGAGCCCTGGTCCTGATGTTTATAATAACAAAGTCATAACCACAGTTAATAATATGAGTAACAAATTAATGGATAATCTCAATGAATATGATAGGAATCAACTTCACAGTTGCTGTTGTTAACAACCTCTGCTCCTTTCCATTCAATCTTCTGTTTGGTTGTCGTGGTTTAACCCCAGCCAGCAGCTAAGCACCACACAGCCGCTCACTCACTCCCCCCCGGTGGGATGGGGGAGAGAATCAGAAGAGTAAAAGTGAGAAAACTCATGGGTTGAGATAAAGACAGTTTAATGGGTAAAGCAAAAGCCGCACGCACAAGCAAAGCAAAGTAAGGAATTCATTCACTACTTCCCATCGGCAGGCAGGTGTTCAGCCATCCTCAGGAAAGCAGGGCTCCATCACGCGTAACGGTTACTTGGGAAGACAAACGCCATCACGCCGAACGTCCCCCCTTCCTTCTTCTTCCCCCAGCTTATATACTGAGCATGATGTCATATGGTATGGAATAGCCCTTTGGCCAGTCTGGGTTAGCTGTCCTAGCTATGCTCCCTCCCAGCTTCTTATGCACCTGGCAGAGCACAAGAAGCTGAAAAGTCCTTGACTAGTGTAAACTCTGCTCAGCAAGAACCAAAACATCAGTGCGTTATCAACATTATTCTCATCCTAAATCCAAAACACAGCGCTCTACCAGCTACTAAGAAGAAAACTAACTCTATCCCAGCTGAAACCAGGACAGGTTTTATCCACTCATGTTACCCAGCTCTGCTCCCACTCTTCCTCAGCTCATTGCTAGCATCTAAAGACATGCAAAAACCTAGTTTCCCTCAGATCACCCATTTTGTGTTTTCTACTCTAAGAGATTATTTCGAGGTTTTTCTCTTTCCCAAGTCTTTAATGTATTGTTGGCAGAAATGCCATGATGGAGTGTATTGTATAAAGTGTAGTGTATATTGTATTGTATGCAATTGTATTGCATTGTATACATAGTAAGAAGTGTGAAGATGAAAAGCCTGTGCTCTGCTTTCATAGTATCATAAGCTGCCACTAAAAAGGACAATGCTATGTATAATCAAGGAGCTCATTAATATGTTATTTGTTTAGGGATCTTGGTCAGGGCACCTCCTTACAGCTCCGGAAGTAATTGCATCTCTACTGCTAGGTGTCAACGGTTTGTATGTAGATACACGTGCACCTTCTTGCAGCCATGCTGGCTTCTGTGTACTTCTGTGTGCAAGAACAGAAAGCTGTTCTGGTGGTTAAAGGTATTATGTGTGATGTTCCCCCATGACTTCCTCCAGACTCTTGGTGTAACCTTAGAGAAGATGAGTTTCCTCAATACGTTAGTTCCCCATCTCTAAAGCAAGGAATGCAGGAAGGGCATTAGAAGCCCCACAGGGGCATTAGGAGGATGAACTGTTTACTGGCTGAAGGACTGGTAAAAGGAGTAAACAACCTTAGATAAATGTTAGGCTTATCTCTGGCTCAATGGCAAAGGTGAGAGCAGCTACCGTGCTCTAATACCATACCAGCACAGCTGGTATTGCAGCTGTTGTCCTTCATTGAACAGGAATGATCTTTAAAGCCTTTTGTGATGGTACATGTTCCTAGTAGACTTCATTATCCTCTTGTTTAGAGGAGACTTCTAGTTAACAAGTAGTTGAAACAGGTTTTAAAATGTTTTATAATTTTTTAAAATGTCAAAACCTGTTTTAAAACAGGTTTGAAAAGGGTGGAGGCAATGGAAATGAATAAGGGAAAAGTGTGGGTGGAGAAGAGAGGCTGAAATGAGTAGGTGATAATGGCAGCTATGTAGAACCATGCAGTGCTTTGAGAGGACACAGGTCCATGCAGTCATTCATGACACTTCACTCCACTTCTACCACTTGGCTTGCAGAGTTAAAAGGCAGTGGCAGACTCTGCTCATGACATGACTTTCTAGTTTGCATTTGGAAAGCTCCAGCAGAGGTGGATGGATGTTTCTGCAAGAGCTGAGACACATTTCATGAAGTGCTGTGCTAATAAATAACATAGATAGCACAAGACTAGTATGCAGTTTCTTTCAAACTGATGTAAGCAACTTCAGCAGTTGTCAACAGATAATGATGATGAAGTATGTGCTTTGACTTCTGAATAGGCTTTCTGTACTTACAAACTTCTTTGGGCTGAGCTGTGTAACACCTCACCACTTATGAAACTAGGTTGGCTACTTGTATATCTGTGAAACTAACTTTCTTATTGTGTGCTAACCTGATGTATGTAGAGTATTTGGTGGTTAGGATTCTCTCTGATACTGCTAAGAAGATGATGGTTTTTCTAGCAGGGAGCAGTGCTGGGCATCTGCTCCTAAGTGCATGAAAGAGTTGATGTCTCATGAACCTGTGGGGATAAACTGAGACCCTGAAAATACAATGAAGAGTGGTGGGACTTGCTCTCTCTACACTGTTCACCCTTTCCAGCCCTCCCATTTGGAGCAAATCTGCTGTCCTTCAGTCCTATACACTGTTTGCACTTATTTTTAGACAACAGACATTTCTTTTGTCTGCTGGGCAACTACAGCTGTCTCTAATATCTCCAGCTCTAAGAACTTGTTTTGTAATCACAGTAACAGGTCAGATTTGAGTGTAATAACAGGCAGTTTGGTACTGTGGGATACATGCTGAGAGGCAGCGTGACCAAGTGGGTAACGTGCTGGAAAAGGTCTCATGACATGTTAGCTCCAGTCCTAGCTCTGCTCCAGGCTGCTAAGTCACTCTGGGCAAGTGCTTCCATTTAAATTTATCTTGCTTCTCTATCTGCATTTCCCCATCAATAAAAGAGTGATAACGATCCTTTCCTCTTTTATAATCTGCTTTGACATCCCATGATTAAAAGCATTATACAAAAAATAACTACTGTTATTAATATTTCCACATGACCCACAAGACGAGTGCCTTATCAGTAATTATGTCATTCTTTCTCTAGCAGTCTCTTGGTTTTCATTCCACACTTTCTTTAAACTTGTGGTGTAACCCATGTGGCAACGAATAGGTGTTGCTTAAAGCAATTTGTGCAATCAAGTTTTGTATGATTTATCTTTCAAGTCTTCTGATACTGTGTGAATGTGAAACATCTTCCAGTTTTTCAGCATGCGTTTGATAGTTTCCCCCTTACTGTCCACAGCAGGGAAGAAATGACTTTAAAATCACAAATGCAGATGTCTATAATTCTTGTAAGTAATATTATGATATTTTTAGACTTACTACTGCAATTTTAAAATGCAGAATATGTGCATATACCTGTAGATAACAATTTATTGGTAAAGGTGGTTATAAAATAATTTCTTTAGCTCTCTCCCCCCCAATATTTTCTAAATTCTTCCATTGTTTTTTAACATTTGAAAAAGATAATATTAACTTTGCATAGTTATTTCCTCAGATGCTGCCAGAGAAGCAGGTAAGAGAGAGAATATCTGTTTCTTCAGCAACTGTATCTATCAGTTATGGAATACTGATATACATGTGGTTTAGAGAATTCATTCATTTATGGTCTGGGATATCTCTTTGTTGTACGTACTAGCTATGAATCATGATTTAGAAGACAGGCATTCGATATATTCAGAGTATCAAAGAAGCTCTAAACTTGTGACTTATAGTCTTGTATCTAGATAGAGCTGTGGTGGGATCTCTGTTCAGTCCTTCATCCTCTCTGAACACAATAGACCTATAGACAACTTGAGAAGTTAGTCCAGTCTTTACCAAGGCTGTTCACCCTTAATAAGGCCAAAACCAAAGTCCCTCAACCTGATGAGCCACATGTAACACCAGCTCAGTTAGCAACCAGCGAGGCCTCAGTCTCAACATAACCCAAAGCAAGAATGCAAGTAGAACAGAATAGAATAGAATCATTTAGGTTGGAGAGGACCTTTAAGATCATCAAGTCCAACCATAAACCTAACACTGCCAAGTCCACCACTAAACCATGTCCCTAAGCACCACGCTACCCGTCTTTTAAATACCTCCAGGGATGGGGACTCCACCACTTCCCTGGGCAGCCTGTTCCAATGCTTGGCAACCCTTTTGGTGAAGAAATTTTTCCTAATATTCAATCTAAGCCTCCCCTGGTGCAACTTGAGGCCAATAGATGCAGACAGGGACAAAGATATCTGAATCTGAAAACAAGCAGTTACAGCCAGGCCACTGCATGAAGAATAACAATTTATGGCCCAGAACTATAACGTTTCAGGACTTACCTGGTAACTTATACATACAACATAGATTTAGATAATTTTTGGACCAGATCCCAAATACACAATGTTAAACCTAAGTGCAGGTGATGAGATTTATCACTGACATCTCTTTGCATACACTCCCAGCCCTGGACAGGAACAAGTGGATGCTCAGTGTCTCCCATGTTCCAGTTCTCTTCCACTCTATTCCTCCCTCCACCATAAAAGGCTTTAATTATTACCAGCTATTAAAATTAAACATGGCCAGATTAAAGAGGATTGCTTAGACAGCCTGGCATATGAGAAAGAGCTGAAAGAATTGAGTTTGCTAATTCAACGACAGCAACAAAAAAGACTGTTAAACAACAGGGTCATAGTCAGTTCTGTAATGTCCAAATTATTGATACAAAGAGGACAATGATCAGTGGCTCTGTGTGGCCAGAGGGAAATAAATAAATAAAACCTGTTCCAGCTCTAAGAGATTTTATAGATTTTCTAGGTAACTCATTTCAGAGGGTACTGGTACCCAGATACATATCAAAGAGTGACAGACACGGTAAACTTGATCCTGCTTTAGGAGAAGAGGACCAGCCCAGGTGAACCTACAAGGTGTCATATGGAGTTGCTGCCACATGACGTCCATGTTTATGCTGGAAGGCAATAAACAGGATAATCATGTCACATCAATTACATTGCATGGAAACCAACTAACCAGTCTCCCTGCCAGCTTTGACTGTCAGGGAAGGAAGTGATAGGACATCCTTATACTGTACACCAGCCCAAGAGATCAGTTCCCAGATATCTGGGTGCTGCCTCCAAAACAATTGCAAACCTCCTTCTTTGACTTGTATAAAGTAAGACTGTAAGTTCATTGGAAAAGTTGCCACCTTCCCTTTCCAAATGCATACAGCATCCAAATAACAAGGCCTAAATCCATACCTAGAGCCTCTGTGTACTGTCCCAATATAATCATCAAAAGGAAACAATACAAAAAGCAACACAATATAATGCATAGATGCCCACAGACAGCTGTGCTACAACTTTTACCATCCACCCCAACTCCTCCATGAAGCAACAGGGGACAAATTATATTACCTAAGTGGCATTTTGGGTATGTGTAGCTGTTCTTGGAAGATTTGTACATGCTAACAGAGGCACAAATGTCATTAGATCACCATTATATATGCTCTCTTTTGGTAAAGTGGAACGAGAAATCATATGTTTCCATAGGTACACCTGTTTTTCAACTTTTCATAAGCATTGCCACTATTTCACTGTTCCCACTCTCAGAGTGTCAGCCAGTAGGAACTAAAAAGCAACATATTTTGGCCAAGAGGTATTATTAAGAGGTCAGACTTCCTTTGTTCACCTCAGACCCTCTTGCAGTGGTATGTGGTGCAATCTCACATCTATCACTGGAAAATATTTTGTAGAAAGTTATTCGTTTACATTTAAAGATAAACTAGCTGAAAATTACATCTTGGCCAGACATCAATACTGTTGATGCAGACACTGTGGGCAGTTAGAACTGCTGGGCATCTGAAGAAACCATTATCAAATGGAAACACCATGGAAATAGACTTGGAAACAAGCTGCGAGCAGTACACAGAAGTGCCTCAGATTTCAAAGAAAATGGGAGTGGGAACAAAATCAATACCAGAAGCAGCTGAACCAACAGATTAACACTCACAAATTTTCTTGCTTCAGAAAATATTCCCAAGAATGTTATTCACCCAGGAAGGGAATAGAAACAAAAATGTTTTTAACGTGTAGCTAAAATTAATATATTTTTTTTGCCTTAAACATCATTATTTTGACTCAGAAATGCCTCTGACATGCTTTATAAAACCATGTAGTTATGGTACTTTTTCTCACATTCTTGTCCAGGGGGATTTTTCTGAAAAAGCAGGAGCAATACATCATGGGAAATGTAATCTTCTGCAGGAACTGAGGCTAAGCTGCAATACCAACAGTGCACTGCAGCAGTAATTCCAATTTGCATTTTTTGATTGAGATTCAGAGTTTTGAAATCAAAACTTTGCTATTCAATAAACAAAGTTTGTGGCAGGGACACTTCTAGATATCTTTTCTTTCAAGTAAAATTTGGTACTGAATGGAAAGCTACCAAAAAGCTGTAGCTCAGTATGATAGTGAGGACAAGGTCAGCTGACTGGCATGAGGTGTTCCTCTCTTACTGAGTTTGGAGTTTCTGAAAACCAGAAAGTATTTGCAAATATGAGTGAAGTTAAAAATATCCCAAAGTCTCACTTAAAGGAAGCAACTGGCTCTGATAATCCATAGGAGTTTATTCTAGATTCTGTACACAAAAATAAGAGTAGATACCTGTAGACATTCTTTGGTTTTTTTTATGGTGGGGATGGAAGAGTTATGCTAAGGAAACAGCTTGGAAATAGTAAGGCACATTGTCATAACTAAGTAACTAAAGTAGGGTGCAATAAGCCACCTCATTCCCTCACATGATGGTTTGCAGCAGCCAATATGAAGGTATAGACATCAATGTTGATGAGTTAATTTGGTAAGAAAAATTCCATAACATACTGGAACAACTCACTGAAAGCAAGAGTGTTTACCCCACAATGTAAATGGGTCTTCATGTGCCTGAGAATTCAGCCCGAAGTCTGTAAATGTCAGTCACCTTTTTGTGAACTAAATTTTGGAGCTACAGGGCATAACGCACAGGTGAAGATTAGAGTTGGATTGGTTTGGTTTATTTGTTAAGAGTTCATTCAGCTTGAATTAAAAGCTTACATTGCAGCAATGGTTCGTCCTGACATAAATACTATGACTTGGATGTGTTGCTAATATGCGCTTTGCTTTTGGCAGCCAAGCCTTCCTATTTTGTAAGTCTTTTCTAGAGAGATACCACCATCAGTTTCTCTCACATCAAAGTAAGCCACAGATAAACACACAGCCTCCAGACTGTCTTTTATCACAAGACTACAACTAATCCTATTTTCACAGTGAAATTAAATGAGCTCATGTTCTAGCTGGAGTCCTCCAGGACTCCCAACTGATCTCGCAGTCTACAGCAACTTTCCTGTGAGTAAGAATGAATGAAAGCATTAAGGATAGATATATCTGACTCACAAGGAGCACTTATACCCAAGACCCCTTTTGTCTAGTTTTCATTCTTGAACTGAAAGGGAACTCTTTAAAAAAGGGTAGTCAAGACTGGTCCTGAACAAACAGGAAAAGATGAATACCTTTGCCATGCAGACATTCAAAAAGATTGCCAATTTAATAGCAGAATGCACATGGGAGAGAAGCCATAGTCTCACGTGGACACTCTCATGTGTCTTTTCAGCAATGCGGACTATCATCACATTAAATCTAGCCTCTCTACTTTACATTGTCCTCCCACATAATAACGAATCACATCTGGTTTCTTTGTCCCTATCTACAAAGTACTCAATGTCCTTAGTTCAGCAAAAAGGTTGCCTGAAGCTTCTCTCTGGAGACCATTGCTGATAAATGTCCTCAAGCTCTGTGAATCTCACCTGTGGGCAAGGCTTTCCCTGGCACTGCTCTGAGTCTTCAGAACAAACCTCCATGGGGACTAAGACATACCACAGGCCTTATCACATTGTGCTTTTAGTGTACAGCTCACCTCAGCAGCATTCATCTAGATGCGTGTGAAAGAGCACTAAGAGAGCACAGATGCATAAAACAAAACAGGTGTCTGCTCAGAGTGTACGGGAAAGAATGAATCACTGATTACAGATATATCAGTCACACCGCTTAATGCATAACTGGATGAACTGCAGATATTGCTGTCTTGATGAAACAGGAACAACCAGGACAGAACTAGAACAGATTCTGCAGGTTGTTTAACATTGTATAAGAAAATCTATTGGGAATCAATGAACAAAAATGCATTTAAATGTATTTTTCACAATAAAATACCAAAGATGAGAAGCTGTGCTGCCTTCTTCTCATCAAAGGATTACCTCAAAAATCCTGAAGCAAGTCCTGCAGTAAGTAAACGTCTGTATCAATTTTCATATTCTTTATGAACTTCTTTGAATGTACCACATAACCACTAATAGTCCTGTAAACACAGGTCTGCTGATATTCAATTTGTGGTTACTGTTCAGTGTCAAGCAAAGCATACTTTGGTCTTAAACTCAATACATCATTGTGCAATGGTAAGCAGGATACAGAGTAAAATATGGTCCCTATCAGGATGATAAAAAACGCCAAGGTAAAATAACTTTTAAGAAGATGTGGGAGACTGTAAGCATGGGAAAAGGCACTGCTGTCTCACACAAAAACTCTGGCAAGCCTTGAGAGACAACTCATCAACACCCTGTGACGCTGCCTGGCATAGCTGTGCTCACCTGGCCAGGAGGCTGTTTGCCTCAGCTTGCAGCTGGAGGCAGTTCCTGGGAGCCCACCCCAAAGTAGCCCCCATGTATTATGAAGATTTAATGCCATACTTATAGGTAACTGTGCAACCTTGTGTTACATTAACACCTCTCTTAGAAATCAGAAGTTTCTTCACTATCAAGGCTCAGAGTTTAAATTAGTAAGATAAAGTGCATTACCATTTTTGCGTATTTGTTGATGGTGAAGGGATGTGACTGCATGTTGGGTGAGACAGTCGGCTCATTACATGGACTGGGCTACAGCTAAGTGGAGGCAGCAGACCAGAGGGGGAAGATCCTTCATACCCAGACCCTCTTTAGCCCTTCTATTCCCTTCTCAAGAGCAAAGGACAGAGTTAGCTCCTTATCTAAATGCTCAAAGAGTTAAATAAGTATTTTACCCTTTAAAAAGGTTCTCTTAAAGTTTAAACCTTTTTCTTCTCCATTACAGAAATCTGCCGATTTGCTGATTGCAAACAGGGGACATACCAATAATGGGTTTTGTTAAGTAAAACTGTCTCTGCATATTTTTTTTTCTTACCAGTTGTCTTTATTGCAGTAGCTTCTTTGAATCTCCATTAATGACCAGAGCTCCCACCTGCAAGAGGGAACAAATAGTAGTGAGTGCTATCGAATAAGGACCTGTAAGAAAAGTAATAGAAACAACATCTCCTTTTTGCAGCTTGCTGTTTATACAGTGCTATAAGGCTATGCTCTAAGATATTTATAGTAATCTGTTAGTTACAATATATCTTTTCAAATACAGTTAGTCAAACTGATTGCTATGTAAGCCTGTCCTTGCCCACTGCTTCCCCTGAGACTGTCCGGACCAAAACCGTCAAGAACTGCAAAGATCCAGTGTGGAATGAAACATTTTGCTTCAGGATCCAGAGCCAAGTAAAAGTAAGATGCAGAGTGCATTTGTTTTTCTTTTGGGGTGGAGATCTCATTGTGTGATTGGTATGTAGGATACCATAAAAATAAATATGTGGGCAA
The DNA here is from genome assembly GCF_047370975.1 of Nipponia nippon. Taxonomy (NCBI): domain Eukaryota; kingdom Metazoa; phylum Chordata; class Aves; order Pelecaniformes; family Threskiornithidae; genus Nipponia; species Nipponia nippon. The sequence continues at coordinate 30,215,158 of NW_028262291.1, read as the reverse complement.
GGGGATGTGGAGTAGCATAAAAGATAACCAAGACATTTCGCAACTGTTCATATAATGTTTTGTGACTTTTCACTTTTTTTTTTTTTTTTAAATCACTGCTTTTCAAGAGTAAAGGTGAGAATTTCAGAGTAAACTGAACAGCATAGAAGACGTATTAGCTAGGTAGTGGAAGTATCACAGTGCTGTACTTTTTTGCTATTCCTTTGGAACGACCTGCAATAAAAAAAAAATCACAAAATAACATGTTAAAGTTTGCAAAAGAAGACCAGCTGGGCTTTTACCATGATGATAAATGTTAGAGCTTAAGAAGATTTGCAAGTCCCCCTATCCACTCCCTCCAAAAGACAGCATCAACATTAGAGTCCAGAAATCCACAAAGATCAGTGATAGGCCAAGTAAGCCAAGCTTATGTCACACCTGGAGCAATCAAACTCTGCTTTACAACTTGCACCCTTCATTTCCTAGTGCTGGTGGCAGAGCAGGACAAAAGCACTTCTGCCAGGTGCCAAATCAGCAGGCCAGTCCCCTGGCTCTCTTGAGCATCGATAAACTCCTCCAAAAGAGCATTCAGAATAGCTCAAAGTGTGGCTACACTGCAGGGTCTCCAGTGAACAATCCCTCTTGCCTTTGTCTGCAGAAGTTGTCCATGATACAAGTTCTCAGGCTTCCTTCCACGGAGTTAGGTGGTACTGGTCCTGTTTGGTATGGCTTTCGGCTTTAACACATCTGTCCATCTGTGGCCTACATCCAGTGCTTTCCCTGCAGATCTAAAAAAATTCCAACCTCTTTCAAAATACCAGTGAGTCACAATTTCACTGAGCCCTGCAGGTTTATCGGGAAGGCAAAAGACAAGGGACAAACATTGCAGCATGGAAACAAACACCCACTGATCTGCAACTCTTGCACCAGAATACCTGCTCCTTGCAATGGTTCGTGGCTGACAGGTCTTTCAAAACTGCAATACCACATATAACAGCTGAAAAAACCATCTTGGCCACAGGAAGCTATTTGAACTAGTCCTTCACAGAGTAGTATTTGGGAAGACCTTATGTTTACTTTGCAGTACGTTTACAGCAGGAGACAAGACATGTGGCATTAGCCCCAGTAATTTTCAGTGTGTGGCCACAGCAGCAGTGGTTGCTGTGGCTTCAGTGTGGGCTGCACAAAATGTGTCCTGGGGATCTGGGACAACCAAAGCACTCCGGTGTGTCTGTCACTGCTGCCTTGCTGCTGTCTGGACTCAACAGACGAAGTTAAGGCTTTCACAGGTTTCTCTGCATACACTGCAATTGCTCTGCTCACCCTCTGAGCAGAGACAGAGTCTGCTGGTCTGGTTATTTTCTCCTTGCCTGTCTTGTGTATCGTTGAGGTATTCAGCTTGCTAAATAATGGGAGACAGAGCTCAGTAAAACCATATAATACACTGTCTCTATGGAACCAAAAAACTTGTTTGGGTATGTCGGGCTGGTTCCCATTAGGAACGGGAGTGTTTACTGAAAGGCATCTGTTTTAATGAACATCTTACAAAGCACAGTCAGTGAGGAAGGGCTTCCCAGGTTGGTGCTGTGGGCAGCGCTCCCCCAGCTGCAGGAGAGCCACCCTGCCTAGAGCTGGCGACATGCAGCTCCGCCAAGGGCTGGCTCTGCTTGGCACCTGGCTCCCAGCGATGCTGCCCTCATATCCTCTGTCAGGAGGGCCTAGAAACGGTGAACTGCCCAGAGCCCCAGCTGCTTCCCACATAGCATCCCAGTGGTACAGGCAGTCGTCTCTCTTAGCCAGCCAGCACTCTGTGCATGCCCCTCCTGGCTAGCTGGGAGTAACTGAGGGACTTCAAATCAATTGGTCACTAAGAAAATAAGCCAGCCATTTTAGCCAAATAAGGACAATCTGTTGCAGTATCACAGCTACGAAAACTGATCTGCTCTTCAGTGTAAGCCTGCCTTCTACAAACTGCAAACTATTGCTTTTAAACATATCCCCTCTATCACCTTCCATAATCCTTTACAGGCTATTTATGGCTGGCCTGTAAATCAAGTTGTTGTGACTGCTTCTCTTTGCCTCTTGTCGATATGCTTCTCTTAGCAAGCGTGGTGGGCAGGAACCCACTGTTGACCTTGTCAGCCCCAAACAGAACTGTTTTTCTGTCTGAAGCACAACGTGATACATTTATGTATATGTTCTTAAAGGGCAGCAGCCTTTCTGTCTTCTGACAGCAAACTGCAAACTCAAGTTCGCTACAGCTTGCCGTATCTCACTTGCTGGTTTCTTACAGAAATGATGGATGTCAAAATTGAATACTTGGATTGTGGATCATCTTCCTTTCAGTATATTTGTATATTCAATCACTTATCAGATTTATTTATGGACCTTCCTGTGATTCCTTATGAACTTTTAAGACAACAAAGCTCACATGCTCACTCTTTTTTGTGCATGTGTTTGTGTGTGAGACCATGTGCCTATCTTTGTGTCTTTAATAAGCATCGAACCTCTTTGCAAGTTTCAGTTATATCTGATGGATAAGTAAGAATCTCTGAGCTAAGAGGTCCCTGCAATTTACGTGAAAATGAGCTGTTGAATATATGGAGAGAGGCCTGAATTATTTCCCCACTGAGAAAACAGCCATTAATGTTAATTTGCTCAGCACTGTGGGAGGCACCTCTGAGCCAGTCCATGTGCGGCAACCAACCAGGCACAGCAGGGCCTGTCCATCCAAATAGGCAGGTGGCAAAGGAGGCAGAAGAGGAGATTTGTGCGGTGGGAGGAAGGAAGAGGAGATTGAGAGGTGTAGGATATAATCCAATGGAAATAGGCCTTTGTTCTGCTGCTTTCTGTGCATTTTGTCACCAATTTAACAAAACCACATCAGTTTCTGTAGATTCCGTGGTAATTATCTCCATGTGATCTGTTTAATAATTTTACAGGATATAATTATGCAATCATGCAGTAGTTATATGCCACTTCCTTAACATATTTTAGTCACTGCTTATATCCAAGGATTAATTTTTTTTCACCAATAGCAATAAAGTCCTGACCACTAGATGGTTTCCTACATTTCAAGGAAAAGTGGTGACCTCAAACCAAATTAGAGGTCAAACATGTTTTTCAATATGGGAGCTATATATTCAATGATTCTATTAGCCTTTGTCATTTAAATTACTCTGCAGGGGAAAATCAGCAACAAAGCCAACTACTTTAGGTTCAGAATACATTTCTTCAGCTCTGTGTGGGTAAAAAGGTTATGCATGCTCTCTCACTTCTCCCCATCCTTTCTCTGTCTTCCTTAACATGCTGAGCACGTCATCTTGTGCCTCCGTAAGGTCTCAGAATAGAGATGTGCCTAATCCTATACCTCTATTCACAGAATATTCTTGAGCTGAAAGTCTATGATG